>NC_071336.1:2737272-3040303 GCF_027744825.2 Synchiropus splendidus | reverse complement strand
GGAACCCAAGAAGACAGGAGAGTGGAGACCTGTTCTGAATCTCAGTCTCCTCAACCAATTCATGACCAGACAGCGGTTCCGGACTACCAGCAGACTCCTGGAGTGTGAGAGTGGATGACCTCCATAGATCTTGCAGAGGCCTACTTCCACAACACGGTCTCTAGTGTCTAGTGCCTCGTTTTTTCACCAAGTGCGTGGAGGAGTGGCTCGAACCACTAAGAAGACAGGGTCTGTGGATTCTGACGTACTTGGACTACTGGTTGATTGAGTCCAAACAGGATTCATGAGCGCCCACCAGCTTAGCTTAAGGGGTGTTTCTCGTAGCTGCAGAACAAATTCAATGTCTCCGAAGGGGTTTCAGAGAGTTATCAACATTTTTATGTTTGTTGGTCTGAAAGGTACAGGTCCCGCGGACTGAAAACACGTTTTCTGCACTGTTTAATCTCTGCTCAGGGCTGTCTCAGAACATGAAAATTTCGCCTGGCACGATAGCTGAAGCGGTCATTCTAGTAGGTGCTGAACTAATTCAACATTTCTGAAGTGGTTGCAGAGTGATAACATTTTTATGTTTGTCAATTCTGAAAACCACCGTCACTTGGGTGAAAACCTGTTTTTCTGAACAGTTCACTCACTGCTCAGAATAGTGCCAGAACATGAAAATATCAGCTGCAACTGTTGGAAAAAGAGTCTTTCGAGTATATTCGGCACTAAATCCACTTTTTTGGACTATTTTCAGGGTGGAATCAACAATTTTTATTCTTCCTGGTCAGAAACCGAACCTCTCTCGGGCTGAAAACGCATTTTTGCACTGTTCACTCACTGCTCAGCGATGCCTCAGAACATGAAAATTTCACCTGACACTGTAGCAGAAGCTGTCTTTCTAGCAGCAGCAGAACTAATTCAACCTCTCTGTGTGGTTTCAGAGAGTTATCAGGATTTTAATGCTTGTTCGTCTGAAAACCACCTTTTCGTGGCCTGAATACGTGTTTTCTGCTCGGTTCACTTACTGCTTAGGCGGGACTCAGAACATGAAAATGTCACCTCAAACTATAGCAGAAGTGGTATTTCTAGTAGTTGCAGAATTTAATCACGATGTCTGAAGTGGTTTCAGAGGTAAGTACATTTTTATGTTTGTAAAAATGTAATTACCACAGTCACTTGCGCTGAAAATGCGTTTTCTGCACTGTTCACTCACTGCTAAGGACTGAATCAGAACATAAAAATTTCACCTACTACTAAAGCAGACCGGGGTCTTATTAGTAGGTGCCGATCTAATTCAACATGTTAAAATGTTGACTCGTTCCTGCCTCCTGTGACTTTCACCACTGCACTTGGGTCCTGCTCCACGTCTTGACCCGTGACAGTCAGAAGTGGTTTCAAAGATGTAACAAAATCTTTATCTTTTTCGGTGTGAAACGCAGCTTCTCTCGGGCAGAAAACGCATTTTTTGCGCTGTTCACTCACTGATCAGAAAAGCCTCGGAACTTGACAATATCACCTGCAACTATAGGCAAAACGTTTTTAGAGGGTTATCAACTATTGTATTTTTGACAGTCTGAAACCAAGCTTCTCTCAGGCTGAAAATGCATATTCTGCACTGTTCACTGACTGATCAGAATAATCTCAGAACATAAAAATATCACCTGCCTCTATTCCAGAAGGGGTCTTTCTCATAGCTGCAGAACGAATTCAACCTGTCAGAAGAGTTATCAACATTTTTATGTTTGTCGGACAAAAAAACACAATCCCTCGGGCTCAAAACGCGTTTTCTGCACTGTTCACTCACTGCTCAGCGATGCCTCAGAACATGAAAGTTTCGCCTGCAACTACAGAAAAAACACTCTTTCGACTATATTCAACACTAATCCCATACGAATAGGGCGCTGCGACTGGCCTACAAGCAGCCGTTCCACATTTCCTGCTTCCAAGCCATGGGATGAGTTTGACGAGAGCCAGGTGCTGCTATGAGGTGGATCTGGAGACTCTGTTCCCAGAGTTGGCTGAGTTCCGTGTGGTGGAGTCAAGTACGTTCCCGCTTGATCTTCTCCTGCGCCTCATGTCATCCGCCGCCGTCGTATCGAAGTTGAGCTCTCTCTCCGCCGCCAGCTCAAGAATCATCCCACTTCACTAACGGCCTGCTGGCGTTGGATGGCGAGACTACACCAAGGGCACGACCGCATGTTGTCTGACCACAACTGGAAGAAATCTGGACTATTCCCGGCGCGGTTCTTACACTCCACTGGCACTAGGACCGCACTTGGTCAGGTACGGAGCTTACTGCCTGGTGGAGGGTTTGGATTCCCACCGCGGCGTTCCCGCTCATTCAGCCGTCATGCACTATGCATGATGCGTTCGCCCCGGGAGGAGTGACCATCCCACCCATGTTTACACCGTCGGCAACCAGCTCATAGTGCTTGAGAACATCACGCGCTCTTTATGAGCTCCGTGGACAGGCTCATACATCGCAGATCCTCTCTCACTTTACCAGAGATTTTGGAGTTTCAACAGTCTGTCGGCGTGGTGCTACGCTCGTGGCGCCTCCTCCACACACAGCCACTGCCCGGGGGGGAACACCGTCACTGGTCGAAGGGGCGGGGTGACCTCAGCCGTCCAAATCATAGCTGTGCTGATCATCGCTTCTCATCTTGGAGAGACCAGTCCGCTGCTCTCACCTCTGCTCCCTCCAAAAGCGTGAAGAAAACTTTGTATCTGAAACTATGCATCTGTAACAGGTCTGAATACTGTGACCTTCTCTTCAGTTCAAACGTGGCGTCTCAATGTGGTCAGTAGAACGCCGTCTGAAACAAAATGCGGACAGAGCCACACAAAGCTTTCACATTTGTCGATGGTGAGAAAAGTAATCCAAGGGATTCTGTTTTTTCTTTGTGGCAACCCACACCACAATTAGATGTCTTTCTGAAACATCACTCCCAAACATCTCACTTTGTCATACAACAACTGTCATACATCATGAACCACATGCATAATTTATTTTCATCTGAATGTATAACTCTGCCATTAAACCTTTTGGCTAGTGTTGGGAAATAATAAAACTTTACTTTTCACCGTTATTCACCACAAGGAAACCGAACTCCACACAACTCAATCACCCGTGCCATGTCAGCGTAGGTTGTCAGTATGAGCTTACAAGTGCCACATCCACACAGAGCGAACTCAAAGTACGAAGGAAAAACAGTATACTTAAAAACCATGTCACCATCCACACACTCAGACCCCCAATCAATCAATCCCAAGTGGAACAAGCATTATAAACAAATGGATTTGACTAACCTGAAACTAAATGAGGACAGAGTCACACTAGGCTTCCACATTTGTCGATGGTGAGAAAAGTAATAAAAAAAAGTGTCACTTCCTATTTACCCACACATCTTCAATGCCTAACCTCTGTCCTTTCCTGCCCTCTACTGACCTAATTATATACCTGCCGGTTAATCAACTCCATTAAATTATTTAATTAAAATAATTAAATGACATCTAACACATACTCTGTGACCACACATAAATGGCCGTCACACTAGAAAGGCAGTTTTTTGTCATCAAATTGTCATGTTCTGAGGCCTTCGCTGAGCAGTGACTGAACATTGCAGAAAACGCTTTTTCAGCCCGAGGGACTGTGGTTTTGAGACAGATAGACATGAAAATGTTGTAACCTCTCTGAAACCACTTCAGACAAGTTGAATTAGTTTGGCACTTACTAAAAACACTCCTTCTGCTTATATTGGCACGTGAAATGTTTATGTTCTGAGGCATCCCTGTGCAGTGAGTGAACAGTGCATAAAACATGTTTTCAGGCTGAGAGAAGCTCGGTTTCTGACCAGGAAAAAAGAAGTTGATAACACACTGATAAACAGTTCAGAAAGGTACATTTAGTGCTGAATATACTAGAAAGAGAGTTTTTCCTATTGTTGCAGTTGAAGTTTTCATGTTCTGAGTCACGACTGAGCAGTGTTTGAACAGTGCAGTGAACGCCATTTTCAAAATATAAAATCGCTTTGAATGTGTGAGTGCTGAATATACTAGAAATAGTCTTTTTGCTATATTTACACTTGATATTTTCACTGCTCTCAGGCTATTCTGATTAGTCAGTGAAGAGTGCAGAAAATGCTTTTTCTCCCGAGGGACAGTGGTTTTCAGACCGACAATCATTAAAATGTTGATAACTCATTGAAACCACTTCAGAGAGGTTGAATTAGTTCTGCAGCTACTAGAAAGACTATAGCAGATTCTGCTATAGTATTAGTTGAAATTTTCATGTTCTGAGGCATCGCTGAGAAAAAGTCTAAAAAAAGTTCTGAAATGTACGTTTAGTGTTGAATATACTAGAAAGAGTGCCTTTCCTATAGTGGCAAGTGAAATTTTCATGTTGTGAGGCATCCCTGAGCAGTGAGTAAACAGTGCATAAAACGTGTTTTCAGCCAAAGGAATAATAGTAATAGAGATAGAAGTAAAAATGTTGATAACTCTCTTAAATCACTTTAGACAGGTTGAGTTAGTTCTGCACCTTGTCGAAATACCTTTTCTGCTATAGTGGCAGGTGAAATTTTCATCTTCTGGGGAATCGCTGAGCAGTGAGTGAACAGTGCGTAAAATGCGTTTCCGGCCAAAGAGAATGTAGGTTTCGGAACGGCAAAAATAAAATTGTTGATAACCCTCTAAAAACAGTTCAAAAATGTAGGTTTAGTGTTGAATATATTAGAAAGACTGTTTTTGCAGGTAATATTTTCAGGTTCTTAAAATATTCTGATCAGTGAGTGAACAGTGCAAGAAAACACGTTTTCAGCTCGAGAGAAGCTCGGTTTCTAAAACAGGAAAAAAAATAGTTGATAACCCCCTGAAATACAGTTCAGAAATGTAGGTTCAGTGTTTATTTTACGAGAAAGAGTGTTTCTCCTATAGCTGCTCGAGAAATTTTCATGTTATCTGGCATCCCTGAGCAGTGAGTGAACAGTGCATAAAATGCGTTTTCACCCAAAGAAAACGTGGTTTACAGACCGACAAAAATAAAAATGTTAACACTCTTAAAACACTTCAGACAGGTTGAGTTAGTTCTGCACCTTGTAGTAATACCGTTTCTGCTATAGTGGCAGGTGAAAATTTCATTTTCTGGGGCATCGCTCTGCAGTGAGTGAACAGTGCGTAAAACGCGTTTTCGTCTGAAGAGAATGTGGGTTGGGGACCGGCAAAAATAAAATTGTTGATAACCCTCTAAAAACAGTTCAGACAGCGTAGATTTCTGCTGCAACTACAAAAAAGACCCTTTCTGCTGTCGTGGGAGGTGAAAATTTAATCTTCTGAAGCTTCCCTCAGAAGTTGTGGCACAATGCAGAAAACGCGTTTTCAGTCTGAGATAAGGTGGGTTTCGGAACGCCAAACCTAAAATGTTGATAACTTTCGAAAAACACTTCAAACAGCTTAGATTTGATGTGCAACTACTAGAAAGACCCATTCTGCTATACTGGGAGGTCAAAATGTCATGTTCTGAAGATTACCTGAGACGTTATGGCACAATGCAGAAAATGCTTTTTCAGTCTGAGATAAGGTTGGTTTCGGAACGCCAAGCACCTTTATCTGCCCTTTATCTTCTCTTTATCTGCTTTCAATCGTTCCTTATTTCCATCTCTCTTTGACCGTAGTCCGAGTGTAGGAGAAATGGAAGGAATATTGAGATCAGGAGGCAAAGCCCTTGCTTCGCCTGCTGGTCTCTCCCTCTGGCCAAGAACTTGACCGTGCAGAAGAGGAGACCACATGGCGATGGATGCACCCCCACCAGGAACCTTGTGTGACCCAGCTGGATTGCTCCGTCGCTTCTCCCATCCATCAATGACTGAAGTCCGGGTGTAGCAGAGATGGGAGAACCTTTGGCTAATGTGGAGATGCGCTAGTCGGGGCTCCGCCCGTAACTCCAGGTTCGCCAGGCAGGTCAACTTGACTAGGTGGAGAGAGAATCCTCACCACATAGACTGTCCTGAGATAAACAATGCGGAGTGCAAACAGGAAAGAACTACAACGTCCAGACGCCTTAATGATTGGAGCTGGACCTTGTGTGGGGAGCAACACTGCGGATAAGTGCGCAGGAGAAGCGTCACCAAATTAGGTGAAGATTCACCGGTGGCCTGTCTCTAATCACAGAGGGGTGGCGTGCCAAGAGACCTGCTGCTATCTCCAAACGCCAGGTCTCACGCCAGTCCGGCCTACTCGATGTCTTACGGCAATGACCTCACCCCCAAGGTCGCGCAAAATGTTGTTAGTCCGAATGTAGTGAAGTTTCACGAGTAACCCTCCATACAGCGGGTATGGGTGTCCCCCTGGGGCCCTCTTGTTGCCAAACCAGGTACTTCCCTGCTCCGGCGACTACACAGGGGAACCTGACGCCATCCCATGGCCACAGCACTAGTTTGAGCCCAACGTGGAAGAACTAGGCACTAATAACCATCCATATTTGGAGGGAGAACTCGCCAGTGGAGACACGTTTGGCCCATGACAAAGCGCTGCCAAAGAGAGCGATTCTCTCATCTATTGTCCAGAGCTGCTGGAAGCACCTGTAAACAGGACAACGTGAGGCAAAGAAGAAGGTGCTCCGTCAGACAAATAGAAATCTGCAAAAGATGAGGCAGAAGCCGAGGAGGCTGCTTGGCAGGTTTCTGCCAAGGAAACTCCTCTGATGGCAGCTATGGATGTTGTCCCTTTTTACCACCTGCCAGAGCCACCCACAGCTTATCTGTTTTCCTGAAGGCTCTCACTGCAAGCGCCAGTGATTCTCATCCGGGTGGCGGGTAAGACAGAAAGCCTTCACTGAAAAATTGCTGACCTTGGCACAAAGAAATTTGTGAAAAAAGACTAATCGAGAAGGCACATAGTTCTCCAAACCCTCCTGATGGAGGCCAGGCCCAGGAGGAGAGCTGCTCCAAAGGAGCCTGATCAAGGGGCTTGAAGGGAGCTTCAGAGAGAGTATTATATACCAATTGAAGATCCCAATAGGGGCAGATGCGTCTGGAGATAGGTCTGAGTCTTCGAGATCCCTGCATGAACTGGACTAGCAACGGACAACAGTCCACACCCATTTAGCATTACATGCTTTGAGTGTTGAGGGTGATTTTGCATTTAGGACCACCTGCTAGCCTTGAAGTAGCCCCCTGCTGCAGGACTGTTTGCAGGACATGAACTGGTTGCAGCACACCCTTGTGTGAGTGTGTGTGTGAGCACAGGTGGCAGAGTTACGCAGTCCAGAACACCTCCCGGGACTCTGGAACACCTATGAGGTCATCTTGACCACAAAGCTTAAACCCCAGCCTTGCAATGTGGCCTGACCTGAGAACCATGAGCAATTACCATGGCCATCCATACCGGACGTCTGACTGGCACCGCTGGCTCCTTTGCAGACAGCCTTCAAGGAGATGCACGTTTTACTGCACTGAACCGCCTGTAATGTCACCGGCGATGTTGCTTTGGTATGACGGAAGGTGGTGTGCCCATGGTCCTGTCAATATCTCCGATGGCCAGGGCCTCACACGGGACCGGCCTATGAGACTTCTTATGCAACCGCCACGCCCAGGGTCTATCCAGCGTGAATGAATTAATGAATGGGTTGTGAAGATGTAGCATTAACAACCCCTCATACATAGAGTGTAATTTTACACTCTGGGTGGCAGGAGCTGCCGCCTCATCTTTGTCACCTTAAGCTGATATAGAAGGTGGCGTTTACAACCCCTCATATATGGTGTGTACCCTACACTGTGGATCAGCAGGAACTGCGTTGCCCTCGTTTAGCCACTCTGCGGCTGAAATAGAAAGTGGCATTAACAGTCCTCCAAACCTATAGGGAAAACATTTACTGAGCAGCTACAGTCAGGGTTCTAGTCTGAGCTGAGCAAGAAAGAGGGAGTTTATTCACAAATGAATAAACAGTCATGCAGGAATCCGGTGGATCTCGGGACGCTGCACTCTGCACAGCACTGTAATGAAGCAGATACTGGTGTCCCAGAGCCAGTGCTGTGAATGAGGGCCGAAGGTTTGCAGGGTTCGGCTGCTCCTGAAGACAGAATGACATGAGACATGAGATACTCCCTTGAAAGCAGCCACAGATGTTGCCAGGCATCTCGTCAAGTGTGCTCTCAGGGATTCCGGTGCCCGTTTTTTCGCAGTCTCATAGGCTTTCATGATGGCAATTCTAAGCCAATGTGAAAACCTGTGAGTGGACAGCACCTGCCCCTTCTTACCACCAGGGAGAGCCACCCACAGACTGTCCGTCTTTCCGAAGGTTTGGACTCGATCCAGTTAAGCTTTTAGCGCTGCTCGTATGAATGGGGAGGAGGGCAGAAAGTCTTTACTGATAAGGTGCTGACCTGTGAAGAAGAAGAGAGACATTTAGGTGCGATGGCAGGGTTGGGTCTAAGTGATACCGCCGAGTCATCGACACCAAAAGAGATGCAATCAGGGCTGATCGACAAAGAGCTACTAGCTCCTTGGAGGCCTGATCAAGTGGCTCAAAAGGGGCTTCGGAGAGTGAATTGAGTACCAGCTGCAGGTCCCAGTAATGACATAAAGGTCTTGAGGTTGGTCTAAGCCTTTTCACTCATCTCATGAAACGGCTCACTTGACGATGCTTGCCGAAGGGGTGGCCGTCCAGACCATTGTGTAGCATGGAAAGGGCTGCTACATAAACCCGTAATGTAGGGCTGCTCCGACCTTGGTTAACCAGATGCTGCAGAAACAAGAGGATGAGAGAAATAGTTGCCGATAATGGGCAGGCTGACTGGGTTCCACACCACCGGGGAAACATGTCCAATTAGCATTGTATACTCTGAGGGTTGGCAGAGCTTAAACGTTCTGAAAAGTCAATTGGACATCAGGGGGCAAGTGACTGATTGTTAACCCTGGAGAAGCCAAACCTTGCGGGGTGGTTCTAGACCTCAGGGTTCCTGATGTTTGCAGAAGCGCTGACCTCGATGGAGGGAACTCCCAGTGGCCTTTGATCCGCATATGACACATCTCCGGATACCAGCTGGAGCTGGGGCTGTTTGGATTAAGGGAAGGAGGGGGAAAGGCATACAGGAGGCCTTTTGGCCACCTTGGATGAGCCAGGGCGTCCACATCCAGTGGAAGGTCATCAGATCTACGGGGAGAGAACCAGAGAGGACATTTGAAGCTCTATCTGCTGGCAAAGACATCAGCCACTGGGTGGCCGAAAAACTCGCTGATCATGTTTGCCATCTCCTGAGATAAACTCCATTAATCTGGCAGAGCCCTCAATGAGGCTAAATGTACATCAGCCCAGAGAAAAAATCTTTGTGGCGAGGTTGTGTGACACAGACGACCTCACGCCACCGGTTGATGTAGGCCACTGTGGTGGCGCTGTCTGATCTCACCATAACGTCGTTCCCAATTAGATGGAGAGAAAGGGCCACCAACACTCTAAAACCGCCAACAGTTCCATCGGGTTCATGTGACGACCTTCGGAACTGCTCCAGATCCCGCTGACGCAGATCTGATCCAGGTGGCCTCCCCCGCCGGACAGAGATGCATCTGTAAAGACTTGTAGGAATTGTTGGATCCTGAAAAGCGCGCTGAGTCCCAGTCAGAGCACGACTTTCCTGGGGGTCATGCTGGACTCAGTCTCCGGTCAGGCCCGACACTCGAGATTTGTCTTCTGGTCTTTGGTCTGGAGTCGGGTGAGGGTGCAGACCGCGAAACCACTTCTGAAGACCTCGCATGTTGAGCAGACCAAGGCGTGGGCCCCTGCCTCAATCGCGCGATGTGGTCCAACACCAATCTGGTGTGTGCTCATGACTCCTGTTTGGACCTGGCTAGAATCAACCAGTAGTCCAAGTACGTCAGAATCCGCACACCCTGTCTCCTTAGTGGTTCGAGCCCCGCCTTCATGCACTTGGCGAAGGTGCGAGGCACAAGACACTAGAAACTGTGTTGTGGAAGTAGGCGTGTGCAAGATCTATGGAGGTCATCCACTCTCACACTCTGACGCACTCCAGGAGTCTCCTGCTGGTCCGGAACCGCTATCTGGTCATGAATTGGTTGAGGAGACTGAGGTGCAGAACATGTCTCCACTGTGTCTTTTTGGGTCCTAGAAAGTACCTGGAGTAAAACCTAGCGTATCTGGATCGCTTTGCCACTCGTACAATTACTTCCTTTGACAGGAGAGCGCGGTCCTCCTCCATCAGACACGACAGCTGGTTCTCTGAGTTCACCCAGGTCCACGTGGTGTCGCAGAACCTTGGGGTTGGCTGTGAATCTGAAAGACGTGTCAATGACCGAATATCTTCTCGATCCATATGGGCAGGTGAGGAGACAGGCGCTTTCAATTCAGAAGATACTCTTTCAAGACTGGCGACCTGACCACAGGAGAGGACTCCGGGTAGGGTCCAGGATGACAGGGTCGTCGGTGCACAGCGCCCACTCCTCTGGGCACTTCAAGTCCCGCTGGTTGTTCAAAAACAGACTTGCTTTTTTCAGCTGAGCCATCAGAGGAAGTAGGGCCACCAAACTTGTATTGTACCTTGATCTGACACAGCAATTCTTCTGAGATGGACACCCGAGGGACCGGCCCAATCTCAGAAAGAGATGACTAGGCAGGACGATGTCCTGCTTGCCTCTGAGAGGTTTGGAGGGCTGCAGAGAACAGAATCACAGACAGACATCGCATCAGACATCGCGTGAGGGAGCTGAGAACAGAGCAGGTCTGGCACGCAGCGCCTACTGTGAGAGCCTCTCAAGTGGTGGCTTTCACAGTCCTGTGGCGACCCCTGCTAAAAACTGGCGAGTCTGAGGAATAAGAAGAGTTAATGGCAGAATTGAAACTCCCCTGACTTTTGGCTAGAACGAAACGTGAGAGAGTGGAAAGAGTTATCTGACACCTCTGCTTCTAATTGTGGAGAAGCTAAGGAAAAACATAACTTCTTGGCTCCTGAAACCTCCCCGTCTCCTGAGACAACGTCAAACAAAAACACATTTTTGAAGCCGGAGTTCGCACTGACTGGAACCGGAGGTGAACTTGGCGGTGATAAGCCCTAATTTTGGGCAGACAGGAAACAGACCCGATACCAATGTAATGCAGCTTATTTTTTATTTTACATACAATGATTTATTTGTAGGCTTTTGGAGGGAGCGGAGGTGAGAGCAGCCGACTGGTCTCTCCAAGAGGAGCTGCGAGGATCAGTGCAGCTACGATCCAGATGGCTGGGCTCACCCCGCCCCTTCGACCAGCGACAGTGTTCCACCTGGGCGGCGGCTGTGTGTGGAGGAGGCGCCGCGAGCAGAGCACCACGCCAACGGGCTGTTGGATCTCCAAAATCTCTGGTGGAGTGAGAGAGGTTCTGCGATGGATGAGTCTGTCCATGGAGCTCATAAAGAGCGCGATGATCTTCTCAAGCGCTATGTGCTGGTTGCCGACTGCGTTGACACCATTCCACTGCGCGATGCTAGGATGGTCACTCCTCAGGGGAGAAGTCAAGCTCAAGGGGCGGGGGTATCGCGCATCGCAAATCGCGCACGACTTCTGAGTGAGAGGGAACACAGCGCCACAATTCCAAACCCTCCACCTAAGCAGTAAACTCCTTACCTGACCACGTGTAGTGCTAGTGCCACCGGAGTGTCAGAACTGCGCCGGGAATAGTCCGGATATCTTCCAGAATCAGAATCAGAATCAGAATCAGAATCAGAATGAGATTTATTGCCATGGTCAGTGGGGAGCCCACTGACTAGGAAAGTGCCTTGGAATAAAGTGCAACAAAAAACAAATAAAATAAAATAAAATAAAATAAATAGAATAACATAACAACAAGGCTGTTCACAAATTTAACAGTCTGATGGCCGAGGGGAAGAAGCTGTTCCTGTGACGGGAGTTTCTGGTCGGGATGGACCGTAGCCTCCTGCCAGAGGGGAGAGGAACAAACAGTCCATGTCCAGGGTGAGAAGGGTCGGCTCTGATCCGACCTGCACGTCTCTGGGTCCTAGAGGCATACAGGTCCTGAAGAGGTGGCAGGCTGCAACCGATCACCTTCTCAGCAGAACGTACGATGCGCTGCAGTCGGCTCTTGTCCCTGGAGGTGGTGCTGTTGTACCAGACGGTGATAGAGGAGGTGAGGATGGACTGGATGATGGCCGTATAGAACTCCACCAGCAACTTCGTCGGCAGTCGTAGTTTCCGTACCTGCCTCAGAAAGAACATTCTCTGCTGGGCCTTCCTGATGAGGGACCTGATGGTTGGCTCCCATTTGAGGTCCTCATTGATGGTGGTTCCCAGGAAGTAGAAGGAGTCCACAATAGGAATAGGTAAACCAGCCAACATGAGAGGGGACCGAGAAACTGTGACTCTCCTGAAGTCTATGACCATCTCCACTGTCTTCTGGGCATTGAGCTCCAGGTTGTTGTGGCTGCACCAGGACACTAGCCGCTCCACCTCCCTCCTGTAAGCCGACTCATCTCCATCTGAGATGAGCCCAATGATGGTGGTGTCATCCGCAAACTTGATCAGCTTCACGGACTCGTGGCTGGAGGTGCAGCAGTTAGTGTACAGAGAGAAGAGCCATGGTGAGAGAACACAGCCCTGAGGAGACCCGATGTTGAGGGTCCGAGTGTCGGAGACAGTCGTCCCCAGCCTCACACGCTGACTTCGGCTGGTCAGGAAGTCTGTAATCCATCTGCAGAGGGAGTCAGGCACGTCCAGCTGGCCAAGCTTGTCTTCAAGCAGAGCTGGAAGAATTGTGTTAAAGGCAGAGCTGAAGTCCACAAACAGGATCCTGGCATAGGTTCCTGGGCAGTCCAGATGCTCCAGAACGAAATGAAGGGCCTGGTTCACTGCATCGTCCGCAGATCTGTTGGCTCTGTAGCCAAACTGCAATGAGTGCAGGTGAGAAGCAGTGATAGATTTCAGGTGGGACAGAACCAGGCGCTCAAAGGACTTCATGACCACAGACGTCAGTGCCACCGGTCTGTAGTCATTCAGTCCTGTGATCCTGGCCTTCTTGGGAACAGGGATGATAGTGGTGGACTTAAAGCAGGCAGGTACATGACAGGACACCAAGGAAGCATTGAAGATGTCCGTGAACACTGGAGCCAGCTCAGCAGCACAATGCCTCAGGATGGCAGGGGAAACTCTGTCCGGACCCGCCGCCTTCTGAAGGTTCAGCCTCCTGAACTGAGTGCGCACGTCCTGGTCCATGATGTCAAGAGAAAGAGGAAGAGGGGGGAGGTGAGGGGGTGGCTCATCAAAAGTGTCTGTGATCGACTTTGCTGTCTCAGTGACATCGTTCATCTTAGTTGTGTCACTAAGAGACAGCATAGTCCTTTGTTGTAAAGTGGAACATGGGGCTGGAGAGACCGCAGAGGTGTTGGTGCAAAAGGGCTGCTCAAAGCGACAATAGAAGTTGTTCAAGTCCTGTGCAAGAGCGAGGTTGTTCAGAGTGTGGGGGGCACGTGGCTTGTAGTTAGTGGGCACCTTGAGCCCTCTCCACACCACAGCCGAGTCATTGGCTGAGAACTGCTGCGTTAGTTTGTCAGAGTATGCGGCCTTAGCTTTCTTCAGCTCCCTCTGAAACCGATACTTCATCTCTTTGTAGCAGTTCCTGCCCCCACTCTTGCGAGCTGCCACCTTCTCCTGTCTGATCTGGTTGAGTTTAGTTGTGAACCAAGGTTTGTCATTTGCATAACTCACCTTGGTGCGGGTTGGAACTATGCACTCTTCACAGTAGCTGATCCATGAAGTCACAGTGTCTGTATACTCATCCAGATTGTTGGTGGCAGCCCTGAACACTTCCCAGTCTGTGGTCTCCATGCAAGACTGCAGCTCCTCTTTAGCTTCACTTGTCCAGATCTTCATGCTCCTCACAACAGGCTTTGCCAGCTTCAGCTTCTGCTTGTATGTAGGAACAAGATGAACCATCAAGTGTTCAGAGAGACCCAGTGCAGCTCGAGGGAGGGCGGTATAAGAGTTGCGGAGCGATGAGTAACAGTGATCCAGCACGCTCTGCTCTCTGGTGGAACATTTTACAACCTGCCTGTACCTGGGAAGCTCCTCACTCAGAGTCGCCTTGTTGAAGTCACCAAGCACAATCACAGGAGAGTCCGGGAAAGTTCGCTCCACATGCAGAAGCTGATCCGCGAGCGCACTCTGAGCCTCACGTACATTCGCGCTGGGCGGGATATATATGGGAGCCAGAGTGAATGAAGCGAACTCACGTGGGGAGTAAAACGGCTTACAGTTCACGATCAGACATTCCAGAGAGGGAGAGCAGTGCTGAAAGATCACCGTCACGTCCGTACACCAGCTCCTGAACCCGGTCCGCGCGGTGAAGCTGGAAACCCTCCAGATGAAGCGCAGTGTCCGGGATGAGATCGCTCAACCACGTCTCCGTGAAACACAAAACACAAGAGGAGGAGAAGTCTCTGTTCCGTCTCAACATCAGCGCCAGTTCATCCATCTTATTGCTGAGCGACCGGACGTTGGAGAGGATTATCCCGGGAAGCGGAGTGCGCGATCCTCTTCGACGAAGGCGAACGAGTGCACCGGCACGTTTCCCTCTCCTCCTCAGTTTCTTCCGCCCAGCCAAAAGATGAACTAACTCCGTAACTGACACCACAAATACTGGTAGTAAGTCAGACGGAGTCAGAGCCCTGATGTTCATCAACTGATCTCGTGTGTAAAAACACGCAGATGCTCCATCAAAACACAAAAATAAACAAAATAACATGCACGATAATTCCAGGTCAGCCTTCGTCGGCGCCATCTTGTCAGCATTACCTCTTACCTGCAGTTATGGGCAGACAACACGCGGTCGTGCCCTGTGTGTAGTCTCGCCATTCAACGCCAGCGGGCCGTTAGTGAAGTGGGATGATTCTTGAGATGGCGGTGGAGAGAGAGCTCAACTTCGATACGACGGGCAGCGGATGTGCTTGACTCCACCACACGGAACTCAGCTAACTCTGGGAACAGAGTCTCCAGATCAACCTCATAGCAGCGGCTGGCTCTCGTCAAACTCATCCCATGGCTTGGAAGCAGGAAATGTGGAACGGTTCAGCTGCTTGTAGGCCAGTCGCAGCGCCCTATTCGTCGAGGTTTAGTGTTGAATATACTAGAAAGAGTGTTTCTCCTATAGCTGTAGGTGAAATTCTCATATTCTAAGTCACCCCTCTAAGCAGTGAGTGAACAGCGCAGAAAACATGTTTTCAGCCGGAGGGACTGTGGTTTTCAGACCAACAAAAATAGAAATCTTGATAACTCTCTGAAACCACTTGAATTAGTTCTGAGGTTGAATTAGTCCTGCAGCTACTAGAATGAAGGCTTCTGCTGTGAAGTCAGGATAAATTTTCATGTTCTCAGGCTTCCCTGAGCAGTGACTGAACAGTACAGAATATAATATATATAATATAGAGTTTTCAGCAAGAAAGAAAGTGGGTTTCGGACTGGCAAAAATAAAATTGTTGATTACCCTCAAAAAACACACGTTTAGTGTTGTATATACTAGAAAGAATTTTTTTCCTATAGTTGCTGGTGATATTTTCATGTTCTGAGGCACTTTTGATCAGTGAGTGAACAGTGCAGAAAACGTTTTCAGCCTGAGTGAAGCTGGTTTTCAGACCGACTTAAATAATAAAACAATTAATATAAATAATCTTGATAACTCTCTTAAATCACTTTAGACAGGTTGAATTAGTTCTGCAACCAGTAGAAATACCTTTTCTGCTGTAGTGGCAGGTGAAATTTTAATCTTCTGAGAAATCGCTGGGCAGTGAGTGAACAGTGTGTTCACTCACTGTCACAAATGCGTTGTCGGCCAAAGAAAAAGTGGGTTTCGGACAGTCAAAGATAAAAATGTTAATAACCCTCTAAAAACAGTTCAAAATGTAGGTTTAGTGTTGAATATACTCGAAAGAGTGAAATCAGTAACAGTTGCAGGAGACATTTTTATGTTCGGAGTCTATTCTGATAAGTGAGTGCACGGTGCAGAAAACGCGTTCTCAGCCCGAGTGATTGTGGTTTTCAGACCAACAACGATAAAAATGTTGATAACTCTCTGAAACCACTCTGAGTGGTTGAATTAGTTCTGCAGCTCCAAGAAAGACGCCTTCTGCTATAGAGTCAGGTGAAATTTTCATGTTCTTTGGCATCGATGAGAGTGAACAGAGCAGAAAAAGCCTTTTCAGGCCGAGAGAAGCTCGGTTTCTGACCAGGAAAAAAAAAAAAAAAAGTTGATAACCCCCTGAAATTTTGTTCAGAAATGTAGGATTCGTGTTAATTATACTAGATAGAGAGTTTTTCCTATAGTTGCAGGAGAAATTTTCATGATCTCAGGCATCCGTGAGCAGTGAGTGAACGGTGCGTAAAACGCGTTTTCGGCCAAAAAAAGGTGGTTTAAAGACCGACACAAATAAAAATGTTGATTGCTCTCTTCAATCACTTCAGACAGGTTGAATTAGTTCTGCACCCAGGAGAAATACCTTTTCTGCTAAAGTGGCAGGTCAAATTTTCATCTTCTGAGGAATCGCTCAGCAGTGAGTGAACAGTGCGTAAAATGCGTTTTCGGACCGGCAAAAATTTAATTTTTGATAACCCTCTAAAAACATGTCAGAAATGTAGGTTTACTGTTGAATATACCAGGAAGAATGTTTTTCCTATAGTTGCAGGTGATATTTTCATGTTCTGAGACTATTCTGAGCAGTGGGTGAACAGGGCAGAAAACGCGTTTTCAGCCCGAGAGAGGCTGAGCAGGAAAAAAAAAAACTTTATAACCCCCTGAAATACAGTTCAGAAATCTTGGTGTTGGTGGTGGTGTTAATTATACTAGAAAGAGTGTTTTTCCTTTAGTTGCAGGAAAAAAATTTCATTATCTCAAGCATACATGAGCAGTGAGTGAACAGTGCATAAAACGCATTGTCAGCCAAAGAAAAGGTGGTTTACAGATCGTCGAAAATAAGTGTTCATAACTCTGTTAAATCACTTTAGACTGGTTGAATTAGTTCTGCACCCAGTACAAAGACCCTTTCTGCTATAGTGGCAGGTGAAATTTGCATCTTCTGAGGAACACTCTATGTATGAGGGGCTGTTAATGCTACATCTTCACAACCCATTCATTCATTCAGGCTGAATAGACCACGGGCGAGGTGTTCCGGACTGCGTGAATCTGCCACCTGTGCACACACTCACACGAGGGTGTGCTGCAACCTGTTCATGCGAGGGGTTTGTTGGTCGCAGTGTTATCCAGTTTCATATACTGCTGGTGCCTTCGCATATAATTGGAAGCGGATTAGGTGCAATAAAATGCGCATTACCTTGACGGCCATCCGGCAAAGAAGACAGCGCTGCCAGTCAGGACGCCGGTTAAGGATGGCCATGGTTTTGTCCCATGGATTCCTGGTCAGTCCGCAAAGCCATGTGCTCAAGATGACTTCATGGGTGATTCAGAATTCCAGATGGGTTCTTGACATACGGCGACCCTGCAGTTTACCAGATCATGACTACATGCTTTGGTGGTCGGCAGAAGCTAAACGGCGTTGCTCCTGTAACTAGAAGGATGATGGCATCACTAGCTATGAATGACTGGCGCGTCAGGGCCCACGGCAATCCTTCTCCCCTGAGTGTGATGACACCTCAGTCCTGCCTGACGTTTCCGTGGTCCAGAGGAGGCGCTCCGCTCGTCTTCAGATCTCAAGATTCTTCGCTTCATGTGCCAGATGTGCCGGCTCCAGCTGTAATTTCACAATTGTAATTTCACAATTACAGAGTCACTGACTCACTCCTCTCTAATTTCACAATCATATTTTGCAGAGTGCCCTGGCACTTCCAGTGAAGTAGAAAGGCTGGTGTAATATTCCTTGTGACGAGTGGGGTTTGTCATAGGACATGGTGGACATGATTTGGGCCAAGTTTGGGCTCCCACTGGCGGACCTCTTTGCCAACAGTGTTTGTTGCCGGAGGGCCTCCTTCACACCTTCCCTCCACCTCGCCTCCTCCTTCAGTTGATGAGGAGGATTCAGAAGGTGAGAGTGATTCTATTGGCGGCAGATAACCCCAGCTCGATCTGGTACCCAGAGATGTCGCAGATGTGAGCCTGCAGCAGGTAGTAGAAATTATGAGGGGTCCACACCCGTTTAATGCTGAACGGGTGTGGACTGCTGTCTGTTGGGTAAACATCCACTGCTAGTCCAGTTAAAGCAGGGAGACAAGACAAAGACCCACCTCGCATCTGCCCCTATTGGGATCTTCAATTGGTATTAAGTCTGACTCTGAAGCTCTCTTGGAGCCACTTGATCAGACTCCTTTGGAGCTGGTGGCTTACAAAACAGCTCTTCTCCTGGCTCTGGCCTCCATCAGGAGGGTTTGGAGAACTATGTGCCTTCTCGATTAGTCCTGACTGTATTTCATGTATTCCTGTGAGGGCACTGAGAGCTTATCTAAATGCAGTCAAGGCCTTCAGGAAAACAGAGAAGCTGTGGGTGGCACTGGCAGGTGGTAAAATGGGGCAACATCCATAGCAGCCTTCAGAGGAGTTTCTTTGGCAGAAATCTGCCACGCTGCCTCCTGGGCTTCCGTCTCAACTTTTGCAGAATTCTATTTATCTGAAGTAGCTGCTTCTTCTTTGCCTCACTTTGTCCTGTCTTCAGGTGCTTCCAGCAGCTCTGGCCAATAAATGAGAGAATTGTTAGTGTAGTCCGGCCAGCGGGGTACACTTCTCAGGGCGTCGAGTCGGGAGCAGAAGAAACCACAGAAGTAGTGGGATACAAGCTTTGTTTTATTCCACATCAGCGTAACATAATTTCATCGCTTGACATCGCTCAGTATCAAATTGTTCAAAGTACAAACACATTAGGTAGGGGCTGGATCAAGGGCGTTCCTTGTACCAGATACACATTGTCACAAACATGCATGTCCACCTTTGGCCTCCTGGCTGAATCACAAAAACAAGAGCTTCTGGCAGCTCCAGAGAAAACATACATTCCTGTTTTCACTTCAAGGGTACCATCTCTGGCGTATTTGGAATACAGAGTGGGTGGATATCTGTTCAACATTCCATTGGTACTGAAAAACAAGTTATCATTGTAACCCTAATGACACAGGTCAAATTATTCCACAACATATCTCCCCTTTGTGGGTCTCAGACCCACACACCGAATTTAGCAAACTATCCCATTTTATTTTATTGAAGATTATTTCGTACTGTAACAGAGCAGTGACAATATACTGGATATAAGTATGTAGAAAATGTTAACTAAATGATTCATATAGCTGTAGTTAGTTCAATATGTTTACTGCTGTCTGGTTAAATAAAAATCTCAACCGCGTCGCAGGAAAATGTTAGTCAGTTCGTTTCCGGAAGCATCAAAAGTTTTCCCCAATTGTTTTTTTTTTTTTTAGTGAAACAATAATCAAGTAATTATACTGGCAAAGAAACATAGGATCATGATTTAAACACATTTGTCATGTAATCATAACAACACCTCATTCTTCAGTCACCTCTGGAGTATGATCAGAGTCCTCCAATTAATCAGGTGATGGCTACAGATGTGGTCTCTCAGTCACCACGAGAGCCAGTTGTTCAGCAGGCATCATGTTCAGCATCTGTGCGTTCCAAAGTCCCGTCGTGACCGCTAACTGCTTCTCAGTCATTCGCAGACACAGTTTCCTCATCATGGGTACGATGCAACATGCCAGAAGAAAAATGACGATGAGTATGATTGCAGTAGTCATCCTCACTTCTGCAAAAAATGCTCCACATTTTCTTCGGTGTCCATCTAACCAATCCCAGGCCCAACTTATAGCTCCTGCATGCTCTTTTATCTCATTTTTTGAATCTCTAAGTTTATCCATTGCAATGGCAAATGTTCCATCAGGCGCGGTGTTGTTGGAATGTAAGTGCAACACTGATCTGCAAACATGTGACACACACCAACCAATCTAACACCTGACGATTTCGTAACACCATTTTACCAGTTTCATGCAGTTGTTCTCCCAGTAGTTTAAATATTTCATAGGTATGGTTTGTGTAAATAGTAAATATAATTAATCGAATAATGTGGTTTTATTACAGAGAGGACTAGTGGTGGTCAAAACTGGACGGTCATCTTCGTTTCCTTTTTTTTGACTGTGGTGTGGTTCCAAGTTTGGCAGACAGTGTTTTACCTAGAGCTCCCTGACCTCTGACATGGATCCCACTTTTACTCCGCCTGTCCTGCACCAATACGCTTAACGTTTTGTGTTTCTGGGCATTTTTCACACAACGGGTGATCGCATCGTACTTAACTGAGTCCCTGTTATGCTCGAGTTTTTTAGCTGGAACTTAGGGTGTCACGGTCTGGACTTTGGTCGGCTGCTGCGGTCTCGCAAGCTGCGCGAGCTCGTCTCCTGGTGACAACCAAACCAGACAACTTATTATCACAGCAAGCCTTGTCATCAACATTTTGACTATCTAAATCATTGACTTCACTGCCTGTTTTATTACCTCTTTGGTTGTGATGGCCTTGGGCCTTTGTGCAATGGCTCAGATGGTACCAAGTGGCGCTGCCTTCGACTTGGACAGCTGTTGGTGTTGCTCGGACCACGGTGTATGGACCTTCACATCTCGGCTGGTGCCACTTCCTTCGGAAGACCTTGATATACTCCTGGTCGCCGGGAACCACCAAATGCCCGGCCTCACGATCGGCCTCAAGCTCCCGTTTTCTCTCCTGCAGATAGATAGTCTTATGGATAGAAGTTAGTTGCTTCGTATAACTTCTAAGTTCAGATTGTAGTTGCTCAAGTGGAGGCCCCTTGTAGGGTCCCCTCAAGTGTGGTGCCGGCATCGGCCATCCCGTCAACATCTTGTGTGGTGTCAAATGCGTGCTTTGATGAGTTTGCATGCGATAACTCATCAGTGCTAATGGTAACGCATCAACCCAGTTTAGCTTCGTGCTAGCACAGATCTTATTCAGTTTCGCTTTCAGGGTTCCATTTATCCCCTCAACCATTCCCTGACTCTGGGGGTGATAAACGGCACCCAATCGTTGTTTGATTCGAAGTTGCTGCAAGATGCCCTTCACAACCTTTTGTACAAATGCAGCACCGTTGTCTGAGCTTATTTCTGACGGAATGCCAACTCGAGGAATGATTTATCTGGTCAGGAATTTGATTACTGTTTCAGCACTCAAGTCTTTAGATGGTGCTGCTTCAACCCAGCAGCTTAACCGATCAATTACCACCAACATGTTGCGTCTCCCTTGAACCGTTTTTATCATGTCAACGTAATCGATCACAAGATGTTTAAATGGACCTTCTGGGACTGGAATATGACCTATTGGTATCTTGATGTTTTTTCGTTGTTTTCTTCACAAATCTCACATTGATTCAGCACTTCATCTGTTGTTGTCTGCAAAAATGGGGACCAATATCCCTGCTGTCTGATTTTCTTCACCACTTCCCCCCTTGCGTGCAGTGCAGATCACTGTGCACCTCCGAAATCAAGATGGTCAAAAGTGCAGTTGGAGCTACGAGCTTGCCTTCATGTGATCGCCAGAGACCCTGATTGTCCACAGTAGCTCCTTTTTGTTTCCACAAAACCTTTTCATTTTCATCTGCATTTTCTTGGATCAAGATTATGTCTTCAGGTGTGACTGAGGGTTCTAATGTCACCATAGGTGACAAAATGGCTATTTTGCATCTTGACACTTCTTTTGCTGCCTCGTCAGAGAGAAGAAGAATACACCAAAATGTCAAACCTGAAAACTGAATTGTACATTTATCAGCTGGATGATGACAAAACCTACGGAGATGGCTGTGTTATCAGTCTAACGACTGTGGTGTGCTAATAGAGGTGAAGCCAGAAAATTTTCCAAGGGCTGAAGAAGAAGAAGAAGAACAACAACAACAACGTCAGAAGGCTGGAGCCGTGTCTAACAAACCTGATCGAATGGAGAGGAAGCCGTCCTTCGTGACTATATGGCTGGCTAAAATCTCAGGATCAGGACGATGGTCCTTCATGGCCATCCATAAAGTATCGACAGGAGTCACGGGTGAACAAGAACAAGATTTCGTACTGGAGTATTTTAATTCTGATTGCGGTGTATTTCGTACTCTGTTAACCATACCAATGGATGCTTGGAGTAAGAAAATTCAGGAGTTTCTCCGAAAATGATGCCCTTGTGCCGAAAGAGGCACTGACCTTTTAGTCCTGCCCCCTTTGGACCGCCTACTCACTGATGGCTGCTATAAAGAGGATTTTTTCCAGAGCGACACCCTGCAGACGTACCTGTCGAAACAAGAGCAACTAAGACAACGATGAGGACCGAAGGGAAGAGAGGTATTGGCACTATCTTCCTCGGAGCTGCTACAGGCGGCACTGGGTACGGAATGAACAACTCCTCGACGAGCCCTCTATTTCCTGTGGTAGAACACGTAACTGGTGATGGTCATGAGTACGATGGTTCTAACAACAACACGACAGATGGAGCCTGTCCTTCAGCGACCATCAAAGACGACACAGACGACTTTGATGCAACTGAAATGGAAGATGTGGATGATGAGGAGGAACCTGTAGGGAGAGCACCAACCTCCTACCCCAAGAACGAAACTGTCGGCGTGCATCCGCCTGCTTCATCTTCAGCTTCTCAAGACCAAGAACCAGCAGCTAATGATGACACGGATGGATGGATAAGCGGTTTCTTCTTGAAAGCTTTAAAGACAGTTGTATTTCATCTACCAGGTAAAACCATGCGCAGGTATTGGAGGGAGATCTGCTACGGTTGCCAAGTAGACCATCCCAGCCAACTACAACACAGCTGCCTTGAAGAGATGGAGGATGATTTATACAGTCTTAACTTCCACCCGTTGATGAAGAGACTCTGTAACAAGAACTTTCTATCTGCTATACAACACTACTTGACCCTGAATGACGTACAACCGGAGAAAATGAGAACCAAGGCTACGTCTGAGACAGTCTTGCTCGAAATGAGGTCTCCAAAATCAAGTGTCTGGAATGAATACATCAAACATGAGCATGAGGATCCTCTAATTGAACGTCTGGATTCAGCAAGTAGAATCTGGAATAGAACGCCGGTCCTGGTCGATGTCACAAACACGAGATTCCCTCGTATGTGATACTTTTTTTATTTTTTTTTACTCTTTTACTCTCTTTGTATAACATTACGTTTGAATCCTTACATAACCTGTGGAATAAAAAACATTAAGAAGTATATTTGGATCTCAGCTCATTCATTTCTCGTTTAACATGACGGTGAAACACATCATTAAAAGAGTTTATTACAATCCTCTTCACCCCGGGACCTCTGGAGGTGTGAGTCGCCTTCGTCCAGGGGTGCAGGATGAGACTGGAAAACCAGTCAGTTCTAAATCTATTGAAGATTTTTCATCAAAACAGGATGCTTACACCGTGCGTAAACCAGCCGAGAAGCAGAGTATTTGTTCACAGGCCTCTTCAACAATTCCAGGCCGACTGATGGGACATGCAGGCATTGGCTAGATATAACGACGATCAAAATTACTTATTGACCGTTATAGATGTATTTTCAAAGAAGGCCTATTTACGCATTTTAAAAAGAAAAACTGCGATTGAGACAATGAAGGCGTTTGAATCAGTGCTGGATGAGAGCGGGACGCCTGCAAAGCTACAGACGGATGACGGGAAAGCATTTTTTAGCAAGAGTTTCCGGGCTTTGATGGAAAGGAAGAGAATTATTCATTTTTCAACAGCGAGTGACTTTAAGGCCTCTGTGGTTGAGAGATTTAACTGCACTCTTAAAAATCGGATGTGGAGATATTTTACAGCTAAAAAGATTACATTACATCGAGGTTTTACAGGATCTAGTAAAGAGTTATAATCACAGCTATCACAGTAGTATAAAAATGACACCGATGGAAGTAACTAAAGAAAATAGTCTGCAAGTGTTTGACAATCTTTACATTAGACCGTCGAAAGGTCGGCAGAAGCCAAAATTTAAGGAGGGCGATCATGTTAGGATATCAAAACTATGAGGTGTATTTCACAAAAAGCATGAGCAGAGTTTTACAGAAGAGATATTCACGATAACTGAATGTATCCACCGCAACCCGCCTGTACATAAATTGAAAGATTTCGACGGTGAACCCATCCAGCGGTCATTTTATGATCAAGAATTACAAAGAGTGCAACTGGTTAAGGAAGTATTTCACGCTGAAAAGATTCTCAAGGAACGCGTCGTTAAAGGAGAAAGACAGGTCTTTGTCCAGTGGAAGAACTGGCCTGAAAAATTCAAAAGGTGGGTAAAAGCTTCAGGTATAAAAAATATATAAGACGATCCTCCTTTACAACAGGCATCATATCATCATGTACGGCTCAAAGAACGCACGCTTCTATGTGACTTTACCATCAAAGGCCAGTGCAAAAGTTTTTAAAGACAACTCGATTGGTACTTTCCGCGTTGATTTAGCACAACATATCGATTTAAACGGAAAATGGGAGGTTGCTTTGACGGAGATTACATACCCTCACACATGGAATAATATTCCGGAGAATGCGGATTTTCATTTTACTGGAAACCGAACCCTAGAGGACCTGATTCCAACACAAACACGACTCCCCCGAGGGGATCAGAATCAGATGCTAACAGGTTGCGGCGCTATAAAGATGAATTTCACAGAGCCATGAGACGCCAGCGCCTCAGCTCAGAGGACAAAAGACGAATCGCGAGTGGTTGATTGACATTTCAAAATGGCGGGAAGAGATATTTCCAAACTGAAGTTCAAGGGTGGATATTAAAACTCTATTAATCAGATTTCAACCGAGTTGGAGCAAACCTTTTAAAAAACCAATGACGATATACGCTTCCTGTTTGACGGTGCACGGCAAAAAATTGATCTTCAAGGAGACGGTCAGAACCTAATGCTTTTTAAGTGAGTTCAGAGCGCCCCATCCTGATTTAAAAGCGGGGTTTTACCATCGCTACTGTTACAGCGACGCTGTAAGACCGCAGCTTGTAGGGGATGCGTATGCACCAAGAATGGTGGAAATCAAGGGTAGTTACTCAGATATAATCACACAGCATTTTAACCCTGCTTACTATTTACCGGTTGCCAAGAGCCATATTGAAAATATTCAGTTACAAATTAAATCAGATCTTAACAAACCAGTCAATTTTACCTTTGGAAAGGTGGTGGTGACTCTACACTTTAGACCTGTTACTTGAGAGGATATTATATAACCCTTTAATCGTCGTCTGGAAATCCATTCATCATCACAACACCAGAGAGATAACCAGCCTTTGCAGACCAAGTCATAAACAAACACAATGGTCCACACAGGCTTAAGAGACGACCCGCACAGATTTGTACAATATTATGAAAAACAGGTGGGCGGAGATCTACCCGGTTTCTACGGTGACCCGGTTATGTACGGACGAGGCATCCGTTCCCTCTTCTCAAAAATGTTTTGGTTTGTATCATGGATCATCAGGAATTGTCAAAGCGAAACCCCATCTCAAATAAGACGTGGGTAACATAGCCTTGGATATGTTCACCCATACCGTGAGAGGAATGAGCGATCAACAGAGACAGGAAGGGTCAGGCGGTATAGCCGTCTTATCACGAAGGACAAAGAGACGCCCTCCAGGACGACGTGTAAGACAGAGCTCAAATAAACGTCCAAACAAAAAAAGAAAGAAGTCAGTTGACAGAAGCAAACGGGCCAAGAGGAAGTCCAGAGGGAGCTCTGATATATTTTAAAAAACCTTATATACAGTAACATGGCACTCCTACACCAGAAATCTGCTGAATGCACATTGGCAGAACTGGATTTATTCACGCCGCCAATTACGCAGCTTTCCAATTTACACTGAAATTGCTCCAGTAGCCGCTATCAGCGAAGGAGGACCGATTGAGTTTTTTTATAGCAGGAGACGGTGAAAAGTATCTAGACCTAAACGACACCCTTCTACACGTGCGTGCAAGAATTACTAACACTGATAGCACACCGCTGGCTAACGACGCAACAGTCGGTCTCATGAATTATCCTCTAAACACCATCTTTGACCAGTGCGATGTGGTCCTGGGGGATCGGAGGATTTCGCAGTCCAGTTCCACTCACCCGTACAGAGCTATGATCAAAACACTTCTCAACTTTTCAGGCGACACTCTTAAAACACAGTTTAGCGCCGGTCTTTTTTACCAAGACACACCTGTGTTGGTTGACTGTAAACGGTCCCAACGCAGGCCTGAATAAACGGGCAGAGTTCACGAGCAGATCCAGAGAAGAACATCTTCTCGGTCCTCTCCACGGCGACATATTTTTCTGTGAGACACTGTTATTAAACTCACTAGGGCGAATGATGCCTTCTGCCTGACCGGACCCCGCGACTCCACCTTTCGTCTGAAAATCCTTGGCGCCTCTCTGTTTGTGAAGAAAGTCTGTCACAACCTCTTCCGCTGACGTCACCGCCCAACCCACCTAGTCACATCCATACCTGCCTCCAATCTCCTGAAGGTATAAAGACCCGACCAACCTGCCAGTCCTCGCCTGTTCGTCAACCCTTCATGGTTTGTCTTCAAGCGAGATATTCCGCTATTTGCCACTGCCTGGATATTGCATTATCTGAGTTATTTCAGTCGGTCTTTTCTGCCTTAGAACTTCAGCCTGCCTGCACCTCTACTCCACAACCTTCACCTCCTTCATTGCCATAGCGCAGCCAGCTAGACTCCTGGACCCTCACCAGCCACTTGTCTGGGATCTCCACCACGGCATCAGAAGACTCTTCCTGTTCTGCACAATTAAATACCCATCTTCTGATTCCAATCTGCCTTTGAGTCACCTGCTTAAATCAACGTTACAAAGTCACTGTTTCGCCAGCTGTGAGAATAGGTCATGCAGAGCGTTTCTTTAAAGGAAATGCTCTCTGCCCACTCTCACGAGTCAATGTAAAAACATACTCCATTCCAGAAAACTCATTAATATGTACCCAGGATAATTTATTTCTGGGTTCAATACCTAAATACGTGGTTTTAGGGATGGTGCATCATGAGGCATTTACCGGTATGAGAGATCTCTCCCCGTTCAATTTTCATCATTACAACACTGAATATCTCGCCCTCTGTCAGGACGGCCAACAGATCCCCGCTAAAGCTTTTCAACCTCAGTTTAATCACGGTATTTCAGTCAGTGAGTTTTATACCATGATTTTAGCTACAGGAAGACATTTGAAGGATCTACCTCTAAGCATTGACTGCGAAGGTTTTAACAGCGGTTATTCACTGTTTGCATTTAATCTCAATCCAGCCGACGACAACGACGCTCTCTCCCCTGTCTCAAATGGGAATTTAAGACTGGAGATGAGATTCATAGTACCCTTACCAAACACCGTAATACTGATTGTGTACGCTTGTTATGATTCCATTCTGGAGATTGATGCGAAAAGACAAGTGCTGGTGGACTATTATTAAAAAGTTATGGACAGTCTCCAGTTACAGAGGCTGCTGAGAGGTCTCTTGAGCGACACATTTTACGGTGTATGGCCGTCGGATAAGTTGCCTCAATTGACACAACCCCCTCAGACCGCCTGAATATTTAATCGTCAACACACATCCGGCACATAAACCAGGAGAGCACTGGCAGAGTTTAACTCTCGAAGAAGACGGTAGAACAACTTTCTTTGACTCATTTGGAATGGGGCCCTACTTTGCACATTACCCTGAAAGTATTTTAAAGTTTCTCAAGAAACATTCAGGCAACATCAAGTACAACAATGGTCTACTACAGAACCCTCTATCGTTTGTATGTGGTCATTGTAAGTGCCAAAGTAAGTTTCACTTGATATTGTTTACACTGTTAGGTAGTCGTTTTGTGGTTTAGTGCTTTACATAAATATATGTGGGTTTTAATTTGAAGGCCACTTTTGTCTTTTGAAAAAAACGGCGGATGCGCAAGGTAAGCTCGTGGTTGATTTGTGTTGGGTTGTTAAGAACAACATGGACATATAGGTTTTGACCGTTAAGTTTGGATTTTTGGATGTTCCTGAGACCATTACTTTCAATAACGGAGGATCAAGTTGCACGGCACAAGCTTCAGTTAGTTTTTTATGTTTTTTTGATTCCCGTCCAGGAGAAGCTCGGGGAAAATATATTCGTACGGATGTACTGGTGAGAACGATGAAAATGGAAACATTCGGGGCAAAGGAGGAACAAGTCAGAAACTAACGTCGTTCACAACAATAGAGGTAGCAAACTATTGGAGTTTGCAATCACAGTCATCATTGCATCTTCTACCTCCATCATCGTGCTAGAGGGCTGTGTATCCAAGAAGTATTAAGTCTATACAGTGATGATACCTTAAAATATGACCTCATGGTATACAACTTTGTGAAAGGACATCAACAATGTCTAAAAAGATGTGCACACTGTCCGTGGAAACAACATACTCTGTTCTCTTCTGTATTTTAAAGACTATTGTGACTAATCCTATTTTGTTTGTTCGTGTGTTAAAAAAAATCTGAAATCAGGAGACCAGCTTTCAGCTATACTTTTCTTTCGCAAGATAGAATTCGATTTAAGTCTCTGATATTGAGCCCTCGCTTCAGGATTGGACAGCAGTGTGAGAGGGATGTTTAGCTTTAATAATGTGACGAGAAACTAGGACCATCCCGCAGGTAATGGAGAACTTCTTTTATTATGCGGTAGGGAAAGGTACTTGAATATATCAATCACATGAGAGCCTTTTACAGCATTTCCTTCATACATAAATTTGCCATTCATATTCCAACCATCACCATTTTTGGATATCCTCTGGATAATGTATTCAGCATTTCTTCGAGCTTTTGACGGAAGGATATTTAGAATATCCTGACCCAAGTCATCTGTTACAAAGGGTGTTTTTAGAACACTTTCGACACGACTGTCAGAGTCGTGGGGGTGATCGCTGACTCTGTCTCGTTGTAAAGTCAGAGTTACTCTCCTTTGGTCTCTCTGATCCTGTTTTGTAAAGGTTAAATATCTCTGCAATAGAGCATCATACTTTTTAATCTTCTCATACGAGTTTAACTGAGAATCATTCAGAATGGTCCTCATCTTCTCATTCAATTCATCTTTGGCAGTTTCACAGATGTCGGAGGTTGGACTTGATAACTGGTTAATTTGCTGAGGAGAGACCAGATACATTTTCTGGACAGTCTTCATCGTGTTTTACTTCTTTACAAGTCCTCCTATTAGATTTCCAATGATTGGAACGGCAGCCGCTAGCAACGGCAACAGGAATCCTCCCGATTGCTTTATAAGAATCCTTCATCTACGCTTCACGCACGCCTTTTTATTAGCCAAGAGTCTGATGTTCTCATGATTCCGCTTTTATTTTGTCATGCGAGTCTTGTTTTGTTTTCTTCCTCCGTTCTTCCTGTTTGTGTGGCACATGGCTGGAGCCAATCAACCCCAGATCACCTGAGTATTAGAGCACCTGGACTCCAGCACCGTGTGCCAGATCGTCCCCTATTATTCCCTGTGATCGACTCCTCTAGTTCCTGCAGATGGAGTCCTTTGTTCCCTGTGATTTCTTCTCTAGTTTCTGTGACGCTCTCCTTTGTTCCCTGTGGTAACTCCTCGTTCTCTTGGCTCTCCTTGTTCGTTCTCTTGTTCTGTGCGCTAGTTAGCTTATTTTGGATTTCTTTGTCTTAAACCCTGGTGCCTGAGTTAGTGTTCGGTTTCTTCCTGTTTCCGCCTTTCCTGGTTTCTTTTGTCTCTATCTCTGTTCATTGTACTTTCGTCTCTCCGTTCCCAAATTTAAGTTGGTTTGATTCTCCCAGTTTGGTGACGCTTTCTGTTTGGTCTCTTATTCTTGTATATGGACTTCGGCTGGTTTGGTTACTCTGTTTTGGACATTTAGACTTTATCTTGTGTCTCCCGGTTCGGTGACGCTTTCTGTCGTGATTTTGTTGTTTAATTATTAAAATATTGTTTTTGACTCGGTCCTGCCTTTTGTGACTTTCACCACTGCGCTTGGGTCCCGCTCCACGTCCTTGACCCGTGACAGATGTTTTTCTTCTGTTTTTTCAGTTTTTTTTAACTGAGCCTGCGACAACAGTACATTCCCCTTCAAAACGTTCAGGGCGATCTCATCGAGAGCTTGAATAAAGTCCCGAGAACTATGCATCAAAATGTCTTTACGTTTCATTTAAGGAGCATGGTATAGTTCCTTAAGTAAACCTGCGTTTCTTTTTATATGTGCTGACATGACTTAAGCAGACGTTTTTGGTATGGACACAGTGTGACGTTGATGAGGAAGTATCCCAGTCCTTAGTCTGTAGCGTTCTGGACATGAGGGTGTTAGATCAACAATTAAGTACCCGTGAGCGCCAGCTGTAGCATCTTCAAAGCTTTCTTGAAAGAAAACTCTTTGAGACGGGTAAACTTGTTGAGCAAGAACTTTTATCTGCGTTTTATTGCGAGGATACAACTATATTTACTACGATGAAATAAGTTTTGCGTCACCATTATAACACTCATATTTTTATGATGTCTGTCAAATGTTTTCTATCAGAAGGAAATACATCTTCATTTTCAAAAGATTTAGGTAAACCTTCAATGAATTTGATATTTTTATTCATCTTTTGCAATTCACTGTACATAGGTTCAAAAGACGTATGCATACATACAATCTTTATTTACAATTGACATCATCCATCACAAGTATACATGGGTCTTTCCTAACCCTGATGGTCCCACCACTAGACATGAAAATGATGTTTTCAAGCGCGGATCAAAATGAATTTCTTCCATAATGACCCAGTCATCCACTCAAAACTCAGAACCCAAAAGGTTTGGTTGTGCCGTACAAAAAAAATCGTCTCTTATCGCACATGTCTCTTATCGAGTTTTGTAGGAACTGATCTGTTTTTTAAAGTGATGTTCTTTTTATCCCTCACAATATTGTGTTGATGGGTCTCAAGCACCCCATCAGGTGAATTCTGTAAATAGCCCTCTACACGATCTCTGACGGAGTCAAAGTTTATCTGCTGAAAAGACTCTTTTGTTTGCATGATACCTTTAACTTTCATCACAACCTTCTTCTGTCCTTTGGTCCTATAACCATATGTCTTAGGACCCGCCGAAGCGAAGTCCTCGATGCTATCCCCGTCGAGTTCATCAGTCAGATCACTGAGATAGTTACCTAATTTTAAAGGCGTCTTGCTGTCTTTCACCACATATATCAAGCTGTCTGTGTCAACATAGAGAACATCCTTCTGCAAGTAAAAGCTCCCATAAAAACATTGGTGCTTTTACCAGGAGGGTAGAGACCCTTGTAACGCCACTGGATCACAACTTTTTTCTCATCCAGCATGTTAAAGTAGCTGACCTCGTATTTCCCTGAAAGCAAGAAACTGAAAAACTCGTTGGGGTCTGACACTACAGAAACCTGAGACATGTTCTCTTTCTGACAGAACTTGCCTCAAAGGCTATTAACCAAAGCCTTAGCCACCTGTCTCTTTGCAGGGTTGTGACAAATCTTATCAGCACAAAGCAAAATCCCCCGATGTGCTTGATAATCCTAAATGTATTTGTCGTGGCTTTCCTGATCAACGGCCTCAGCAGGGTAACCAGAAGCCTCCTGCTTGCCCTTCAGGAATGTACGGATGTAACCTGTGAAAATACAATCGCTAGATCTATCAAAATGCCATACTTCGATAATCTTGGTCACCTTGTATCCCTTGTCCAGAGCCTTGTTGAACTCAACCGTGACCCAGACCCCTGTCGAAGCACGCTCATCATCATTATGCATACAGCCACTGTCTTGGACAATACGACTTGAACAGATACTGCATAACGTGAAGTGTAATTTACCGCCTGGTCCTCTGTAGGGTAAAACGGGTAATATAAAACCCGAGGAGGATAGACAACCGCCTTGATAAGACCAAAGTACTGTCTGGGATCCCCAAAGTCCTTGTGAATTTTTCGGGGGTGACCTAGGAACACGTGCTGTTGACGTAAGGATACAGAGGTGACATCAGCGTAATCAACTTTTTCACCAGGTTGGCCGTGTAACGCAGCTTTAAAGCGCTGGTTCTATCGCCGTAGAGGGCATTACGAGGGTTGAGAGGCTCAGGGGTGTCGAAATCTAAGAGAAAATCTCTGAGATTATCACACGATTGTCGAAGTGAACGCCATTCGTGTTCCCAGATGGTAATAAGATGCACCTCATGATCAGACTTTAACGCCTGCTCTCTCTCCATCGTAGCAGAGTAGAATTCACCATATGGTCTACCTCTTAACAGACAGACTGCATGTGGGTCGACACATGAAGGACAACCGTGGGAGAAACATCCATAAAACTGCCAGACCTGCTTAACACCGTCAACTTTAGCATAACCGTCAACAAAATACTGGCCAAACACCATCTCCCCACGGTTCAAGGCATGTTGTATCAAAATGCCCTGTCTGTGTGATTCCCATAGCTACCAATGGATGGAAGCATGTGAGAACCTCTTGTTACCTTTTATTACATAATTGTTGGGACATGGTATTGCTAATGTGTCTGGTTTTAAAAAGTTGGTCCTGAAAACAGCCATACACGCAGAGGTGATTGTTATGGACGAGAGTGCAACACCTGTTTCTTTAAAAAACTCCTTTCTAAATATCATGCATCCTCTGGCCAGAATGTCAACATCATTTTTACAATAGTGAATAGCTTCACTCCTGAAATTGAAAGAATTATCACGCACAGTATCATACCAGCTTTAAAAATCTTTCTGTTCAGGGTCTGACATGCCCTCGAAGCCGTAGTCTGATGGAGGAGGATACACCCCTATGTAATGCAGACGATCTTTCAAGCTCAACTTGTGTGGAAAAAAAACCCTTGCACTGGTCGGTGAAACCTAGAGCTTTATGCATGAAGCTGAGTCGCATGGCTAGGAATGAGAGAGAGTCGATAAATTTTAGCTTGTAGTGAGGATCCTCAAGACAAATATCTTACTACCGGTCATGATTATCCTCTTACGTATTAACCCTTCGTCAAGCATACCTCTCAAGACAATGACGCTGTCAAAGCCCCTGGCATTATGTGCAACAAAAACACAACTCTAAACCAATTCTTTCTGAAATATAAAAGAAACGCTCGAACACATTCGAGACCATTAAACATCTATTCTTCACCTCTCTGCGTCTTTACACACACTAAAGAAGGGACATGTCTACCTTGGTCGTCTGTAAACGTTTCAAAATCACAACAAAACAGATCAGGATGCTCAGTCTTCCTGGCAATGGGCTGAATGTAGCATTGGTGGACCTCGTTTGTCGATGATAATTCTACATTGCAGATTTTACATTTAAGCACACCGCAACAACTGTTAGGTTTACCCTGTTTTAATGGGATATACCGCCACCTTCCGCATTTTTCACATTTTTTGTATATCTGGCAGAGACTGCTCCCATTAGCGCCAATCTCTTTGTGTCTCACAATGCAGGAAGGTGTTCTACAAACCCGGCAACCATCGCCACAAGTTACAGGCTTTGGGACCTCTGTAGGGCAAACAGGATTGTGACAAACGCTACGGTGACCTTTGCAGATGTGTTGTGATTTATCTTCATACCCCTTATGACAGCTGACGCAAAAGTGACGTCTTCCTAAAAAACCCTTTGGGTTTTTTACCCCGCAATAGTGTCCCTGAAGTAGAAACAAGTATGAAGGATCCGAACCATCAGCAAAACCTGTGGCATAATGCGCTAATGGTTGGTTTGCTGTTGTTTTATGAAACACAACAATTTTACGCCTCACTATCCATTCAAACAGGGGTATATCTGTGAATGTGATAGGTGTTTGAGAATCTAAACCAGCTTTGTTTTGTAATTCCCTCCCCAACTCAACACAATCTTGATACGTACGGTTAGGATTAAGGAGACAAGAAAGGCTGATTGCAAAGCAAAGCTGATCAGTTCCATCACTACCAACTAGAGACTGTAGAGATGTCATCATTTTTTACCAATAATTTTGGCATGCAGTGTCTTCTTGAGTTTGCGTTTAGCGCCACCTCGAGGGTTATGCACAATTTGGACCGTTAATTCAATTATCTTACCCATAACTATGACTCTGTCAGATTGCATGGTGTTGCTCAGGAGGGCCTCAAAAGCAGGGTAGATATTTTCCCCGTCACCTTCAACCACAACATTAACATGTTCTTGAACATCTTCACCAACCACTTCAAGCTGAACCACATCCTCTCGATGTGCTAGTCTCTGCGTTTCATCTGCCAACTCTCTGACCTGTTGCATCAAACCTCTGTAGAAAGTTGCTAAATCAGGAGTGTCGGGTACAGCAGGACGTGTTAGCACCCTTCTCATCCTATCGGTGTTAAAAGGCTCTATGACTTCTGATTCAATACCGGTACCTCTTACACAGCATCCTTCCTGAACCGAATCACCGTCATCATCAACATTGTCATCGCTACAGCTGGAGCCGGACACATCTATCAGAGGGTCAAGAGCAGGTGTCCCTGAATCAGCCGTCTGTTGATTATCAACAAACCTTTCTTACCAGTCGCCATTGTCTAAAGAGGTATCAGCCCTACCTTCCCGAGATGATGCAGGAACAATATTTAAAATACGATTATCCTCTCTCTCAGCGAAAAAAAAAATGGACTCCATGTTTTCATTTATACTCGGATCATAGACCAGCTCTACATCCTCCTCAGACATGCCGTCAAACAAGCCAGACAGAAACATGCGTGTCGGTGAAGCACTCTGGTCAATGAGGTGTGGTGTAGTGTCCTGGTTGTGGGTGGATTCAGGGTCAGAACGAGAAGGAAAACCATCATGGTTGGCCACAATTTAATAATAATAACAATAAAATAATAATTTAAAATGATTAATAAACAAAACAGCAACCTCAAAACACAATCACCCACGGTGCTTTTAAAAATTCAGGCTCCAAATGGACCTTACTGTGGTTGAACTTCAGTCAGGTCAGTCCACGACGTCTGTTACCACCAGGTCCTTGTAGTTTTAGGAGCCTCACGACTTCAGACACCAGCGCTTTATTCGTTATGTCCTTCCTGACGATTTCTGTAACGTCACCTTACCTTCACCTTCACCTTCTTCTACCGCTTATCCGGGGTCGGGTCGCGGAGGCACTATTCGGAGCACGGAAGCCCAAACTTCCCAGTCCGCACAAACCTCCTCCAGCTCATCCCTGGGGATCCCGAGGCGTTCCCAGGCCAGACCGGAGACATAATCTCTCCAGCGAGTCCTGGGTCTTCCCCGGGGTCTCCTCCTGGTAGGACATGCACGGAACACCTCCCCAGGGAGGCGTCCAGGGGGCATCCGGATCAGATGCCCGAGCCACCTCAACTGGTTCCTCTCGATGTGGAGGAGCAGCGGCTCCACCCCGAGCTCCTCCCGGATGACCGAACTCCTCACCCTATCTCGAAGGGTGCGCCCAGCCACCCTGCGGAGGAAACTCATCTCAGCCGCTTGTATCCGCGATCTCATCCATTCGGTCATTACCCAAAGCTCGTGACCATAGGTGAGGGTGGGAACGTAGATGGGTAAATCGAGAGCTTCGTCTTGTGACTGAGCTCCCTCTTCACCACGACGGTCCGATACAGCGACCGCATCACTGCTGCAGCTGCACCAACCCGTCTATCAATCTCACGCTCCCCTTTTCCCTCACTCGAGAACAAGACCCTGAGATACTTAAACTCCGCCACTTGGGGCAAGAACTCTCCACCGACCTGGAGAGAGCAAACCACCTTATTCCGGTGAAGAACCATGGCCTCAGACTTGTAGGTGCTGATCAATAGATAAAAGGCCTTTAGGCCAAGTTGGTTGCTATTTTCTTATTCTTTAGCATAAATAGGCATGTTTTTGTTTTGTTTTGTTTTGGTTTCGTCGTTTAAGTTCCACACTATTTTATGACTATTTTATTATTTTATTTTAGACTTAAGTTTTAGACTTATTTGGGGACAAGAGTTTTGGGAGTGAAGTTGGAAGACGTGAACATTTTGAGGGAGACGAGATGTTATGACGTGTCATGGGATTATTTGGGGTCACAACTTGGGGGCGCTCTTGTTATGTAGCCGTGTCACCATCCGGTTTGTTGGAAGTTGGAACCGTGCATAAAACCTGCTGTGTTGATACATCCTGTGTGTATTCCTTTCAGCTTTGGCTACCACAGGGCGTGTCTCTTCAACCCACTTGGGAGAACGAATCAAATGTCCGGACCATCATTGTGCAGTGTCGCCAGGTTCACGGACAGGGCCCCAGGCTACCAGGCCCAGTGGAGCGCTCGAGGCCGAGGCACTGGAAGGAGCGAATTCAATATGAATAATAATAATAATAATTAAAAAAAAAAAAAAAAAAAACGCAAATACTATGCTCCAAGCAATGCTTTTATTTAAAACAAATTTCCGCACAAACAGAAATTTCCTCCGGTCAGCCGACTGCCCCGGGGGAAGCTGCCGAAGTCCCGATGTCCACGTACGGAGCTCCACAAGCGCCGAGTCTCCTGCGGTTAAATCCACTGCTGTGGTGATGAGACAAGTCTCTCCCGTGACTGCGACGAGACCTCAGTCCTGCCTGAAGTTTCCGTGGTCCAGATGAGCCGCTCCGCACCTCTTCAAGTCTCAAGCTTCTTCTCTTGTTGTGGCAGATGCGCCGGCTCCGGCTGTAATTTCACAATGACAGAGTCAGTCACTCACGCCTCTGTAATTTCACAATCACATTTTGTGGAGTGCCCTGGCACTTCCAGTGAAGTAGAAAGGCTGGTGTAATATCCCTGGAATATGTTTGTGTCCAGCTGTCCCTGGAACCTGCCTGCCTCCCAAACAGTCCTGTAACACGGGGCAGAAATTACTCTATTAAGAACTCTGATCCTGGGGCATGACTACTTCAAGGCTAGCAGGCAGTCCTCTGCCCCCTAAGTGCAGTTCACTATTCGAAATGCTAAAGCACCTGCAACACTCAAAGCATATAATGCCAAATGGATGTGAACTGCCGTCTGTTAGGTAAACATCCGCTTCTAGTCCAATTCAATCCGGACTATTCCCGGCGCAGTTCTGACACTCCACAGAAGGACCGCACGTGTTCAGGTACGGAGCTTAATAGGTGGAGGGCTTGGATTTGCAGCGCAGCGTTCCCTCTCAATCAGCCGTAATGCGCGATGCCCTCGCCCCTGGAACTTGACCTCCCCCATGAGGAGTGACCATCCCACCCGGCGCTGACAGAGCCACCATCGCTCAGTAGAATTGTGTCTATGCTGTCGTCAAACGGCTCATAGTGCTTGAGAACATCATCGCGCTCTTTAAGAGCTCCATGGAGTCCACCAGAGATTTTGGAGACATAACAGTCCGCCGCCGTGGTGCTCTGCTCGCGGGGCCTCCTCCACACACAGCCGCCGGCTTTGGGGAACAGCCGTATAATAGCCGTGCTGATCATCGCCGGTCCTCTTGGAGAGACCAGTCGGCTGCTCTCACCTCTGCTCCCTCCAAAAGCATAGGAAGAACTTTGTATCTAAAAGTATGCATCTAAACCAAAGTCGAACTTGGAAAAAAAGATGCATTACTTTGGTATCGGGTCTGTTTCTTCTCTGCCCAAAATAAAGGTTTCTCACTCGCCAAATTCTCTTCCGGCTCCAGTCAGTCCGAACTCCGGCTTCAAAAATTAGTTTTTGTTTGACATCGTCTCAGGAGACCGAGCAGTATAGTAACAGGCTCTCTGCCTCCTTATACCTGACGCCAGAACTGTCCCTGGGGAAGTTTCTGGAGCCAAGACGTTATGTTTTTCCTCAGATTCGCCACAATATGAAGCACAGACATCAAATAACTCTTTCCCGTCTCTCAAAAGATCCTGGTACCAGCCAAAAGTCAGGGGAGTTTCAATTCTGCCATTAACTCTTCTTATTCCTCAGACTCGCCAGTTTTTAGCAGGGGTCGCCACAGGGCCGCGAAAGTCACCACTTCAGAGGAACACTGAGTAGGCGCAGCGTGCCAGACATGCTCGGTTCTCAGCTCCCTCGTGCAACGTCTGATAGGATGTGTGTCTGTGATTCTGTTCTCTGCAGCCCTGCAAACCTCTCAGAGGCAGGTAGGACATCGTCATCTACAGAGTCATCTCTTTCTGAGGATGATTGGGCCAGTCCCTCGGGTGTACATCTTAGGAGAATTGCAGTGTCAGATCAAGGTACACTGCAAGTTTGGGGAACCGAATTCCTCTGACGGCTCAGCTGACAAAAGCGAGTCTGTTTTTGAAGAACCAGCGGGACTTGAAGTCCCCAGAGGAGAGGGCGCTGTGCACCGACGACCCTTTCGTCCTAGACCCGCCCCGGAGGCCGGGTCTGTTCTTGTGCTCTGGGCACGTGTCTTGACAGAATATCTTCCGAACTGAAAGCGCCTGTCTCCTCACCTGCCCATATGGATCGAGAAAATACACGGTCATTGACACGTCCTTCAGTTTCACAGTCAACCCCCAGGTTCTGCGTCACCACATGGACCTGAATGAACTCAGAGAACCAGCTGTCATGTCTGATGGAGGAGGACCGCGCTCTCCTGACAATGGGAATAATCGAGTTAGTTCCTAAGCGATCCTCCTACACTGGGTTTTACTCCGGGTTCTTTCTGGAACTCAAGAAGACAGGAGAGTGGACACCTGTTCTGGATCTCAGTCTCCTCAACCAATTCATGACCAGACAGCGGTTCCGGACTACCAGGAGACTCCTGGAGTGTGTCAGAGTGTGAGAGTGGATGACCTCCATAGATCTTGCAGAGGCCTACTTCCACAACACGGTCTCTAGTGTCGAGTGCCTCGTTTTTTTGCCAAGTGCGTGGAGGAGTGGCTCAAACCACTAAGGAGACAGGGTCTGCGGATTCTGACGTACTTGGACTCCTTTTTGATTCTAGCCAGAGTCCAAACAGGAGTCATGAGCGCACACCAGCTTAGCAGAAGGGGTCTGTCTCGTAGCTGCAGAACAAATTCAATGTCTCCGAAGTGGTTTCAGAGAGTTATCAACATTTTTATGTTTGTTGGTCTGAAAGGTACAGGTCCCACGGGCTGAAAACGCGTTTTATGCACTGTTTACTCTCTGCTCAGGGCTGTCTCAGAACATTAAAATTTCACCTGGCACTATAGCTAGAGTGGTCATACTAGCAGGTGCTGAACTAATTCAACATTTCTGAAGTGGTTGCAGAGTGATAACATTTTTATGTTTGTCGATTCTGAAAACCATCCTCACTCAGGTGAAAACCCGTTTTCTGCACTGTTCATTCACTGCTCAGAATAGTGCCAGAACATGAAAATATCAGCTGCGACTGTTGGAAAAAGGCTCTTTCGAGTATATTCGGCACTAAATCAGTTTCTGGACTATTTTCATGGTGTAATCAACAATATTTTTTTTTCCTCGTCAGAAACCAAGCCTCTCTCGGGCTGAAAACGCGTTTTCTGCGCAGTTCAGTCACTGCTCAGCGATGCCTCAGAACATGAAAATTTCACCTGACTGTATAGCAGAAGCGTTATTTCTTGTAGCAGCAGAACTAATTAAACCTCTCTGTGTGGTTTCAGAAAGTAATCAACATTTTAATCCTTGTTGGTCTGAAAACCACCTTTTCGTGGGCTGAATACGTGTTTTCTGCTCTGCTTAGGCGGGACTCAGAAGATGAAAATATCACCTGCAACTACAGGCAAAACGTTTTTTCTCCTGCAACTATAGGGAAAACACTCTCTCTAGCATATTCAACACTAAACCTACATTTCTGAACTGTTTTTAGAGGGTTATCAACTATTGTATTTTTGACAGTCCGAAACCCAGCTTCTCTCAGGCTAAAAATGCATATTCTGTACTGGTCACTCACTGATCAGAAAAGCCTCAGAACATGAAAACATCACCTGCAACTATAGCAGAAGGCATCTTTGTCGTAGCTGAGGACGAATTCAACCTGTCTGAAGTAGTTTCACAGAGTTATCAACATTTTTATGTTTGTCGGACAAAAAAACACAATCCCTCGGGCTGAAAACGCGTTTTCTGCACTGTTCACTCACTGCTCAGCGATGCCTCAGAACATGAAAGTTTCACCTGCAACTATAGGAAAAAAAAACTTTCTCGTATATTCAACACTAAACCTCTATGAATAGGGCGCTGCGACTGGGCTACAAGCAGCCAAACCGTTTTCATTCCATCCACATTTCCTGCTTCCAAGCCATGGGATGAGTTTGACGAGAGCCAGGCGCTTCTATGAGGTGCGTCTGGAGACTTCCCAGAGTTGGATGATTTCCGTGTGGTGGAATCAAGCACGTTCCCGCTTGATCTTCTCCTGCGCCTCATGTCATCCGCCTCCGTCGTATCAAAGTTGAGCTCTCTCTCCACCGGCAGCTCAAGAATCATACCACTTCACTAACGGCCAGCTGGCATTGGATGGCGAGACTACACCAAGGGCAGGACCGCATGTTGTCTGCCCACAACTGGAAGAATTCCGGACTATTCCCGGCACGGTCCTTACACTCCACTCCCACTAGGACCGCACTTGGTCAGGTACGGAGCTTACTGCCTGGTGGAGGGTCTGGATTGGCGGCTCACCGTTCCCGCTCACTCAGCCGTCATGCGCCATGCCTGATGCGTTCGCCCCGGGAGCTCGACCTCCCCCCTGAGGGGTGACCATCCCACCCACCGCTGACAGAGTCTCCATTGCGCAGTGGAATGGTGTTTACGCCGTCGGCAACCAGCTCACAGCGCTTGAGAACATCATTGCGCTCTTTTTGTGCTCCGTGGACCGGCTCATCCATCACAGATCCTTTCTCACTCTACAGAGATTTTGAGTTTCAACAGTCCGTCGGCGTGGTTCTCCGCTCGTGGCGCCTCCTCCTCACACAGCCGCTGCCCCGGGGGGGGGGAACACCGTCGCTTGTCGAAGCGGCGGGGTTATCCCAGCTGTCCAAATCATAGCCGTGCTGATCATTGCTGCTCATCTTGGAGAGACCAGTCGACTGCTCTCACCTCTGCTCCATCTAAAAGCGTAGGAAGAAAACTTCTATCTAAAACTATGCATCTGTAACAGGTCTGAATACTGTGACCTTGTCCACAGTTAAAAAGTGGTGTCTTAATGTGGTCAGTAGAATGCCGTCTGAAACAAAATGCGGACAGTCACACACGGCTTCCACATTTGTCGATGGTGAGAAAAGTAATCCAAGGGATTATGTTTTTTTATTGTGGTAACCCACACCACAATTAAATGTCTTTCTGAAACATCACTCACAAACATCTCACTTTGTCATACAACAACTGTCAGACATCATGAACCACATGCATAATTGCTTTTCATCTGAATGTATAATTCTGCCATTAAACCTTTTGGCTAGTGTTGAGAAATAATAAAACCTTACTTTTTACCAAACACCGTTATTCACCACAAGCAAACTGAACTCCACACAACTCAATCACCCGTGCCATGTCAACGTCGGTTGTCAGTATTAGCTTACAAGCGCCACATCTACACAGAGCGAACTCAACGTACGAAGGAAAAACAGTATACTTAAAAACTGAATCACCATCCTCACACTCAGACTCAGAATCAGTCAATCCCAAGTGGAACAAACATTATAAAAAAATGGATTTGACTAACCTGAAACAGAATGTGGACAGAGTCATACGAGGCTTTTGTCGATGGTGAGAAAAGCAATGAAAAAAAGTGTCACCTCCTATTTACCCACACATCTTCAATGCCCAACCTCTGTCCTACCCTTCCCTCTACTGACCGAATTATATACCTGCCGGTTAATCAACTCTTCAAAAACCACCCATGAAACACATCATTTACCGGCTGCTGCATATTGGCCCTTTTAAGCGTCTCTAGTCTGATGACTTGGGAGGCAGCATGGAGATAAACTGCGTTTTTGGGCCCCCGGTGATGAGGCCCCTGACGCAGCCGACCAAGCTTGCATCACAGTGACGTTTGCATATTGGCAATGGAAAACATGAAGCAGTAGTTTGTGGGAGCAGTTTTCATCTGCACTTTTTTCCCTCCGGCGTTTCTACATGTTGATGGATGGAGCTTCATTTGTGTTGGGCGTGGGGTCTGCTGACAGGAAATCCACAGTCCTATAGGCAGGAAATGCTGCTGTAGACCGAGTGAGAAGTAAACAAGACGTGCTAATGACCCTGCTGCTGCAGATCACATCTGCTTAACAAGCTGTTGTTCTGAATCATGTCAATGACGTTTGCACTTCACATTTCCATCTGTTTTTATCAAACAATTCAAATAAAAGTAGAACATGACATGTATTTCGCTCTGATTTTACATTTAAATGATAAAGTTTTTGTACAATGTACACACTTGATTCTTATGATTGTAAATTACTCTTTTAAACATTTTGCAAAATAATCATTTTACTGCCTTACATCCAGTAAAATCATATTTATCTTGTTTGAAACTCAGTGTCACAGATGTGATGAGTATTTATATAGATGATACATTCGATTTTCTCGTTTGAACGGTTGAACCAGGACCTCAGTGCAATGTAATTATTCGCTTTCATGGAACAAAACACGGTCCTTGCACTCTCCTGAAGCCACTTTGGTCGACAAAACTACTGTACAATGCAATCACAAAAAACTATATTCTGATATGACAACCATATAATCAACTAACCTGAAACAAAATGTGGACAGATTCACGTGAGGCTTCCACATTTTTCGATGGTGAGAAAAGTAATGAAAAAATGTCACTTCCTATTTACCCACGCATCTTCAATGCCCAACCTCTGTCCTATCCTGCCCTCTACTGACCTAATCATATACCTGCCGGTTAATCAACTCCATGCTGAACAATTAAATGACATCTAACACACACTCTGTGACCACACATAAGTGGGCGTCACACTGGAAAGGCTGTTTTTCCTATAGTTGTATGTGATATTTTCATGTTCAGAAGCTTTTCCATTCAGTCAGTGAACAGTGCAGAAAACGCCTTTTCAGCCCGTCAAAAGCTGGTATTCAGACCAGAAAAAAAAAGTTAACCACCTGAAATACCGTTCAGAAATGTAGGTTTAATGTTGAATATATGAGAAAGAGTGTTTATCCTATCGTTGCAGGTGAAATTTTCATGTTGTGAGTAATGCCTGAGCAGTGAGTGAAGAGAGCAGAAAACGCGTATTCAGCTCAAGAAAAGGTGGTTTTCAGACCGACAAAAATAAAAATCTTGATAACTCTCTGAAACCACCTTAGACAGGTTGAATTAGTTCTACACCCTCTAAAAACACCTTTTCTGCTGATATTGGCAGGTAAAATTGTCATGTTCTGTGGCCTTCGCTGAGCAGTGAGTGAACACTGCAGAAAACACGTTTTCAGCCCGAGGGACTGTGGTTTTGAGACAGATAGACATGAAAATGTTGTTACCTCTCTGAAACCACTTCAAACAAGTTGAATTAGTTCGGCACTTACTAAAAACACTCCTGCTACTATATTGGCAGGTGAAATGTTCATGTTCTGAGGCATCCCTGAGCAGTGAGTGAACAGTGCATAAAACACGTTTTCAGGCTGAGAGACGCTCGGTTTTTGACCAGGAAAAAAGAAGTTGATAACCCCCTGATAAACAGTTCAGAAAGGTACATTTAGTGCTGAATATACGAGAAAGAGTGTTTTTCCTATTGTTGCAGTTGAAATTTTCATGTTCTCAGTCACGCCTAAGCACTGTGTGAACAGCAGTGAACGCATAAAATAAAATATAAAATTGTCGCTTTGAAAACAGTTCAGAAAGTTTTATTTAGTGCTGAATATACTAGAAATAGTCTTTTTGCTATATTTACACTTGATATTTTCATTGTTCTGAGGCTGTTCTGATCAGTCAGTGAACAGTGCAGAAAACGCGTTTTCTACCGAAGGACTGTGGTTTTCAGACCAACAAACATTAAAATGTTGATGACACATTGAAACCACTTCAGAGAGGTTGAATTAGTTCTGCAGCTACTAGAAAGACTTTAGCAGATTCTGCTATAGTATAGGTGAAATTTTCATGTTCTGAGGCATCGCTGAGAAAAAGTCAAAAAAAAAAAAAAATCTGAAATGTATGTTTAGTGTTGAATATACTAGAAAGAGTGCTTTTCCTATAGTTGCTGGTGAAATTTTCATGTTGTGAGGCATCACTGAGCAGTGAGTGAACAGTGCAGAAAACGCGTTTTCAGCCTGAGTGATTGTGGTTTTCATACCAGAAAAAAAAAATAATAATAATAATAATTAATCAAATCGTCGCTAACGCGCTGGAATACAGTTCAGAAAGGTAGATTGAGTGCTGTATATACTAGAGAGTGTTTTCCTATAATTGTAGATGATAATTTAATGTTCAGAGGGTATTCTGTCCATAATAAAACGCGTATTCAGCCCGAGGCACTGTGGTTTTCAGACCAACATAAAAATGTTAACTCTCTGAAGCCGCTTCAGAGAAGTTGAATTATTTCTGCACCTACGAGAAAGACCTTTTCTGCTATTGTGGCAGGTGAAATTTTCATCTTCTGTGGAATCTCTGAGCAGTGAGTGAGCAGTGTATAAAAAGTGTGTTTGGCCTAAGACAAAGTGGGTTTTGGACAGACGAAAAAAAAATTGTTGATAACCCTGCAAAAACAGTTCAGAAATGTAGGTTTGGTCTTGAATATATTAGACTATTTTTCCTATAGTTGCAGGTAATATTTTCAGGATCTGAAACTATTCTGATCAGTGAGTGAACAGTGCAGAAAACTAGTTTTCAGCCGAAGAGAAACTCGGTTTCTAAACAGGAAAAAAAGAAGCAGCTGATAACCTCCTGAAATACATTTCCTAAAGGTAGGCCTAATGTTTATTATACTACAAAGAGTGTTCTTCCTTTACTTGCAGGAGAAATTTTCATGTTCTAAGGCATCGATGAGCAGTGAGTGAACAGTGCAGAAATCGCGTTTTCAGCCCGAGTGACAGTGGTTTTCAGAATCGACAAACATAAAAATGTTGTTATCACTCTGAAATCACGTCAGACATGTTGAATTAGTTCTGCAGCTGCTAGAAAGACCGCTTCTGCTGTAAATTCAGGAGAAACTTTTATGTTCTGAGGCATCACTAAGCAGTGAGTGAGCAGTGCAGAAAACACGTTTTCAGCCCGAGATAAGCTGAGTTTCTGTCCAGGAAAAAAAAAAAAAAAGTTGATAACCCCCTGAAATACAGTTCACGAATGTAGGTTTAGTGTTTATTATCCTAGAAAGAGTGTTTCTCCTATAGTTGCACGAGAAATTTTCTTGTTCTCAGGAATCGCTGAGCAGTGAGTAAACTGCATAAAACGCGTTTTCAGCCAAAGCAAAGATAGTTTACAGACCGACACAAATAAAAATGTTGATAACTCTCTTAAATCACTTTAGACAAGTTGAGTTAGTTCTGCACCTTGTAGAAATACCTTTTCTGCTATAGTGGCAGGTGAAAACTTCATCTTCTGGGGCATCGCTGAGCAGTGAGTGAACTGTCCGTAAAACTTGTTTTCGTCCAAAGAGAAAGTGGGTTTTGGACCGACAAAAATAAAATTGTTGATAACCCTCTAAAAACGGTTCAGACAGCTTAGGTTTGTTCTGCAACTACTAGAAAGACCTTTTCTGCTTAAGTGGGAGGTGAAAATTTCATGTTCTGAAGCTTCCCTGAGAAGTTATGGCACAATGCAGAAAACACTTTTTCAGCCTGAGATAAGGTGGGTTTTGGAACGGCAAACATTAAAATGTTGATAACTTTAAAACACTTCAGACAGCTTAGATTTGATGTGCAACTATTAGTAAGACCCTTTCTGCTATAGTGGGAGAAGAAAATTTCATTTTTTTGAAGTTTCCCTGAGAAGTTGTGGCAGCGTGCAGAAAACGCATTTTTATGGGTTTCGGAACCAAACCATGAAAATGTTAACAACTCTGAAAAAAGTTCAGAAATATAGATTTAGTCCTGAATTCATTAGAATGAGTCTTTCTGCTATGGTTTGACATTTTCAAGTTCTGAGACTTTTCTGGTCACTGAGTGAACAGTGTAGAAAACGTTTGATAAGAGTGAGAGAAATTGGATTTCCGACAGAAAACATTATGTTGACGGATGATATGATGGTGATGGATATACCGCCACCGGTCCCCTACCTATGACCTATCGTGAGAGATTTCAATCGTTCCTTATTTCCATCAATCTTTGACCATAATCCGACTGTAGCAGAAATGGGAGGAAAGTTGAGATCAGGAGTCAAAGCCATCGCTTCGCCTGCTGGTCTCTCCCACGGACCAAGAACTTGACCGTGTAGAAGAGGAGACCACATGGCGAAGGATGCACCACCTCCAGGAACCTCGCGGGACCCAGCTGGCACATAGTTCTCCAAACTCTCCTGATGGAGGCCAGGACCAGGAGGACAGCTGCTCTCTAAGCCACCAGCTCCAAAGGAGCCTGACCAAGTGGCTCGAAGGGAGCTTCACAGAGAGACTTTAATACCAATTGTAGATCCCCATAGGGGCAGATGCGTCTGGAGGTCTGAGTCTTCGAAATCCCTGCATGAACTGGACTAGCAGTGGATGTTTACCCAACGGACAGCAGTCCACACCCATTTAGCATTATATGCTTTGAGTGTTACCGGTGATTTTGCATTTCGAATAGTTAACTCTACCTCGGTGGGCAGAGGACCACCTGCTAGCCTTGAAGTAGCCATGCATTGAGGGGATGCCCCAGGATAGGCGGTCCCCTCATAATTTCTGCCCCCTGCTGCAGGACTTTTGCAGGACTTGAACAGGTTGCAGCACACCCTTGTGTGAGTGTATGTGTGAGCACAGGTGGCAGAGTTGCTCAGTCCAGAACACCTCCCGGGACTCTGGAACACCTATGAGGTCATCTTGATCACAAAGCTTAACCCCCAGCCTTGCAATGTGGCCTGACCTGAGAACCACGGGCAATTACCATGGCCGCCCATACCGGACGTCTGACTTGCACCGCTGCCTCCTTTGCAAGACGGTCGTCAAGGAGATGCACGTTTTACAGCACTAAAACACCTGCAATGTCACCGGCGATGTTGCTTTGGTATGACGGAAGGTGGTATGCCCAGTGTCCTGTCGCTATCTCGGATGGCCAGGGCCTCATACGGGACCGGCCGATGAGACTTCCTATGCCACCGCCACGCCTGGGGTCTATCCAGCCTGAATGAATTAATGAATGGGTTGCGAAGATGTAGCATTAACAACCCCTCATACGTAGAGTGTAATTTTACACTCTGGGTGGCAGGCCTCGCCTTTGCCACCGTAAGCTGATATAGAAGGTGGCGTTAACAACCCCTCATATATGGTGTGTACCCTACACTGTGGATCAGCAGGAACTGCGTTGTCCACTTTTAACCACTATATGACTGAAATAGAAAGTGGCATTAACAATCCTCCACACCTATAGAGAAAACATTTACTGAGCAGCTACAGCCAGGGTTCTAGTCTGAGCTGAGCAAGGAAGAGGGAGTTTATTCGCAAATGAATAGACAGTTATGTAGGAATACGGTGGATCTTGGGACGCTGCACACTCCACTGCACTGAAATGAAGCTGATACCAGTGTCCCAAAGCTAGTGCTGTGAATGAGGGCCTACTGGTCGCAGGGTTCGGCTGCTCCTGAAGACAGATTGACATGAGGGAAGGAGGATGCAGACACATTAGACACATAGTGGTCAGCAAAAGTAGACATTGATGATCAAGAAGCTGCCTGGCAGTTTTCTTTAAGAGATACTCTCTTGAAAGCAGCAACAGCTGTTTCCAGGGATTCCTGTTTTCTCATAGGCTTTCATGATGGAAATTCTAAGCCAATTTTACAACCTGTGAGGGGACAGTGCCTGCCGCTTCTTTCCACCAGGGAGAGCCATCCACAGAGTGTCCGACTTTCTGAAGGGTGGGACTCGATCCAATTAAGCTTGTAGCTTTCTAACCGGACACATTTTGTGTAAACTGTCATGCTCCTCGTCTGAATGTGGAGGAGGTCAGAAAGCCTTTACTGATAAGGTGCTGACCTGTGTAGAAGAAGAGAGACATTTAGGTGCGAAGTCAGTCATAGAACCAGCGTTCTATGAGTTCACCCAGGTCCACGTGGTGTCGCAGAATCTCGGGGTTGACTGTGAAACTGAAGGACGTGTCAATGACGGAGTATCTTCTTGATCTATATGGGCAGGTGAGGAGACAGGCACTTTCAATTCGGAAGATACTCTGTCAAGACAGGCGACCTGAGCACAGGAGAGCACCAGGCCTCCGGAGCGGATCTAGGATAGAAGGGTCATCGTTCTCAGCGCCCACTCCTCAGGGCACTTCAACTCCGGTGGTTCTTCAAAAACAGACTTGCTTTTGTCAGTTGAGCTGTGAGTGGAAGCAGGGCCCCCAAACTTGCAGTGTACTTTGATCTGACAAAAACAAATTTTTGAAGCCAGAGTTCGCACTGACTGGAACCGGAAGAGAACTTGTCCAGTGAGAAACTGTAATTTTGGGCAGAGAGGAAACAGACCCGATACCAAAGTAATCCATCTTATATTTTATTCAACTTAGACTTTGGTTTAGATGCATACTTTTAGATACAAAGTTTTCTTCGTACACTTTTGGAGGGAGCAGAGGTGAGAGCAGCCGACTGGTCTCTCCAAGAGGAGCAGCGATGATCTGTGCGGCTATGATCCAGACAGCTGGGCTCTCCGCGCCCCTTCAACCAGCGATGGTGTTCGACCCGGGCGGCGGCTGTCTGTGGAGGAGGCGCCGCGAGCAGAGCACCACACCGCCGGACTGTTGAATCTCCAAAATCTCTGGTGGAGTGACAGAGGTTCTGGAATGGATGAGCCTGTCCACGGAGCTCATAAAGACCACAATGATGTCTGCAAGCGCTATGAGCTGGTTGCCGATAGTGTAGACACCATTCCACTGCGTGATGGTGGGATGGTCACTCCTCAGGGGAGAAGTCGAGCTCCAGGGGCGAGGGCATCGCGCATCGCAAATCGGGCATGACTTCTGAGTGAGAGGGAACACAGCGCTGCAAATCCAAACCCTCCACCTGGCAGTAAGCTCCGTACCTGATCACGTGCGGTGCGAGTGCCAGTGGAGTGTCAGAACTGCGACGGGAATAGTCCAGATTTCTTCCAGATGTGGGCAGACAACATGCGGTAGCGCCACGTGTGTAGTCTCGCCAACCACCGCCAGTGGGCCGTCAGTGAAGTGGGATGATTCTTGAGCGGGAGGTGGAGAGAGAGCTCAACTTCGATACGACGGCCGGCGGATGCCATGAGGCACAGGTGAAGATCAAGCGGGAACTTGCCTGACTCCACCACACAGAACTCAGCCAAGTCTGGGAACACAGTCTACAGATCCACCTCATAGCAGTGCCTGGCTCTCGTCAAACTCATCCCATGGCTTGGAAGCAAGCGCCCTATTCGTAGAGGTTTAGTGTTGATCACACTAGAAAGAGTGTTATTCCTATTGCTGTAAGTGAAAATTTCATGTTCTCAGTCACCCCTCTAACTGCGGTCCTCCTCCATCAGACATGACCGCTGGAACCCTGAGTTCACTCAGGTCCACATGGTGTCGCAGAACCTGGGGGTTGACTGTGAAACTGAAGGACGTGTCAAAGACCGTGTATTTTTTCCATCCATATGGGCTGGTGAGGAGACAGGCGCTTTCAATTCGGAAGATACTCTGTCAAGACAGGCGCCCTGAGCACAGGAGCGGACCCGGCCTCCCGGGAGGGCCTAGAATGAAAGGCTCGTCGGTGCTCAGCGCCCACTCCTCTGGGCACTTCAAGTCCCGCTGGTTCTTCAAAAACAGACTCGCTTTTGTCAGTTGAGCCGTCAGAGGAATTCGGTTCCCCAATCTTGCAGTGTACCTTGATCTGACGCTGCAATTCTCCTAAGATGAAGACCCGAGGGACCAGCCCAATCATCCTCAGAAAGAGATGACTCTGTAGATGACGATGTCGTGCTTGCCTCTGAGAGGTTTGGAGGGCTGCAAAGAACAGAATCGCAGACAGACATCGCAGACAGACATCGCAGACAGACATCGCATCAGACATCGCGTGAAGGAGCTGAGAACAGAGCAGGTCTGGCACGCAGCGCCTACTGTGAGATCCTCTGAAGAGGTGGCTTTCGTGGTCCTGTGGCGACCCCTGCTGGAAACTGGCGAGTCTGAGGAATAAGAAAAGTTAATGGCAGAATTGAAACTCTCCTGACTTTTGGCTGCAACCGGGATCTGTAGAGAGACGGGAAAGTGATATTTGATGCCTATGCTTCCTATTGTGGCTAATCTGAGGAAAACCACCAAGCTCCAGAAACTTCCCCAGGTACAGTTCTGACGTCAGGGATAACGTGGCAGATAGACCATTACTTTACTGCTCTGTCTCATGAGACGATGTCAAACAAAAACACATTTTTTAAGCCGGAGTTCGGACTGACTGGAACCGGAAGAGATCTTGGCGGGTGATGATCCTTAATTTTAGGCAGAGAAGAAGCGGACCCGATACCAAAGTAATGAATCTTATTTTTTTACAAGTTAGACTTTGGTTTAGATGTATGCTTTTAGATACAAAGCATACAGCAGAGGTGAGAGCAGCCGACTGGTCTCTCCAAGAGAAGCAGCGATGATCAGCGCGGCTATTATACGGTGTTCCCCCCGGGCGGCTGTGTGTGGAGGAGGCGCCGCGAGCAGAGCACCATGCCGACGGACTGTTGAATCTCTGGTGGACTGAGAGAGGTTCTGCGATGGATGAGCCTGTCCACGGAGCTCATAAGGAGTGCGATGATGTTCTCAAGCGCTATGAGCCGGTTGCCGACGGCTGAGACACCATTCTACTGCGCGATGGTGGCTCTGTCACGCTGGGTGTGATGGTCACTCCTCATGTGGGATGTCAAGCTCCAGGGGCGAGGGAATCGCACATTACGGCTGAGTGAGAGCGAGCGTCGTGCCGCAAAATCCAAACCCTCCACCTGGCAGAAAGCTCCGTACCTGACCACGTGCGTTCCGAGTGCCAGTGGAGTGTCAGAACTGCGCCGGGAATAGTCCGGAATGAATTGGACGAGCAGTTGATGTTTACCCAACAGACGGCAGTCCACACTCATTTGGGATTATATACTTTGAGTGTTGCGGGTACTTTAGCATTTCGAATAGTGAACTGCACTTCGGGGGGCAAAAGACTGCCTGCCAGCCTTGAAGTAGCCATGCTTTGAGGGGACGCCCCAGGATCAGAGGTCCGCTCATAATTTCTGCCCCATGTTAAAGGACTGTTTGGGAGGGAGGCAGGCTCCAGGGACAGCTGGACACAAACATATTCCAGGAATATTACACCAGCCTTTCTACTTCACTGGAAGTGCCAGGGCACTCCACAAAATCTGATTGTGAAATTAAAGAGGCGTGAGTGAGTGACTCTGTAATTGTGAAATTACAGCCGGCGCATCTGGCACATCAAGAGAAGAAGAGGTGCGGAGCGGCTCATCTGAACCACGGAAACTTCATGCAGGTCTGAAGTCTCATCGCAGTCAGGGGAGAACGATTGCCGCGCTTCCTGGCAAACCGATCCACTCAAATATTTGTGAAAGTGCTGCACCGCTGGAACCCTGAGTTCACTCAGGTCCACATGGTGTCGCAGAACCTGGGGGTTGACTGTGAAACTGAAGGACGTGTCAAAGACCGTGTATTTTTTCCATCCATATGGGCTGGTGAGGAGACAGGCGCTTTCAATTCGGAAGATACTCTGTCAAGACAGGCGCCCTGAGCACAGGAGCGGACCCGGCCTCCCGGGAGGGCCTAGAATGAAAGGCTCGTCGGTGCTCAGCGCCCACTCCTCTGGGCACTTCAAGTCCCGCTGGTTCTTCAAAAACAGACTCGCTTTTGTCAGTTGAGCCGTCAGAGGAATTCGGTTCCCCAATCTTGCAGTGTACCTTGATCTGACGCTGCAATTCTCCTAAGATGAAGACCCGAGCGACCAGCCCAATCATCCTCAGAAAGAGATGACTCTGTAGATGACTTGAATTGGACGAGCAGTTGATGTTTACCCAACAGACGGCAGTCCACACTCATTTGGGATTATATACTTTGAGTGTTGCGGGTACTTTAGCATTTCGAATAGTGAACTGCACTTCGGGGGGCAAAAGACTGCCTGCCAGCCTTGAAGTAGCCATGCTTTGAGGGGACGCCCCAGGATCAGAGGTCCGCTCATAATTTCTGCCCCATGTTAAAGGACTGTTTGGGAGGGAGGCAGGCTCCAGGGACAGCTGGACACAAACATATTCCAGGAATATTACACCAGCCTTTCTACTTCACTGGAAGTGCCAGGGCACTCCACAAAATCTGATTGTGAAATTAAAGAGGCGTGAGTGAGTGACTCTGTAATTGTGAAATTACAGCCGGCGCATCTGGCACATCAAGAGAAGAAGAGGTGCGGAGCGGCTCATCTGAACCACGGAAACTTCATGCAGGTCTGAAGTCTCATCGCAGTCAGGGGAGAACGATTGCCGCGCTTCCTGGCAAACCGATCCACTCAAATATTTGTGAAAGTGCTGCACCCCAAAAATGACTGCTAAGCCCTCTTTATCCAACTGTGAATAGTTTTTTTCTGCTGCTGTGGGTGTGCGCGAGGCATAACCCACAGGCTTTTCTGCTCCCCCTTCCAGCCTGTGTGCCAAGACTGCCCCCACCCCATAAGGTGAGGTATCATATGACAGCAGTAAGTTTTTGTTCATCATAATGAACCAACACTTGACTGCTTTGTAGTAACTTCTTTGCCTGCTTAAAAGCCTCTTCTTACTCAACCTCCCACCTCCGTTTGTCATCTTTCCTCAGTAACTTGTGTAATGGAGCCGGCACAGTAGACAAGTTCGGCAAGTTATAAAAGTTTAGCAGACCTAGAAAAGCTTTAACCCTTGTATTATGCTTAGGGTCAATTTGACCGATATCCGTTTTTGTGTTCATAAAAGTAGTGGTTATCCTGACTTTTTCTTCATAAAATTTTGTGACTTTTCCTCATCAAGGGTAATGAACAGGTGTGTAAAATCTGGACACTTTGATGTCAAGTGGCATGTCTGTACAGAGCTTGTATACAAAGATGATGTTGCGGGTCATTTTGACCCGGATTCTTTAATGTGGGTAAGTGGCTGTTCAGATCCAAAATAAACATGTCTCTTTGATATACCTATTTAGACTGCCCAGCTATGTGTATTTTGATTGATTTGATTGTCTGAATAGCCATTCAGACCCAGCTGTGTGTAGAGGGATAACTTTCTCTCCCTTGTTCTTGTCAGTGTTCTCATGTAGTCTCTTTGACAAACCAAAAATGAGCTACAGAAGGTTTACAATACATGCCCAACAAGCCCGCCAAGTATGGCATCAAAATATGGGTGGCCTGTGATGCAAAATCTAGCTATGCCTGTAATATGAAAGTATACGCTGGAAAGCTACCTGGAAGAGCACCCGAGAACAATCAGGGGATGCGTGTAGTGATGGACATGAGTGAAGGGCTTACATTCTATCTCCTTGGAGATGAACTTCAGAAGAGAAAGCTGGACAGCGGGAACAGTCAGAAGAAAGAAGCCAGACCTTCCCAAGGAAATTCTGAAGGTGCAGGGCAGACCTCTGCATTGCTCAATATTTGCTTTCAGTGACAAGGCAACAGTTGTTTCATACTGCCCAAAGAGAAACAAGAATGTTCTTGTAATGAGCACAATACACAGAGATGCATCTCTAAGCACAAGAGAAGACATGCAGCCACACATGATCCTGGACTGAAACTGCACCAAAAAAGGAGTTGACAAAGTCACAGCAACATACAGCTGCCAGCGCAAGACTGCCCATTGGCCCTTGGTGATTTTCTGCAACATCGTTGTTGTGTCTGCTTACAATGCCTATGTCCCGTCACTCCCAAGCTGCAGAGTCAAGCCAGGCCACCTCGATGCCCAGCAACTGCTGCTGTCATTGACAAAGGTCAAGCTCACATCACCCTACCAATCTGCCAAGGATGCATTGGATACAGGTGTGAAGAAACGGAAAAGATGCGAGATCTGACAGTAAAACAAGTACCTGTTTTGTGAAATGCAAGAATTGCATCTACAAAACACACAGTTACAGTCTGTCCATCATGTGGAGAGCATTGAACATATTGAACATTGAAAAATGGGTCAAGTTAAATGAAAATAAAAGTGTTTGTGAGGAGGGAAAAACTGAAATTGCTCTTAAATATAGGGTTGAAATTGAAAATGTGTTCTATGTCTGTTTTACAAATTTTTATATAATCTAAAATGAAGATGTTTTGAAGATTGAAGATTGGTTCAATCTGTTTTTTTGACTGTTTTGAGTGGATTTACACAGTGTGTGTCAAAATGACCCCCAACATAATCAATGTAATTTTTTTTCATCATAATACGAGGGTTAAATTCACTTACAGACCGTGGCACCAGAGCCTCCTGGACTGCTTTGACCTTCGCTGGCATTGGATGCAGGCCTGTCCTGTCCACCTGATGACCCAAGAATGTTACTTTGTTTTCCATGGACTGACGCTTTCTCCGTTACAACTTCAGGCCTTTATCCTCCAACCTCTGCAGCACTTCGTTGAGTGTTTGCAGATGAGAGCTGTCATCTCTTCCTCTCAATAAAATTTCATGTAAATACACTGCCACATTTAACATACCTTGAAGTACATTCTCCATGGTGCGTTGGAAAATAGCAGGACTGGAGTTTACTCCAAAAGGCAGACGTGTATATGTTAAAAGACCTTTGTGAGTGTTGACACTCACAAAATTCCTTGATTCCTTTTCAAGGACTATTTGCTGATATGCTTGGCTCATATCGAGTTTTGTGAACTTCTGTCCCCCTGCAGGCTTGCCATCATATCCTCCATTCTTGGAATCGGATACTGTTCGGTCGTGGAGACTTTGTTCACTGTTAATTTATAATCTCCACAAATCCTCACACTACCATCAGGTTTGAACACAGGCACAATAGGTGCTGCCCATTCAGAAAACATCACAGGTTCCAATATTCTTTCCTCTGCTAGTCTCTGAAGTTCGATTTCCACTTTTCTTTTAATGGCAAATGGAACCGACCTGGGTTTGTAAAATAAGGGCGTGGCATCCTGAGCCACATGAATCTTGGCTGTGGCCCTTAATGACCCTAACTCTTCTTTGAATACCTTCTCATGTCGGGAGAGAACCTCTTGCAGGGAACTGTCCACCTCATCTGTTTTGTGGACAAACTGCCCCTCTATCTGGAATGCTTTCATCCTGCCTCTGCCCAGAAGACTTGCTCCTGAACCTTTCACCAACCTTTCAACAATGACAGGCAGCCATTTGATCTGATCATTGTGTTCAACCTTGACCTTAATTGCCCCCACCACTGGAACCTGATGACCTCCATATGTTTTTAACTTTATCTTGCAGTCCACAAGTTTAGTGTTAGTTCTGTTTTGTCAACCATCTGTTGAGCCATAATAGTGTAACTGCAGCCGGTGTCTACCTCAAAAACCACCTTCTTTCCATTTACCCTCAACGGCTCTACTCTAGGAATGTCCAGTTCCTCACTGCTGCATCTTCTTTTATCTGTCACTGTAAACATCTCTTCATTTTCACTGTCATCCTTCTCCTGCATGAAATTTGTTCGACGGCGTTGTACCTTTCCCCCTTTTTCTTGTTTGTTTTGTCTCCCTCACCTCTGTCATACTTTTACGTACTGTCTTTAAGTGATCCACTTTTCCACAGTTATGACATTTGACCTCAGCAAACCGGCAATCACTGGCCAAGTGAGTCTCTCCACCACATCTATAGCACCTTCTCGACTCCATGGACACTACTGCCCTCGTCTCTTCCACTTTGTTGACCGGTGATGATCCACTTCCTTGGAGTGAGTCCTTCACACCTCGTGGGTTCATCAAGTCTCTATCTGCAGCTTCCATCGCTAAGGCCACTTTGAACGCTCTGTCAAATGTCAGTCCATCCTGCGACAGCAGCTTCCTCTGTATCCTGTCGTCGTTGAACCCACACACCAAGCGGTCTCTCAGCATCACAGTCAGTGTCTCACCATAGTTACAATCATGAGCCAGTTCCTCAACTCCGCCACGTAGTCACAAACGGTCTCTTCAGTCCTTCTATTCTTCTTCCATCGTTGCATAATCTCACTCGGTTTCAGATGGAAATGATTCCTCAAAAGGATGACCAGTTCAGCATACGAACGATCCCCTGGTTTTTCCGGTCTCAACAGGTTCCTCAAATGCTCCGCATATGCCTGGGCCCGACACTGCTGAGCAACACTGCGCGCTGTATATCCTCATCTTCAATGACGTTTGCAATAAAAAAATGTTCCAAAATTTCACAATAGTCCTCCCATGAATGCGAACTAGCTTCGAAAGGCGTCACTGTACCCACAGTAGCCGCCATGATTATCGCTATGATGAACAAACTACACAAAAACGTTGCCGTCAGTTACCACAGTGACCGGTTTGCAAAAAGTCTCGTTCTTTATCCTCGTCGCTAACAGTGATGGCCGAAACTGAAAGGACTCACAGGAGGTATCAACACAGCAGGTTTTATTCACGATTCCAACTTCCAACAAACCGGATGGTGACACGGCAACATAACAAGAGCGCCCCCAAGTTGTGACCCCAAATAATCCCATGACACATCACAACACGTCCATTGAAGAACTTCTTCTCCGGTTTGCTGTGCAGTCTGAATATGAGGCCTGAGGCATTCTGAGGACTCATGCGCTGACTCCTCCGAGAGGCGCACTGGACCCTGGAGCAGAGGATGGTCCGATGTTGGCAGTCAGCTGCACCTGGGTCACCTCATCCCCCGGACAGAGTTGTCTTGAGAGCACAAAAAGGCCAAACTGTTGGCCATCGCTCTGATCTGTGCAGCTCCCTTCCCCCCATGCAGGTCCGCTAGTAGAGGGGAGCCGTCGTCCGATCTCCGGACACTGAGAGGGTTCCGTCCCAGCCAGGTTTTGGCCGAACCCCGGCATCAGCGTGGCTCTCATTACGTCGGTGATGGACGTTGCACTTTCTTCTTACCCCTCAAATGCGCCGCCGGAGCCGATGCACCTGGCACATCAAGCGAGGGAGCTTGAGAAATGAAGATGAGCGGAGTGCCTCATCTGGACCACGGAAACTTCAGCAGAGACTGACGTCTCATCGCAGTCATGGGAGAACGATTGCCGCACGCCGTGACGCACCGGTATTTCATAGCTCGTGATGCCGACATCCTCCTATTTAAGGGAGCAACGCCGTTTAGCTTCAGCCAAGCACAGAGGCATGTCGGACTTGATCGGGTAAACTGGATGGTCGCCATCTGCCTGTAAATTGTTACCGGTCACATGCGCCGCCGGAATATAGGCACGATTCACACTCTCATCCCACCCCGTTGAAGTAAGATGGAGAGAGAAGTGTTGTGATGGCTTTACAAATCACTCCCAATGTTTCAAAAGAAACTAGCCTCATAACTGTGCTGGATTTGAGATCGTAGAACAACCTATATGCTTATTAACGTTGTCTTTGTTTGGATGAACCGAAGGAGACAAGTGATCCAAACACTAAAGCACAGCATGGCACAAAAAGTGCAAGAAGCAACGCAGTCCTTGGCCACTCCGGGGCCAGGAGGCGATGAGTTAATCTCGTCCATCCTGCAGTGACTGGAATCCGAGTGTAGCCAGGATGAAGGGGGAGCTCAGGTGAGCAATCCGGAACCCATCCGGAACTCTGAATCACCCAAGAGGTCATCTTGACCACAAAGCTTAACCCCCAGCCTTGCAACATGGCCTGACCTGAGAACCATGGGCCGTCCAGACCGGAAGTCTGACTGGCACAGCTGGCTCTTTTGCCAGACTGCTGTCAATGAGATGCACGTTTTGCTGCACTGAACCGCCTGCAATGTCACCGGCGATGTTGCTTCGGTATGACGGACGGAGGTGAGGCCAGAGTCCTGTCGATATCTCGGATGGGCCATCTTATGATAGTCCCTACGCCACCAGCCTGTCTGTCCAGCCTGATTGAATGAATGGGTTGTGAAGATGTAGCATTAACAACCCCTCATACATAGAGTGTAATTTTACACTGAAGGTGGCAGGAGCTGCCGCCTCGCCTTTACCACCGTAAGCTGAAATAGAGGGTGGCGTTAACAACCCCTCATATATAGAGTGAAACTTACACTCTGAATCAGCAGGAACTGCGTTGCCCTCTTTTAGCCACGATACGGCTGAAATAGAATGTGGCATTAACAATCCTCCATACCTGGAGAGAAATCATTTACTGAGCAGCTGCAGTGAGGGTTTTAGTCTCAGCTGAGCAAGAAAGAGGGAGTTTATTCACAAGTGAATAGACAGTTATGCAGGAATCCGGTGGATCTTGGGACGCTGCACACCCCACAGCAATGTAATGAAGCAGATACTGGTGTCCCAGAGCCAGTGCTGTCAATGAGGGACTATTCGTCGAAGGGTTCGGCTGCTCCTGAAGACAGAACGACATGAGGGATCATATTTGCCGTCTCCTGAGATAAACTCCATTCAACTGGCAGTGGTCTCCGAGATAATCCATCTGCTGCCACATTGTCTCCACCTGGAACATGCAGAGTCCTCAATGAGGCTAATTCTACATCAGCCCAGAGAAAAAATCTTTCTTGCTAGGTTGTGTAACACAGACGACCTCACGCCACCCTGGTGGTTGATATAGGCCACTGTGGTGGAGCTGTCTGATCTCACCATAACGTGGTTCCCACTTAGATGGAGAGAAAGAGCCACCAACACTTTAAAAACTGCGAACAGTTCCAGCAGGTTAGTGGAACGACTTTTGGAACTGCTCCAGATCCCAATGACGCATGTTGATCATGGTGGCCTACCCAGCCTGACAGAGATGCATCTGTAAATACTTTTAAAGAAGTGTTTTGACAATGCAAGGATAAAGTGCGATGGAGGTTTGAAGCAGAGTTCCTAAACCTCACAATTGTCAGAGCTCGTGGAGACACTTTCACCAACCGTCTCTGATCCCGGACAGGTTGAAGATTGAGCGGTCGGAACCCTGACTGCAGACTTCGCATGTTCAGGAGACCCTGGCGGACGACGGAGTGGGCTGCTGACATCATGCCCAGGAGCCTCATAATCCATAAGGCTGGAACCACACGTTTTCAGAGTTATCAACGTTTTTATTTTTGTCGGACTGAAAACCACATCTTCTTGGGCTGAATACACTTTTTCTGCTCTATTCAGTCACTGCTTTGGGGGGACACAGAACATTAAAATTTCACCTGCAACTACAGGAAAAACACTCTTTGTTGTATGTTCAACACTTAATCTACCTTTCTGAACTGTATTTCAAGGGGTTATCAACTTTTTTTCTTTTTCCTGCTCTGAATCTGAGCTTCTCTCGGGCTGAAAACGCGTTTTCTGCACTGTTCACTTACTGCTCGGGGATGCCTCAGAACATGAAAATTCCACCTGAAACTATAGGAAAAAGGGGCGGGGTGAGCCCAGCTGTCTGGATCATAGACGTGCTGATCATCGCTGCTCCTCCTGGAGAGACCAGTCGGCTGCTCTCACCTCTGCTCCCTCCAAAAGCGTAAGAAGAAAACTTTGTATCTAAAAGTATGCATCTAAACCAAAGTCTAAATTGAATAAAAAATAAGAGCCATTACTTTGGAATCGGGTCTGTTTCTTCTCTGCCCAAAATCAGGGTTTATTACCTGCCAAGTTATCTTCCGGTTACAGTGAGTGCGAATTTGAGTGGCAGCTCTCCGGCTTCAAAAATGTGTTTTTGTACATACAGCTCTCTAGTGCCTCGCACCTTGGCCAAGTGCGTGGAGGTGGGGCTCGAACCACTAAGGAGACATGGTCTGCGGATTCTGACGTACTTGGACTACTGGTTGATTCTCACCAGGTCCAAACAAGAGTCATGAGCGCACACCGGCTTGGTGTTGGAGCACATTGTGTTATTGAGGTTCAGAGTAAACCTCCTGATAAGCGCGCTTATTCTCAGTCAGAGCACGACCTTTCTGGGGGTCATGCTGGACTCAGTCTCGGGTCAGGCCCGCCTTCCACCGGCCAGCGTTCTCCCCATCACACAGCACACATTGTTTGTTTTGAAGGCCGCCAAAAGGAGTTACAAATGTCCATGCGCGCGGTGATTGTGGCGTTGCGGAGAGGCAAAACTCAAGTGCTGATGGCTGTCGGAACTGATACCCAGCCTGCTGTGTCGCTCGACCGAAACCTGGGGGATACTGGAGGGACGACGAGACCGACAGCTGCTCATCCCGTTGCCACGGACGCTTCAGGCAGGACTTACATCAGAGGTGTCAAATGGATGTCGAGATAACACAGGTTTCATCCAGAGCTTGCTATGTTCTCCTATGTGGGAAGCTCACTATCCAGCTTATTCTATATGGATCAAAAGGATTCTGAAGGTGGGTTATCCTCTCCAATTCAGCCAGTGCCAACCTCAGTTTAATGGCATTCTGAGAATGCGTCAGGTCCGGCAAAAAATGTCTGTCTTCAGAACGAGGTCAGCGTTTGATTGAGGCATGATTGAGTCAGTTACTCCTCAAAAGTCTCCTGAAGTGCATGCGTCATGGAGACTGGCTGACGTCCATCGACCTCACGGATGCTTATTGTCACGTGCCAATTTGGCCTGCTCATAAGCGATATCTCCACTTCGCATTGGACGGCCGACTTTTTCAGTTCCGGAGGCTCCCGTTTGGCTACTCTCTGGCTCAGAGAACCTTCTTTAAGATGGTCGACACGGCCCTACAGTCCATGAGGGCAAGGGGCCTCAGGATCTTGTCTTACCTAGACGACTGGTTAATGCTGGCCAGATCGAGGGAAGAGTCGTTAGCTCACACCAGAATGGTGTTGGACCACGAAAGCCACCTTGGCTTTCCGGTGAACCAAGAAAAGAGTCAACTCCAGCCATCTCAGCTTACAGCTTTTCTTGGTGTACTTCTGAACTCTCATGAAGAGTGCGCTCGCTTGACAGACGAGAAGATACTTTCTATTTCAAATCTGTCAGCCCAGGTTCTGGCGGTTCGTCTATGTGTGGTCCCAGCCTAATGGATTATGACGCTCCTGGGCATGATGTCAGCAGCCCACTCCGTCATACGCCTGGGTCTCCTGAACATGCGAAGTCGGCAGTCATGGTTCAGCCGGCTCAATCTTCATCCTGTTCGGGATCAGAGACGGTTGGTGAAAGTGTATCCAAGAGCTTTGAGAGATGTGACTCTGCTTCAAACCTCCATCGCACTTGGATTGTAAGAACTCTTATTTCTGGAGCAGTTCCGAAGGTCGTCACATTAACGTACTGGAACTGTTGGCAGTTTTTGGCCCTTTCTCTCCATCTTAGTGGGAACCACGTTATGGTGAGATCAGACAGCTCCACCACAGTGGCCAATTTCAACCGCCAGGGTGGCGTGAGGTCGTCTACGTTACACAACCTAGCCAGAAAGATTTTTTCCCTGAGCTGCTACATTTAGCCTCATTGAGGGCTCTGCATGTGCCAGGTGGAGACAATGTGGCACCAGATGGATTATCTCGGAGACCACTGCCAGATGAATGGAGTTTATCTCAGGAGATGTCAAATATGATCTTGGAGTTTTTCGGCCACCCAGTGGCTGATGTCTTTGCGAGCAGAGAGAACTTCAAATGTCCTCTCTGGTTCTCTCCCCGTAGATCCGACGACCCTCCACAGGGAGTGGACGCCCTGGCTCATCCAAGGTGGCCAGAAGGCCTCCTGTATGCCTTTCCTCCTCATTGCCTTCTTCATTTTCTTATGAGGAGAATTCAACTGTAGAGAGTGAGAATGATTCTCGTAGCTCCAGACAGCCCCAGCTCCAGCTGGTATCCGGAGATGTGTCAGATGCAGATCTTTTTCGATCAGCCCTGATTGCATCTCTTTTGGTGACGATGACTCGGCGGTATCACTTACACCCAACCCTGCCTTCGCACCTAAATGTCTCTCTTCTTCTTCGCAGGTCAGCTCCTTTTCAGTAATGGCTTTCTGCACTCCTCCACATTCAGACGAAGAGCATGAGCGTTTACTCAAAATATGTCCGGTCAGAGAGCTAAAAGCTTAACTGGATCGAGTCCCACCCTTCAGAAAGTCCGACACTCTGTGGGTGGCTGTCCCTGGTGGAAAGAAGCGGCAGGCACTGTCCTCTCAAAGGTTGTAAAATTGGCTTAGAATTTCCATCATGAAAGCCTATGAGACAGCGGGAAAACAGGCACCGGAATCCCTGAGAGCACAGTCGACGAGATGCCTGGAAACATCTGTTGCTGCTTTCAAGGACTTCTTAAAGAAAACTGCCAGGCAGCTTCTTGGTCATCAATCTCTACTTTTGCTTACCACTATTTGTCTGTTGTGTCTGCATCCTCCTTCCCTCTTGTCTTTCTGTCTTCAGGAGCAGCCAAACACTGCGACCAGTAGGCCCACAGCACTCGCTCTGGGACACCGGTATCTGCTTCATTACAGTGCAGTGGAGTGTGCAGCGTCTCAATATCCACCAGATTCCTGCATAACTGTCTATTAATTTGTGAATAAACTCCCTCTTCCTTGCTCAGCTCAGACTAGAACCCTGACTGTTGCTGCTCAGTAAATGATTTCTCTCCAGGAATGGAGGATTGTTAATGCCACATTCTATTTCAGCCATATAGTGGCTAAAAGAGGGCAACACAGTTCCTGCTGATCCAGAGTGTAAGTTACACTCCATATATGAGGGGTTGTTAATGCCACCTTCTATTTCAGCTTACGGTGGCAAAGTTGAGGCGGCAGTCCTGCCACCTGGGGTGTAAAATTACACTCTATGTATGAAGGGATGTTAATGCTACATCTTCACAACCCATTCATTCATTCATTCAGGCTGGATAGACCCCAGGTGTGGCGGTGGCCTCGGAACTGTCATAGGCCGGTCAAGTTTGAGGCCCTGGCCATCCGAGATATCGACAGGAGTCTGGGCACTCCTCCATCAGTCATACCAAAGCAACATCGCCGGTGACAATGCAGGCGGTTCAGTGCAGCCAAACGTGCATCTCATTGATGGCAGTCTGGCAAAGGAGCCAGCTGTGCCAGTCAGACGTCCGGTATGGACGGCCCATGGTTCTCAGGTCAGGCCACGTTGCAAGGCTGGCGGTTAAGCTTTGTGGTCAAGATGACCTCATGGCTGATTCAGAGTTCCGGATGGGTTTCAGATTGCTCACCTGTGCTCCCCCTTAATCCTGGCTACACTCGGATTACGGTCACTGCAGGATGGAGAAGTTGAACACATCGCCCCCTGGCCCCAGAGTGGCCAAGGACTGCATTGCTTCTTGCACTGTTTGTGTCAAGCTCTGCTTTTGTGTTTGGATCACTTGTCTCCTTCGGTTCATTCAAAGACAACGTTAATATGCATATTTTTAGATTGTTCTACTATCTCAAATCCAGCACAGTTATGCAATTATATTCCGGCGGCGCATGTGACCGGAAAGAAGAAAGTGCCACCTCCATCACCGACGTAATGAGAGCCACGCTGATGCCGGGGTTCGGCCAGGCTGGGATGGAGCCCTCTCAGTGTCCGGAGATCGCAAGGCGGCTCGCCTCTACTTCCGGACCTGCATGGGGGGAAGGGCGGAAGGGAGGTGCACAGATCAGAGCAATGGCCAACAGTTTGGCCTATTTGTGCACTCAAGACAACTCTGTCCGGGGGATGAGGTGACCCAGGTGCAGCTGACTGCCAACATCAGACCATCCTGTGCTCCAGGGTCCAGTGCGGCTCTCGGAAGAGACAGCGCATGAGGCCTCAAAATGCCTGAGGCTTCATATTCAGCCTGCACAGCAAACCGGAAAAGAAGTTCTTCAATGGACGTTTTGTTATGTGTCATGGGATTATTTGGGATCACAAATTTGGGGCGCTCTTTTTATGTTGCCGTGTCATCATTTGGTTTGTTGAAAGTTGGAACCGTGAATAAAACCTGCTGTGTTGATACCTCCTGTAAGTTTTCCTTTCAGCTTTGGCTATCATAGGGCATGTCTCTTCAACCCACTTGGGAGAACGAATCAAATGTCTGGACCATCATTGAGCAGTGTCGCCAGGTTCGCGGACAGGCCCCCAGGCTACCAGGCCGGAGGAGAGATTGAGGCCAAGGCGCTGGAAGGAGCGAATTCAATACGAATAATAATAAAAAAAACGCAAATGCGATGCTTCAAGCAATGCTTTTATTTCAAACAAGTTTTCCACGCAAACAGAAATTTCCTCCGGTCTGCCGACTGCCCCGGGAAAAGCTGCTGTCAAAGATCCCGATGTCCTCCGGTCTCACGCTGAGTCTCCTCCGGTTAAATCCACTCCTGCGGTGATGTGACAAGTCTCTCCCGTGACTGCGACCAGACCTCAGTCCTGCCTGAAGTTTCCGTGGTCCATATCCAAATTATGAGCGGACCTCCAATCCTGGGGCGTCCCCTCAAAGCATGGCTACTTCAAGGCTAGCAGGCAGTCCCCTGCCCCCCCTAAGTGCAGTTCACTATTTGAAATGCTAAAGCACCCGCAACACTCAAAGCATATAATGCCAAATGGATGTGGACTGCCGTCTGTTGGGTAAACATCCACTGCTAGTCCAATTCAATCCGGACTATTCCCGGCGCATTTCTGACACTCCACTGGCACTAGGACCGCACGTGGTCAGGTACGGAGCTTAATTGGTGGAGGGTTTGGAGTTATGGGCCAGCGTTCCCTCTCACTCAGCCGTCATGCACGATGCTCGATGCCCTCGCCCCTGGAGCTTGACCTCCCCCCTGAGGAGTGACCATCCCACCCGGCACTGACAGAGCCACCATCGCGCAGTAGAATGGTGAATGGTGTCCGCAAACAGCTCATAGCGCTTGAGAACATCATCGCGCTCTTTATGAGCTCCGTGGACTCCACCAGAGATTTTGGAGACACAACAGTCGCCGGCTGGGGGGAACACCGTATAATTGCCGGGCTGATCATCGCCGCTCCTCTCGGAGAGACCAGTCGACTGCTCTCACCTCTGCCCCCTCCAAAAGCGTAGGAAGAACTTTTTATCTACAAGTATGCATCTAAACCAAAGTCTAACTTGAAAAATAATAAGATGCATTTCTTTGGTATCGGGTCTGTCTCTTCTCTGCCCAAAATTAGGGTTTATCAGCCGCCATGTTCTCTTCCGGTTCCAGTGAGTCCAAACTCCGGCTTCTAAACTTTGTTTTTGTTTGACATCGTCTCAGGAGACCAAGCAGAATAGTAACGGTCTCTCTGCCTCTTTATCCCTGATGCCAGAATAGTCCCTGGGGAAGTTTCTGGAGCCAAGAAGTTATGTCTTTCCCCAGATTCACCATAATAAGAAGCACAGGCGTCAAATAACTCTTTCCCGTCTCACAACAGATCCCGGTTCCAGCCAAAAGTCAGGGAAGTTTCAATTCAGCTATTGACTCTTTTTATTGCTCAGACACGCCAGTTTCCAGCAGGGGTCGCCACAGGACCGTGAAAGCCACCACTTCAGAGGATCACTCAGTAGGTGCTACTTGCCAGACCTGCTCTGTTCTCAGCTCCCTCGTGCGATGTCTGATGTGATGTCTGTCTGTTATTCTGTTCTCTGCAGCCCTCCAATCCTCTCAGAGGCAAGCAGGACATCGTCATCTACAGAGTCATCTCTTTCTGAGGATGATTGGGCCAGTCCCTCGGGTCTCCATCTTAGGAGAATTGCAGTGTCAGATCAAGGTACACTGCAAGTTTGGGGAACGGAATTCCTCTGACGGCTCAGATGACAAAAGCGAGTCTGTTTTTGACAAACCAGACTTGAAGTCACCAGAGGAGAGGGCGCAGAGCACCAACGACCCTTTCGTCCTTGACCCGCCCTGGAGGCCAGATCCGCTCCTGTGCTCAGGGCGCCTGTCTCCTCACCTCCACATATGGATTGAGAAAATAAACGGTCATTGACACGCCCTTCAGCTTCACAGTCAACCCCCAGGTTCTGCGTCACCACATGGACCTGAGTGAACTCAGAGAACGAGCGGTCATGTCTGATGGAGGAGGACCGCGATCTCCTGTCAAAGGAAATAATCGAGCTACTGCCAAAGCGATCCTCCTACACTGGGTTTTACTCCGGGTTCTTTCTGGAACCCAAGAAGACAGGAGAGAGGAGACCTGTTCTGGATCTCAGTCTCCTCAACCAATTCATGATCAGACAGCGGTTCCGGACTACCAGCAGATTCCTGGAGTGAATCATAGTGTGAGAGTGTATGACCGCCATAGATCTTGCAGACGTCTACTTCCACAACACGGTCTCTAGTGTCTAGGGCCTCGTTTTTTCGCTAAGTGCATGGAGGAGTGGCTCGAACTACGAAGGAGAGAGAGTCTGCCGATTATGACGTACTTGGACTGCTGGTTGATTCTAGCCAGAGTCCAAACAGGAGTCATGAGCGCACACCAGCTTAGCAGAAGGGGTCTTTCTAGTAGCTGCAGAACAAATTCAATTGCAAATTCAATTTTTATGTTTGTTGGTCTGAAAGCTACAGGTCCCTCGGGCTGAAAACCCATTTTCTGCACTGTTCACTCACTGCTCAGCGAAGCCTCAGAACATGAAAATTTCACCTGCAACTATAGCGAAAAAACTATTTAGAGTATATTCAACAGTAAACCTCTGCAAATAGGGCGCTGCGACTGGCCTACAAGCAGTCGAACCGTTCCACGTTTTCTTCTTCCAAGCCATGGGATGAGTTTGACGAGTGCCAGGCGCTGCTATGAGTTGGATCTGTAGACTGTGTTCCCAGACTTGGTTGAGTTCCGTATGGTGGAGTCAGGTTCCTGCTTGATCTTCTCCTGCGCCTCATGTCATCCGCCAAAGTCGTATCGAAGTCAACTTCGATACGACGCTCTCTCTCCACCAGAAGCTCAAAAATCATCCCTCTTCACTAACGGCCAGCTGGCGTTGGATGGCGAGACCACATACAGATCACGACCGCATGTTGTCTGCCCACAACTGGAAGAAATCTGGACTATTCCCGGCGCGGTTCTGACACTCCACTGGCACTAGGACCGCACTTGGTCAGGTACGGAGCTTACTGCCACGTGGAGGGTTTGGATTGGCAGTGCGGCGTTCCGGCTCACTCAGTCGTCATGCACAATGCCTGATGCGTTCGCCCCGGGATCTCGACCTCTCCTCTGAGGAATGACCATCCCAACCACCTCTGACAGAGCCACCATAGCGCAGAGGAATGGTGTTTACGCCGTCGGCAACCAGCTCATAGCGCTTGAGAACATCATCGCGCTCTTTATGAGCTCCGTGGACCGGCTCATCCATCGCAGAACCTCTCTCACTCTCCCAGAAATTTTGGAGTTTCAACAGTCCGTCAGCCTGGTGCTCTGCTCGTGGCGCCTACTCCACACACAGCCGCTGCCCATGGGGGAACACCGTCGCTGTTCGAAGGGGCAGGGTGACCCTAGCAATCCAAATCATAGCCGTGCTGATCATCGTTACACCTCTTGGAGAGACCAGTCGGCTGCTCTCACCTCTGCTCACTCTAAAAGCTTAGGAAGAAAACGTTGTATCAAAAACTTTGCATCTGTAACAGGTCTGAATACTGTGACCTTGTCTACAGTTAAAAAGTGGTGTCTCAATGTGGTTAGTAGAACGCCGTCTGAAACAAAATGCGGACAGAGTCACACAAGGCTTCCACATGTGTCGATGGTGAGAAAAGTAATCCAAGGGATTCTTTTTTTTTCATTGTGGTAACCCAGACCACAATTAGATGTCTTTCTGACACCATCTGATCACTCACAAACATCTCACTTTGTCATACGACAAGTGTTAGACATCATGAACGACATGCATAATTGCTTTTCATCTGAATGTATAATTCTGCCATTAAACCTTTTGGCTAGTGTTGAGAAATAATAAAACCTTACTTTTTACCAAACACCGTTATTCACCACAAGCAAACTGAACTCCACACAACTCAATCACCCGTGCCATGTCAACGTCGGTTGTCAGTATTAGCTTACAAGCGCCACATCCACACAGAGCGAACTCAACGCACGAAGGAAAAACAGTATACTTAAAAATTGAGTCACCATCCTCACACTCAGACCCCAAATCAGTCAATCCGATGTGGAACAAACATTATAAAACAATGGATTTGACTAACCTGAAACTAAATGTAGACAGATTCACACGAGGCTTCCACATTTGGCGATGGGAAGAAAAGTAATGAAAAAAAGTGTCACTTCCTATTTACCCACACATCTTCAATGCCCAACCTCTGTCCTATCCTGCTCTCTACTGACCTAATTATATACCTGCCGGTTAATCAACTCCATGCTGAACAATTAAATGACATCTAACACACAATCTGTGACCACACATAAGTGGGCGTCACACTAGAAAGGCTCTTTTTCCTATAGTTGTGCGTGATATTTTCATGTTCAGAGGCTATTCCGATCAGTGAGTGAACAGTGCAGAAAATGCCTTTTCAGCCCGTCAAAAGCTGGGTTTCAGACCACAAAAAAAAAGTTAACCACCAGAAATACCGTTCAGAAATGTAGGTTTAGTGTTGAATATACAAAAAAGAGTGTTTATCCTATTGTTGCAGATGAAATTTTCATGTTGTGAGGAATCCCAGAGCAGTGAGTGAAGAGTGGAGAAAAAGTGTATTCAGCCCGAGAGAAGCTGAGTTTCTGACCAAGAAAAAAAAAAAAAAGTTGATAACCCCCTGAAATACAGTTCCGAAAAGTAGGTTTAGTGTTTATTATACAAGAAAGAGTGTTTCTCCTATAGTTGCATGAGAAATTTTCCTGTTCACAGGCATCCCAGAGCAGTGAATAAACAGTGCATAAAATGCATTTTAAGCCAAAGGAAAGGTAGTTTACAGACCGACAAAAATAAAACTATTGACAACCCTCTAAAAACACTTCAGACAGCTTAGATTTGTTCTGTAACTACTAGAAAACCCCTTTCTGCTATAGTGGAATGTGAAAATGTCATATTCTGAAGCGTCCCTGAGAAGTTGTGGCAGAATGCAGAAAACGGGTTTTCAGCCTGAGATAAGGTGGGTCTCGGAACGCCAAACATAAAAATGTTGATAACTTTCGAAAAGCACTTCAGACAGCTTAGATTTGAGCTGCAACTGCTAGAATGACCCTTTCTGCTATAGTGGGAGGTCAAAAGCTTCCCTGAGAAGTTATGGCACAATGCACAAAACGCGTTTTCAGCCTGAGATAAGGAGGGTTTCGGAACACCAAACATAAAAATGTTGATAGCTTTCGAAAAACACTTCAGACAGCTTAGATTTGATGTGCAACTACTCGAAAGACCCTTTCTGCTATAATGGTAGGTGAAAATTTCATGTTCTGAAGCTTCCCTGAGAAGTTATGGCACAACGCACAAAACGCTTTTTCAGCCTGAGATAAGGTGCGTTTCGGAACGCCAAACATAAAAATGTTGATGGCTTTGGTAAAACACTTCAGACAGTTTAGATTTGATGTGCAATTTATAGAAAGACCCTTTCTGCTATAGTGGGAGGTGAAATTTTCATGTTCTGAAGCTTCCCTGCAAAGTTATGGCACAATGCAGAAAACGCGGTTTCAGAGTGAGATAAGGTGGGTTCCGGAACGCCAAACATAAAAATGTTGATAACTTTGGAAAAACACTTCAGACAGCTTAGATTTGATGTGCAACTACGAGAAAGACCCTTTCTGGGATAGTGGGATGTGAAAATTTCATGTTCTGAAGCTTCCCTGCAAAGTTATGGCACAATGCAGAAAACGTGTTTTCAGCCTGAGATAAGGTGGGTTCCTGAACGCCTAACACAAAAATATTGATAAGTTTGGAAAAACACTTCAGACATCTTAGATTTGATGTGCAACTACTAGAAACACCCTTTCTGTTATAGTGGGTGGTGATAATTTAATGTACTGAAGCTTCCCTGCAAAAATATGGCACAATGCAGAATTCGCATTTTCAGACAGAGATAAGGTCGATTCCAGAACGCCAAAAATAAAAAAAGTTGATAACTTAGGAAAAACACTTCAGACAGCTTAGATTTGATGTGCAACTACTAGAAAGACCCTTTCTGCGAAAGTGGGAGGTGAAAATTCCATGTTCTGAAGCTTCCCTGCAAAGTTATGGCACAATGCAGAAAACGCGTTTTCAGGGTGAGATAAGGTGGGTTCCGGAATGTCAAACATAAAAATGTTAATAACTTTGGAAAAACAATTCAGACAGCTTAGATTTGATGTGCAACTACTAGAAAGACCCTTTCTGCTATAGTGGGTGGTGATAATTTCATGTTCTGAAGCTTCCCTGCAAAGTTATGGCACAATGCGTAAAACACGTTTTCAGCCTGAGATAAGGTCGATTCCGGAACGCCAAACATAAAAATGTTGATAACTTTGGAAAAACACTTCAGACAGCTTAGATTTGATGTGCAACTACTAGAAAGACCCTTTCTGCTATAGTGGGAGGTGAAAATTTCATGTTCTGAAGCTTCCCTGCAAAGTTATGGCACAGAGCAGAAAACGCGTTTTAAGCGTGAGATAAGGTGGGTTCCGGAATGCCAAACATAAAAATGTTGATAACTTTGGAAAAGCAATTCAGACAGCTTAGATTTGATGTGCAACTACTAGAAAGACCCTTTCTGCTATAGTGGGATGTGAAAATTTCATGTTCTGAAGCTTCCCTGCAAAGTTATGGCACAACGCAGAAAACGCATTTTAAAACTGAGATAAGGTGGGTTCTTGAACGCCAAACGTAAAAATGTTGATAACTTTCGAAAAAACACTTCAGACAGCTAAGATTTGATGTGCAACTACTACAAAGACCCGTTCTGCTATAGTGGGAGGTGAAAATTTCATGTTCTGAAGCTTCCCTGCAAAGTCATGGCACAACGCAGAAAATGCGTTTTCAGCCTGAGATAAGGTGGGTTCCGGAACGCCAAACATAAAAATGTTGATAACTTTGGAAAAACAATTCAGACAGCTTAGATTTGATGTGCAACTACAAGAAAGACCCTTTCTGCTATAGTGGGATGTGAAATTTTCATGTTCTGAAGCTTCCCTGCAAAGTTATGGCACAATGCAGAAAATGTGTTTTCATCGTGCGATAAGGTGGGTTCCGGAACGCCAAACATAAAAATGTTAATATCTTTGGAAAAACAATTCAGACAGCTTAGATTTGATGTGCAACTACGAGAAAGACCCTTTCTGCTATAGTGGGTCGTGACAATTTCATGTTCTGAAGCTTCCCTGCAAAGTTATGGCACAATGCGTAAAACACGTTTTCAGCCTGAGATAAGGTCGATTCCGGAACGCCAAACATAAAAATGTTGATAACTTTGGAAAAACACTTCAGAGAGCTTAGATTTGATGTGCAACTACTAGAAAGACCCTTTCTGCGATAGTGAGAGGTGAAAATTTCATGTTCTGAAGCTTCCCTGCAAAGTTTTGGCACAATGCAGAAAACGCGTTTTCAGCCTGAGATAAGGTGGGTTCCGGAACGCCTAACACAAAAATATTGATAAGTTTGGAAAAACACTTCAGACAGCTTAGATTTTATGTGCAACTACTAGAAACACGCTTTCTGCTATAGTGGGTGGTGATAATTTCATGTTCTGAAGCTTCCCTGCAAAGTTATGGCACAATGCAGAAAACGCGTTTTCAGCCTGAGATAAGGTCGATTCCGGAACACCAAACATAAAAAAGTTGACAACTTTGGAAAAACACTTCAGACAGTTTAGATTTGATGTGCAATTTCTAGAAAGACCCTTTCTGCTATAGTGCGAGGTGAAACTTTCATGTTCTGAAGCTTCCCTGCAAAGTTATGGCACAATGCAGAAAACACGTTTTCAGCCTGAGATAAGGTGGGTTCCGGAATGCCAATCATAAAAATGTTGATAACTTTCGAAAAACACTTCAGACAGCTTAGATATCATGTGCAACTACAAGAAAGACCCTTTCTGCTATAGTGGGAGGTGAAAATTTCATGTTCTGAAGCTTCCCTGCAAAGTTATGGCACAATGCAGAAAATGCGTTTTCAGCCTGAGATAAGGTCTGTTCCGGAACGCCAAACATAAAAATGTTGATAACTTACGAAAAACACTTCAGACAGCTCAGATTTGATGTGCAACTACTAGAAAGACCCTTTCTGCTATAGTGGGAGGTGAAAATTTTATGTTCTGAAGCTTGCCTGCAAAGTTATGGCACAATGCGTAAAAAGCGTTTTCAGCCTGAGATAAGGTCGATTCCGGAAGGCCAAACATAAAAATGTTGATAACTTTGGAAAGACACTTCAGACAGTTGAGATTTGATGTGCAACAACTAGAAGGACCCTTTCTACTATAGCGGGAGGTGAAAATTTCATGTTAGGAGGCTTCCCTGCAAAGTTATGGCACATTGCAGAAAACACGTTTTCAGACTGAGATAAGGTGGGTTCCAGAACGCCAAACATAAAAATGTTCATTACTTTGGAAAAACACTTCAGACAGCTTAGATTTGATGTGCAACTACAAGAAAGACCCTTTCTGCTATAGTGGGAGGTGAAAATTTCATGTTCTGAAGCTTTATGTAAAGTTATGGCACAATGCGTAAAACGCGTTTTCAGCCTGAGATAAGGTCGATTCCGGAACGCCAAACATAAAAATGTTCATTACTTTGGAAAAACACTTTTGACAGCTTAGATTTGATGTGCAACTACTATAAAGACATTTTCTGCTATAGTGGAAGTTTAAAATTTCATGTTCTGAAGCTTCCTTGCAAAGTTATGGCACAATGCAGAAAACACATTTTCAGCCTGAGATAAGATAGATTCCGGAACGCCAAACATAAAAATGTTGATAACTTTGGAAAAACACTTCAGACTGCTTAGATTTTATGTGCAACTACTAGAAAGACCCTTTCTGATATAGTGGGTGGTGAAAATTCGATGATCTGAAGCTTCCCACCAAAGTTATGGCACAATGCGTAAAACGGGTTTTCAGCCTGAGATGAGGTCGATTCCGGAACGCCAAACATAAAAATGTTGATAACTTTGGAAAACACTTCAGACAGCTGAGATTTGATGTGCAACTACAAGACAGACCCTTTCTGCTATAGTGGGAGGTGAAAATTTCATGTTCTGAAGCTTTATGCAAAGTTATGGCACAATGCGTAAAACGCGTTTTCAGCCTGAGATAAGGTGGGTTCCGGAACGCCAAACATAAAAATGTTGATAACTTTCGAAAAACACTTCAGAGAGCTTAGATTTGAAGTGCAACTACGAGAAAGACCCTTTCTGCTATAGTGGGAGGTGAAAATTTCATGTTCTGAAGCTTCCTTGCAAAGTTATGGCACAATGCAGAAAACGCATTGTCAGCCTGATATAAGGTGGGTTCAGGAACGAGGAACATAAAAATGTTGATAACTTATGAAAGACACTTCAGACTGCTTAGATTTGATGTGCAACTACTAGAAAGACCCTTTCTACTATAGCTGTAGGTGAAAATTTCATGTTCTGAGGCTTCCCTGCAAAGTTATGGCACAATGCAGAAAACACGTTTTCAGACTGAGATAAGGTGGGTTCCAGAACGGCAAACATAAAAATGTTGATAACTTTGGAAAAACACCAGAAAACTTAGATTTGATGTGCAACGACTAGAAAGACCCTTTCTGCTATAGTGCGATGTGACAATTTCATGTTCTGAAGCTTCCCTGAGAAGTTATGGCACAATGCAGAAAACGCGTTTTCAGCCTGAGATACGGTGGGTTCCGGAACGCCAAGCGTAAAAATGTTGAGAACTTTGGAAAAACACTTCAGACAGCTTAGATTTGATGTGCAACTACTAGAAAGACACTTTCTGATATAGTGGGATGTGAAAATTCGATGTTCTGAAGCTTCCCTGCAAAGTTATGGCACAATGCAGAAAACGCATTTTCAGCCTGAGATAAGGTCGATTCCGGAACGTCAAACATAAAAATGTAGATAACTTTGGAAAAACACTTCGGGCAGCTTAGATTAGATGTGCAACGACTACAAGGACCCTTTCTGCTATAGTGGTGGGGTGAAAATGTCATGTTCTGAAGCTTCCCTGCAAAGTTATGGCACAATGCGTAAAATGCGTTTTCAGTCTGAGATAAGGTGGGTTCCGGAACGCCAAACATGAAAATGTTGATAACTTTGGAAAAACATTTCAGACAGGTTAGATTTGATCTGCAACTACTAGAAACATTCTTTCTGTTATAGTGGGAGGTGAAAATTCCATGTTCTGAAGCTTCATGCAAAGTTATGGCACAATGCGTAAAACGCGTTTTCAGCCTTAGATAAGGTGGGTTTCGGAACGCCAAACATAAAAGTGTTAATAACTTTGGAAAAACACTTCAGACAGCTTAGATTTGATGTGCAACTACTAGAAAGACCCTTTCTGCTATAGTGGGAGGTTAAAATTTCATGTTCTGAAGCTTCCCTGAAAAGTTATGGCACAATGCACAAAAACGCTATTCAGCCAGAGATAAGGTGAGTTTCGGAACGCCAAACATAAAAGTGTTGATAACTTTGGAAAAACACTTCAGACAGCTTAGATTTGATGTGCAACTACTAGAAAGACACTTTCTGATATGGTGGGTGGTGAAAATTCGATGTTCTGAAGCTTCCCTGAAAAGTTATGGCGCAATGCGTAAAACGCGTTTTCAGCCTGAAATAAGGTCGATTCCGAAACGCCAAACATAAAATTGTCAATAACTTTGGAAAAACACTTCAGACAGCTTAGATTTGATGTGCAACTACAAGACAGACCCTTTCTGCTATAGTGGGAGGTAAAAATTTCATCTTCTGACGCTTCCCTGCAAAGTCATGGCACAATGCAGAAAACGCATTTTCAGCCTGAGATAAGGTCGATACCGGAACGCCAAAGATAAAAACGTAGGTAACTTTGGAAAAACACTGCAGACAGCTTAGATTAGATGTGCAACTACTAGAAAGACCCTTTCTGCTATAGTGGGGGGTGCAAATGTCATGTTCTGAAGCTTCCCTGCAAAGTTATGGCACAATACGTAAAACGCGTTTTCAGCCTGAGATAAGGTCGATTCCGTAAAGCCAAAAATAAAAAATGTTTATAACTTTGGAAAAACAATTCAGACAGCTTAGATTTGGTGTGCAACTACTAGAAACACCCTTTCTGCTATAATGGGATGTAAAAATTTCATGTTCTGAAGCTTCCCTGCAAAGTTATAGCACAATGCAGAAAAGGCGTTTTCAGTCTGAGATAAGGTAGGTTCCGGAACGCCAAACATAAAAATGTTGATGACTTTGGAAAAACACTTCAGACAGCTTATATTGTTGTACAACTACTAGTAAGACCCTTTCTGCTATTGTGGGAGGTGAAAATGTCATGTTCTGAAGCTTCCCTGCAAAGTTATGACACAATGCGTAAAACGCGTTTTCAGCCTGAGATAAGGTGGTTCCCGGAACGCCAAACATAAATATCTTGATATCTTTGGAAAAACACTTCAGACAGCTTAGATTTGATGTGGAACTACTAGAAAGACCCTTTCTGTTATATTGGGATGTGAAAATTTCATGTTCTGAAGCTTCCCAGCAAATTTATGGCACAAGGCAGAAAACTCATTTTCAGCCTGAGATAACGTGGGTTCCGCAACACCAAAAATAAAAATGTTGATAACTTTGGAAAAACGTTTCAGACAGCTTAGATTTCATGTGCAACTGCTAGAAAGACCCTTTCTGCTATAGTGGGTGGTGATAATTTCATGTTCTGAAGCTTCCCTGCAAAGTTATGGCACAATGCAGAAAACGCGTTTTTAGCCTGAGATAAGGTCGATTCCGGAACGCCAAACATAAAAATGTTGATAACTTTGGAAAAACACTTCAGACAGCTTAGATTTGATGAGCAACTACTAAAAAGACCCTTTCTGCTATAGTGGGAGGTGAACATTTCATGTTCTGAGGCTTCCCTGCAAAGTTATGGCACGATGCAGAAAACGTGTTTTCAGCCTGAGATAAGGTTGGTTCCGGAACGCCAAACATAAAATTGTTGATAAGTTTGGAAAAACACTTCAGACAGCTTAGATTTGATGTGCAACTACTAGAAAGACCCTTTCTGCTATAGTGTGAGGTTAAAATTTCATGTTCGGAAGCTTTCATGCAAAGTTATGGCACAATGCGTAAAACGCGTTTTCAGCCTTAGATAAGGTCGATTCCGGAACGCCAAACATAAAAATGTTGATAACTTTGGAAAAACACATCAGACAGCTTAGATTTGATGTGCAACTACCAGAAAGACCCTTTCTGCTATAGTGGGAGGTCAAAATTATATGTTCTGAAGCTTCCCTGCAAAGTTATGGGACAATGCACATAACGATTTTTCATCCTGAGATAAGGTTGGTTCCGGAACGCCAAACATAAAAATGTTGATAACTTTGGAAATACACTTCAGACAGCTTAAATTTGATGTGCAACTACTAGAAAGACCCTTTCTGCTATAGTGGGAGGTGAACATTTCATATTCTGAAGCTTCCCTGTAAAGTTATGGCACAATGCGTAAAACGCGTTTTGAGCCTGAGATAAGGTCGATTCCGGAACGCCAAACATAAAAATGTTGATAACTTTCGAAAAACACTTCAGACAGCTTAGATTTGATGTGCAACTGCTACAAACACCCTTTTTGTTGTAGTGGGAGGTGAAAATTTCATGTTCTGAAGCTTTCATGCAAAGTTATGGTACAATGCATAAAACGCGTTTTCAGCCTGAGATAAGGTCGATAAGCTCAGACAGCTTAGATTTGATCTGCAACTACTAAAAAGACCCTTTCTGCTATAGTGGGAGGTGCAAATTTCATGTTCGGAAGCATCCATGCAAAGTTATGGCACAATGCAGAAAACGCGTTTTCAGCCTGAGATAAGGTTGATTCCGGAACGCCAAACATAAAAATGTTGATAACTTTGGAAAAACACTTCAGACAGCTTAAATTTGATGTGCAACTACTAGAAAGACCCTTTCTGCTATAGTGGGAGGTGAACATTTCATGTTCTGAAGCATCCCTGTAAAGTTATGGCACAATGCGTAAAACGCGTTTTGAGCCAGAGATAAGGTCGATTACGGAACGCCAAACATAAAAATGTTGATAACTTTCGAAAAACTCTTCAGACAGCTTAGATTTGATGTGCAACTGCTACAAACACCCTTTTTGTTGTAGTGGGAGTTGAAAATTTCATGTTCTGAAGCTTCTCTGCAAAGTTATGGCACAATGCAGAAAACGCGTTTTCAGCCTGAGATGAGGTCGATTCCGGAACGCCAAACATAAAAAAGTTGATAAGTTTGGAAAACACTTCAGACAGCTTCGATTTGATGTGCAACTACTAGAAAGACCCTTTGTGCTATAGTGGGAGGTTAAAATTTAATGTTCAGAAGCTTCTCTGCAAAGTTTTGGCACAATGCAGAAATCGCATTTTGAGCCTGAGATAAGGTCGATTCCGGAACGCCAAACATAAAAGTGTTGATAACTTTGGAAAAACACTTCAGACAGCTTAGATTTGATGTGCAATTACTAAAAAGACCCTTTCTGCTATAGTGGGAGGTTAAATTTCGTGTTCGGAAGCTTTCATGCAAAGTTATGGCACAATGCAGACAACACGTTTTCAGACTGAGATAAGGTCGATTCCGGAACGCCAAACATAAAAAATGTTGATAACTTTCGAAAAACACTTCAGACAGCTTAGATTTGATGTGTAACTACTAGAAAGACCCTTTCTGCTATAGTGGGGGGTGAACATTTCATGTTCTGAAGCTTCCCTGTAAAGTTATGGCACGTTGCAGAAAACGCGTTTTCAGCCTGAGATAAGGTTGGTTCTGGAACGCCAAACATAAAAATGTTGATAACTTTGGAAAAACATTTCAGACAGCTTAGATTTGATGTGCAACTACTAGAAAGACCCTTTCTGCTATTGTGGGAGGTGAAAATTTCATTTTCTGAAGCTTCCCGGTAAAGTTATGGCACAATGCGTAAAACGCGTTTTCAGCCTGAGATAAGGTCGATTCCGGAACGCCAAACATAAAAATGTTGATAACTTTGGAAAAACACTTCAGACAGCTTAGATTTGATGTGCAACTACTAGAAAGACCATTTCTGCTATAGTAGGAGGTGAAAATGTCATGTTCTGAAGCTTCTCTGCAAAGTTATGGCACAATGCAGAAAACGCATTTTGAGCCTGAGATAAGGTCGATTCCCGAACGCCAAACATAAAAATGTTGATCACTTTCGAAAAACACTTCAACTGCTTAGATTTGATGCGCAACTACTAAAAGGTCCCTTTCTGCTATAGTGGGAGGTTAAAATTTCATGTTCGGAAGCATCCATGCACAGTTATGGCACAATGCAGAAAACGCGTTTTCAGCCTGAGATAAGGTCGATTCCGGAACACCAAACATAAAAATGATGATAACTTTGGAAAAACACTTCAGACAACTTAGATTTGATGTGCAACTGCTAGAATCACCCTTTCTGTTGTAGTGGGAGGTGAAAATTTCATGTTCTGAAGCTTCTCTGCAAAGTTATGGCACAATGCAGAAAACGTGTTTTCAGCCTGAGATGAGGTCGATTCCGGAACGCCAAACATAAAAATGCTGATAACTTTGGAAAAACACGTCAGACAGCTTAGATTTGATGTGCAACTACTCGAAAGACCCTTTCTGCTATAGTGGCAGGTGAAAATTTCATGTTCTGAAGCTTCCCTGCAGAGTTATGGCACAATGCGTAAAACGCGTTTTCAGCCTGAGATAAGGTCGATTCCGGAACGCCAAACATAAAAAAGTTGATAACTTTGGAAAACACTTCAGACAGCTTCGATTTGATGTGGAACTACAAGAAAGACCCTTTGTGCTATAGTGGGAGGTGAAAATTTCATGTTCTGAAGCTTCTCTGCAAAGTTATGGCACAATGCAGAAAACGCGTTTTCAGCCTGAGATGAGGTCGATTCCGGAACGCCAAACATAAAAATGTTGATACCTTTGGAAAAACACTTCAGACAGCTTAGATTTGATGTGCAACTACTAGAAAGACCCTTTCTGCTATAGTGGGAGGTGAAAATTTGATGTTCTGAAGCTTCCCTGCAAAGTTATGGCACAATGCAGAAAACGCGTTTTCAGCCTGAGATAAGGTTGGTTCTGGAACGCCAAACATAAAAATGTTGATAACTTTGGAAAAACATTTCAGACAGCTTAGATTTGATGTGCAACTACTAGAAAGACCCTTTCTGCTATTGTGGGAGGTGAAAATTTCATTTTCTGAAGCTTCCCGGTAAAGTTATGGCACAATGCGTAAAACGCGTTTTCAGCCTGAGATAAGGTCGATTCCGGAACGCCAAACATAAAAATGTTGATAACTTTGGAAAAACACTTCAGACAGCTTAGATTTGATGTGCAACTACTAGAAAGACCATTTCTGCTATAGTAGGAGGTGAAAATGTCATGTTCTGAAGCTTCTCTGCAAAGTTATGGCACAATGCAGAAAACGCATTTTGAGCCTGAGATAAGGTCGATTCCCGAACGCCAAACATAAAAATGTTGATCACTTTCGAAAAACACTTCAACTGCTTAGATTTGATGCGCAACTACTAAAAGGTCCCTTTCTGCTATAGTGGGAGGTTAAAATTTCATGTTCGGAAGCATCCATGCAAAGTTATGGCACAATGCAGAAAACGTGTTTTCAGCCTGAGATGAGGTCGATTCCGGAACGCCAAACATAAAAATGCTGGTAACTTTGGAAAAACACGTCAGACAGCTTAGATTTGATGTGCAACTACTCGAAAGACCCTTTCTGCTATAGTGGCAGGTGAAAATTTCATGTTCTGAAGCGTCCCTGCAGAGTTATGGCACAATGCGTAAAACGCGTTTTGAGCCTGAGATAAGGTCGATTCCGGAACGCCAAACATAAAAATGTTGATAACTTTGGAAAAACACTTCAGACAGCTTAGATTTGATGTGCACCTACTAGAAAGACCCTTTCTGCTATTGTGGGAGGTCAAAATTTCATGTTCTGAAGCTTCCCTGCAGAGTTATGGCACAATGCGTAAAACGCGTTTTCAGCCTGAGATAAGGTCGATTCCGGAACGCCAAACATAAAAAAGTTGATAACTTTGGAAAACACTTCAGACAACTTCGATTTGATGTGGAACTACAAGAAAGACCCTTTGTGCTATAGTGGGAGGTGAAAATTTCATGTTCTGAAGCTTCTCTGCAAAGTTATGGCACAATGCAGAAAACGCGTTTTCAGCCTGAGATGAGGTCGATTCCGGAACGCCAAACATAAAAATGTTGATACCTTTGGAAAAACACTTCAGACAGCTTAGATTTGATGTGCAACTACTAGAAAGACCCTTTCTGCTATAGTGGGAGGTGAAAATTTGATGTTCTGAAGCTTCCCTGCAAAGTTATGGCACAATGCAGAAAACGCGTTTTCAGCCTGAGATAAGGTCGATTCCGGAACGCCAAACATAAAAATGTTGATCACATTGGAAAAACACTTATGACAGCTTCGATTTGATGTGCAACTAATAGAAAGGCCCTTTCTACTATAGTGGGAGGTGAAAATTTCATGTTCTGAGGCTTCACTGCAAAGTTATGGCACAATGCAGAAAACACGTTTTCAGCCTGAGATAAAGTGGTTTCCGGAACGCCAAACATAAAAATGTTGATAAGTTTGGAAAAACATTTCAGACAGCTTAGATTTGATGTGCAACTACTCGAAAAACCATTTCAGCTTTAGTGGGAGGTGAAAATAAAATTTTATGTTCTGAAGCTTCCCTGCAAAGTTATGGCACAATGCGTAAAACGCGTTTTCAGTCTGAGATAAAGTGGGTTCCGGAACGCCAAACATAAAAATGTTGATAAGTTTGGAAAAACATTTCAGACAGCTTAGATTTGATGTGCAACTACTCGAAAAACCATTTCAGCTATAGTGGGAGGTGAAAATAAAATTTTATGTTCTGAAGCTTCCCTGCAAAGTTATGGCACAATGCAGAAAACGCGTTTTCATCCTCAGATAAGGTCGATTCCAGAACGCCAAACATAAAAATTTTGATAACTTTGGAAAAACACTTCAGACAGCTTAGATTTGATGTGCAACAACGAGAAAGTCCCCTTCTGCTGTAGTGGAATGTGAAAATTTCATGTTCTGAAGATTCCCTGCAAAGTTATGACACACTGCAGAAAACACGTTTTCAGCCTGAGATAAGGTCGATTCCGGAACGCCAAACATAAAAATGTTGATAACTTTGGAAAAACACTTCAGACAGCTTAGATTTGATGTGCAACTACTAGAAAGACCCTTTCTGCTACAGTGGGAGGTGAAAATTTCATGTTCTGAAGCTTCTCTGCAAAGTTATGGCACAATGCACAAAAACGCTTTTCAGCCTGAGATAACGTGGGTTCCGCAACACCAAAAATAAAAATGTTGATAACTTTGGAAAAACGTTTCAGACAGCTTAGATTTCATGTGCAACTGCTAGAAAGACCCTTTCTGCTATAGTGGGTGGTGATAATTTCATGTTCTGAAGCTTCCCTGCAAAGTTATGGCACAATGCAGAAAACGTGTTTTTAGCCTGAGATAAGGTCGATTCCGGAACGCCAAACATAAAAATGTTGATAACTTTGGAAAAACACTTCAGACAGCTTAGATTTGATGTGCAACTACTAAAAAGACCCTTTCTGCTATAGTGGGAGGTGAACATTTCATGTTCTGAGGCTTCCCTGCAAAGTTATGGCACGATGCAGAAAACGTGTTTTCAGCCTGAGATAAGGTTGGTTCCGGAACGCCAAACATAAAAATGTTGATAAGTTTGGAAAAACACTTCAGACAGCTTAGATTTGATGTGCAACTACGAGAAAGACCCTTTCTGCTATAGTGTGAGGTTAAAATTTCATGTTCGGAAGCTTTCATGCAAAGTTATGGCACAATGCGTAAAACGCGTTTTCAGCCTGAGATAAGGTCGATTCCGGAACGCCAAACATAAAAATGTTGATAACTTTGGAAAAACACATCAGACAGCTTAGATTTGATGTGCAACTACCAGAAAGACCCTTTCTGCTATAGTGGGAGGTCAAAATTATATGTTCTGAAGCTTCCCTGCAAAGTTATGGGACAATGCACATAACGATTTTTCATCCTGAGATAAGGTTGGTTCCGGAACGCCAAACATAAAAATGTTGATAACTTTGGAAATACACTTCAGACAGCTTAGATTTGGTGTGCAACTACTAAAAAGACCCTTTCTGCTATAGTGGGAGGTGCAAATTTCATGTTCGGAAGCATCCATGCAAAGTTATGGCACAATGCAGAAAACGCGTTTTCAGCCTGAGATAAAGTTGATTCCGGAACGCCAAACATAAAAATGTTGATAACTTTGGAAAAACACTTCAGACAGCTTAGATTTGATGTGCAACTACTCGAAAGACCCTTTCTGCTATAGTGGCAGGTGAAAATTTCATGTTCTGAAGCGTCCCTGCAGAGTTATGGCACAATGCGTAAAACGCGTTTTGAGCCTGAGATAAGGTCGATTCCGGAACGCCAAACATAAAAATGTTGATAACTTTTGAAAAACACTTCAGACAGCTTAGATTTGATGTGCAACTGCTACAAACACCCTTTTTGTTGTAGTGGGAGGTGAAAATTTCATGTTCTGAAGCTTTCATGCAAAGTTATGGTACAATGCGTAAAACGCGTTTTCAGCCTGAGATAAGGTCGATAAGCTCAGACAGCTTAGATTTGATCTGCAACTACTAAAAAGACCCTTTCTGCTATAGTGGGAGGTGCAAATTTCATGTTCGGAAGCATCCATGCAAAGTTATGGCACAATGCAGAAAACGCGTTTTCAGCCTGAGATAAGGTTGATTCCGGAACGCCAAACATAAAAATGTTGATAACTTTGGAAAAACACTTCAGACAGCTTAAATTTGATGTGCAACTACTAGAAAGACCCTTTCTGCTATAGTGGGAGGTGAACATTTCATGTTCTGAAGCATCCCTGTAAAGTTATGGCACAATGCGTAAAACGCGTTTTGAGCCTGAGATAAGGTCGATTACGGAACGCCAAACATAAAAATGTTGATAACTTTCGAAAAACTCTTCAGACAGCTTAGATTTGATGTGCAACTGCTACAAACACCCTTTTTGTTGTAGTGGGAGGTGAAAATTTCATGTTCTAAAGCTTCTCTGCAAAGTTATGGCACAATGCAGAAAACGCGTTTTCAGCCTGAGATGAGGTCGATTCCGGAACACCAAACATAAAAATGTTGATAACTTTTGAAAAACACTTCGGACAGCTTAGATTTGATGTGCAACTACTAGAAAGACCATTTCTGCTATAGTGGGAGGTCAAAATTTCATGTTCTGAAGCTTCCCTGCAGAGTTATGGCACAATGCGTAAAACGCGTTTTCAGCCTGAGATAAGGTCGATTCCGGAACGCCAAACATAAAAGTGTTGATAACTTTGGAAAAACACTTCAGACAGCTTAGATTTGATGTGCAACTACTGGAAAGACCCTTTCTGCTATAGTGGGAGGTGAACATTTCATGTTCTGAAGCTTCCCTGTAAAGTTATGGCACAATGCAGAAAACGCATTTTGAGCCTGAGATAAGGTCGATTCCCGAACGCCAAACATAAAAATGTTGATCACTTTGGAAAAACAATTCAGACAGCTTAGATTTGATGCGCAACTACTAAAAAGACCCTTTCTGCAACAGTGGGAGGTTAAAATTTCATGTTCGGAAGCTTTCATGCAAAGTTATGGCACAATGCAGACAACGCGTTTTCAGACTGAGATAAGGTCGATTCCGGAACGCCAAACATAAAAATGTTGATAACTTTCGAAAAACAGTTCAGACAGCTTAGATTTGATGTGCAACTACTAGAAAGACCATTTCTGCTATAGTGAGAGGTCAAAATTTCATTTTCTGACGCTTTCCTGCAAAGTTATGGGACAATGCAGAAAACGCGTTTTCAGCCTGAGATGAGGTCGATTCCGGAACGCCAAACATAAAAAAGTTGATAAGTTTGGAAAACACTTCAGACAGCTTCGATTTGATGTGCAACTACTAGAAAGACCCTTTGTGCTATAGTGGGAGGTTAAAATTTTATGTTCAGAAGCTTCTCTGCAAAGTTTTGGCACAATGCAGAAAACGCATTTTGAGCCTGAGATAAGGTCGATTCCGGAACGCCAAACATAAAAGTGTTGATAACTTTGGAAAAACACTTCAGACAGCTTAGATTTGATGTGCAACTACTAGAAAGACCCTTTCTGCTATTGTGGGAGGTGAAAATTTCATTTTCTGAAGCTTCCCGGTAAAGTTATGGCACAATGCGTAAAACGCGTTTTCAGCCTGAGATAAGGTCGATTCCGGAACGCCAAACATAAAAATGTTGATAACTTTGGAAAAACACTTCAGACAGCTTAGATTTGATGTGCAACTACTAAAAAGACCCTTTCTGCTATAGTGGGAGGTGAACATTTCATGTTCTGAGGCTTCCCTGCAAAGTTATGGCACGATGCAGAAAACGTGTTTTCAGCCTGAGATAAGGTTGGTTCCGGAACGCCAAACATAAAAATGTTGATAAGTTTGGAAAAACACTTCAGACAGCTTAGATTTGATGTGCAACTACTAGAAAGACCCTTTCTGCTATAGTGTGAGGTTAAAATTTCATGTTCGGAAGCTTTCATGCAAAGTTATGGCACAATGCGTAAAAAACGCGTTTTCTGCCTGAGATAAGGTCGATTCCGGAACGCCAAACATAAAAATGTTGATAACTTTGGAAAAACACATCAGACAGCTTAGATTTGATGTGCAACTACCAGAAAGACCCTTTCTGCTATAGTGGGAGGTCAAAATTATATGTTCTGAAGCTTCCCTGCAAAGTTATGGGACAATGCACATAACGATTTTTCATCCTGAGATAAGGTTGGTTCCGGAACGCCAAACATAAAAATGTTGATAACTTTGGAAATACACTTCAGACAGCTTAGATTTGGTGTGCAACTACTAAAAAGACCCTTTCTGCTATAGTGGGAGGTGCAAATTTCATGTTCGGAAGCATCCATGCAAAGTTATGGCACAATGCAGAAAACGCGTTTTCAGCCTGAGATAAAGTTGATTCCGGAACGCCAAACATAAAAATGTTGATAACTTTGGAAAAACACTTCAGACAGCTTAAATTTGATGTGCAACTACTAGAAAGACCCTTTCTGCTATAGTGTGAGGTTAAAATTTCATGTTCGGAAGCTTTCATGCAAAGTTATGGCACAATGCGTAAAAAACGCGTTTTCTGCCTGAGATAAGGTCGATTCCGGAACGCCAAACATAAAAATGTTGATAACTTTGGAAAAACACATCAGACAGCTTAGATTTGATGTGCAACTACCAGAAAGACCCTTTCTGCTATAGTGGGAGGTCAAAATTATATGTTCTGAAGCTTCCCTGCAAAGTTATGGGACAATGCACATAACGATTTTTCATCCTGAGATAAGGTTGGTTCCGGAACGCCAAACATAAAAATGTTGATAACTTTGGAAATACACTTCAGACAGCTTAGATTTGGTGTGCAACTACTAAAAAGACCCTTTCTGCTATAGTGGGAGGTGCAAATTTCATGTTCGGAAGCATCCATGCAAAGTTATGGCACAATGCAGAAAACGCGTTTTCAGCCTGAGATAAAGTTGATTCCGGAACGCCAAACATAAAAATGTTGATAACTTTGGAAAAACACTTCAGACAGCTTAAATTTGATGTGCAACTACTAGAAAGACCCTTTCTGCTATAGTGGGAGGTGAACATTTCATATTCTGAAGCTTCCCTGTAAAGTTATGGCACAATGCGTAAAACGCGTTTTGAGCCTGAGATAAGGTCGATTCCGGAACGCCAAACATAAAAATGTTGATAACTTTCGAAAAACACTTCAGACAGCTTAGATTTGATGTGCAACTGCTACAAACACCCTTTTTGTTGTAGTGGGAGGTGAAAATTTCATGTTCTGAAGCTTTCATGCAAAGTTATGGTACAATGCGTAAAACGCGTTTTCAGCCTGAGATAAGGTCGATAAGCTCAGACAGCTTAGATTTGATCTGCAACTACTAAAAAGACCCTTTCTGCTATAGTGGGAGGTGCAAATTTCATGTTCGGAAGCATCCATGCAAAGTTATGGCACAATGCAGAAAACGCGTTTTCAGCCTGAGATAAGGTTGATTCCGGAACGCCAAACATAAAAATGTTGATAACTTTGGAAAAACACTTCAGACAGCTTAAATTTGATGTGCAACTACTAGAAAGACCCTTTCTGCTATAGTGGGAGGTGAACATTTCATGTTCTGAAGCATCCCTGTAAAGTTATGGCACAATGCGTAAAACGCGTTTTGAGCCTGAGATAAGGTCGATTACGGAACGCCAAACATAAAAATGTTGATAACTTTCGAAAAACTCTTCAGACAGCTAAGATTTGATGTGCAACTGCTACAAACACCCTTTTTGTTGTAGTGGGAGTTGAAAATTTCATGTTCTGAAGCTTCTCTGCAAAGTTATGGCACAATGCAGAAAACGCGTTTTCAGCCTGAGATGAGGTCGATTCCGGAACGCCAAACATAAAAAAGTTGATAAGTTTGGAAAACACTTCAGACAGCTTCGATTTGATGTGCAACTACTAGAAAGACCCTTTGTGCTATAGTGGGAGGTTAAAATTTAATGTTCAGAAGCTTCTCTGCAAAGTTTTGGCACAATGCAGAAAACGCATTTTGAGCCTGAGATAAGGTCGATTCCGGAACGCCAAACATAAAAGTGTTGATAACTTTGGAAAAACACTTCAGACAGCTTAGATTTGATGTGCAACTACTAAAAAGACCCTTTCTGCTATAGTGGGAGGTTAAATTTCGTGTTCGGAAGCTTTCATGCAAAGTTATGGCACAATGCAGACAACACGTTTTCAGACTGAGATAAGGTCGATTCCGGAACGCCAAACATAAAAAATGTTGATAACTTTCGAAAAACACTTCAGACAGCTTAGATTTGATGTGTAACTACTAGAAAGACCCTTTCTGCTATAGTGGGAGGTGAACATTTCATGTTCTGAAGCTTCCCTGTAAAGTTATGGCACGTTGCAGAAAACGTGTTTTCAGCCTGAGATAAGGTTGGTTCCGGAACGCCAAACATAAAAATGTTAATAACTTTGGAAAAACACTTCAGACAGCTTAGATTTGATGTGCAACTACTAGAAAGACCATTTCTGCTATAGTAGGAGGTGAAAATGTCATGTTCTGAAGCTTCTCTGCAAAGTTATGGCACAATGCAGAAAACGCATTTTGAGCCTGAGATAAGGTCGATTCCCGAACGCCAAACATAAAAATGTTGATCACTTTCGAAAAACACTTCAACTGCTTAGATTTGATGCGCAACTACTGAAAGGTCCCTTTCTGCTATAGTGGGAGGTTAAAATTTCATGTTCTGAAGCTTCCTTGCAAAGTTATGGCACAATGCAGAAAACGCGTTTTCAGCCTGAGATAAGGTCGATTCCGGAACGCCAAACATAAAAATGATGATAACTTTGGAAAAACACTTCAGACAACTTAGATTTGATGTGCAACTACTAGAATCACCCTTTCTGTTGTAGTGGGAGGTGAAAATTTCATGTTCTGAAGCTTCTCTGCAAAGTTATGGCACAATGCAGAAAACGTGTTTTCAGCCTGAGATGAGGTCGATTCCGGAACGCCAAACATAAAAATGGTTATAACTTTGGAAAAACACGTCAGACAGCTTAGATTTGATGTGCAACTACTCGAAAGACCCTTTCTGCTATAGTGGCAGGTGAAAATTTCATGTTCTGAAGCGTCCCTGCAGAGTTATGGCACAATGCGTAAAACGCGTTTTGAGCCTGAGATAAGGTCGATTCCGGAACGCCAAACATAAAAATGTTGATAACTTTGGAAAAACACTTCAGACAGCTTAGATTTGATGTGCACCTACTAGAAAGACCCTTTCTGCTATAGTGGGAGGTGAACATTTCATGTTCTGAAGCTTCCCTGCAAAGTTATGGCACAATGCGTAAAACGCGTTTTCAGCCTGAGATAAGGTTGATTCCGGAACGCCAAACATAAAAATGTTGATAACTTTGGAAAAACACATCAGACAGCTTAGATTTGATGTGCAACTACTAGAAAGACCATTTCTGCTATTGTGGGAGGTCAAAATTTCATGTTCTGAAGCTTCCCTGCAGAGTTATGGCACAATGCGTAAAACGCGTTTTCAGCCTGAGATAAGGTCGATTCCGGAACGCCAAACATAAAAAAGTTGATAACTTTGGAAAACACTTCAGACAGCTTCGATTTGATGTGGAACTACAAGAAAGACCCTTTGTGCTATAGTGGGAGGTGAAAATTTCATGTTCTGAAGCTTCTCTGCATAGTTATGGCACAATGCAGAAAACGCGTTTTCAGCCTGAGATGAGGTCGATTCCGGAACGCCAAACATAAAAATGTTGATAACTTTGGAAAAACACTTCAGACAGCTTAGATTTGATGTGCAACTACTAGAAAGACCCTTTCTGCTATAGTGGGAGGTGAAAATTTGATGTTCTGAAGCTTCCCTGCAAAGTTATGGCACAATGCAGAAAACGCGTTTTCAGCCTGAGATAAGGTCGATTCCGGAACGCCAAACATAAAAATGTTGATCACATTGGAAAAACACTTATGACAGCTTCGATTTGATGTGCAACTAATAGAAAGGCCCTTTCTACTATAGTGGGAGGTGAAAATTTCATGTTCTGAGGCTACACTGCAAAGTTATGGCACAATGCAGAAAACACGTTTTCAGCCTGAGATAAAGTGGTTTCCGGAACGCCAAACATAAAAATGTTGATAAGTTTGGAAAAACATTTCAGACAGCTTAGATTTGATGTGCAACTACTCGAAAAACCATTTCAGCTTTAGTGGGAGGTGAAAATAAAATTTTATGTTCTGAAGCTTCCCTGCAAAGTTATGGCAGAATGCGTAAAACGCGTTTTCAGTCTGAGATAAAGTGGGTTCCGGAACGCCAAACATAAAAATGTTGATAAGTTTGGAAAAACATTTCAGACAGCTTAGATTTGATGTGCAACTACTCGAAAAACCATTTCAGCTATAGTGGGAGGTGAAAATAAAATTTTATGTTCTGAAGCTTCCCTGCAAAGTTATGGCACAATGCAGAAAACGCGTTTTCATCCTCAGATTAGGTCGATTCCAGAACGCCAAACATAAAAATTCTGATAACTTTGGAAAAACACTTCAGACAGCTTAGATTTGATGTGCAACAACGAGAAAGTCCCCTTCCGCTGTAGTGGAATGTGAAAATTTCATGTTCTGAAGATTCCCTGCAAAGTTATGACACACTGCAGAAAACACGTTTTCAGCCTGAGATAAGGTCGATTCCGGAACGCCAAACATAAAAATGTTGATAACTTTGGAAAAACACTTCAGACAGCTTAGATTTGATGTGCAACTACTAGAAAGACCCTTTCTGCTACAGTGGGAGGTGAAAATTTCATGTTCTGAAGCTTCTCTGCAAAGTTATGGCACAATGCACAAAAACGCTTTTCAGCCTGAGATAACGTGGGTTCCGCAACACCAAAAATAAAAATGTTGATAACTTTGGAAAAACGGTTCAGACAGCTTAGATTTCATGTGCAACTGCTAGAAAGACCCTTTCTGCTATAGTGGGTGGTGATAATTTCATGTTCTGAAGCTTCCCTGCAAAGTTATGGCACAATGCAGAAAACGCGTTTTTAGCCTGAGATAAGGTCGATTCCGGAACGCCAAACATAAAAATGCTGGTAACTTTGGAAAAACACGTCAGACAGCTTAGATTTGATGTGCAACTACTCGAAAGACCCTTTCTGCTATAGTGGCAGGTGAAAATTTCATGTTCTGAAGCGTCCCTGCAGAGTTATGGCACAATGCGTAAAACGCGTTTTGAGCCTGAGATAAGGTCGATTCCGGAACGCCAAACATAAAAATGTTGATAACTTTGGAAAAACACTTCAGACAGCTTAGATTTGATGTGCACCTACTAGAAAGACCCTTTCTGCTATTGTGGGAGGTCAAAATTTCATGTTCTGAAGCTTCCCTGCAGAGTTATGGCACAATGCGTAAAACGCGTTTTCAGCCTGAGATAAGGTCGATTCCGGAACGCCAAACATAAAAAAGTTGATAACTTTGGAAAACACTTCAGACAACTTCGATTTGATGTGGAACTACAAGAAAGACCCTTTGTGCTATAGTGGGAGGTGAAAATTTCATGTTCTGAAGCTTCTCTGCAAAGTTATGGCACAATGCAGAAAACGCGTTTTCAGCCTGAGATGAGGTCGATTCCGGAACGCCAAACATAAAAATGTTGATACCTTTGGAAAAACACTTCAGACAGCTTAGATTTGATGTGCAACTACTAGAAAGACCCTTTCTGCTATAGTGGGAGGTGAAAATTTGATGTTCTGAAGCTTCCCTGCAAAGTTATGGCACAATGCAGAAAACGCGTTTTCAGCCTGAGATAAGGTCGATTCCGGAACGCCAAACATAAAAATGTTGATCACATTGGAAAAACACTTATGACAGCTTCGATTTGATGTGCAACTAATAGAAAGGCCCTTTCTACTATAGTGGGAGGTGAAAATTTCATGTTCTGAGGCTTCACTGCAAAGTTATGGCACAATGCAGAAAACACGTTTTCAGCCTGAGATAAAGTGGTTTCCGGAACGCCAAACATAAAAATGTTGATAAGTTTGGAAAAACATTTCAGACAGCTTAGATTTGATGTGCAACTACTCGAAAAACCATTTCAGCTATAGTGGGAGGTGAAAATAAAATTTTATGTTCTGAAGCTTCCCTGCAAAGTTATGGCACAATGCAGAAAACGCGTTTTCATCCTCAGATAAGGTCGATTCCAGAACGCCAAACATAAAAATTTTGATAACTTTGGAAAAACACTTCAGACAGCTTAGATTTGATGTGCAACAACGAGAAAGTCCCCTTCTGCTGTAGTGGAATGTGAAAATTTCATGTTCTGAAGATTCCCTGCAAAGTTATGACACACTGCAGAAAACACGTTTTCAGCCTGAGATAAGGTCGATTCCGGAACGCCAAACATAAAAATGTTGATAACTTTGGAAAAACACTTCAGACAGCTTAGATTTGATGTGCAACTACTAGAAAGAACCTTTCTGCTACAGTGGGAGGTGAAAATTTCATGTTCTGAAGCTTCTCTGCAAAGTTATGGCACAATGCACAAAAACGCTTTTCAGCCTGAGATAACGTGGGTTCCGCAACACCAAAAATAAAAATGTTGATAACTTTGGAAAAACGTTTCAGACAGCTTAGATTTCATGTGCAACTGCTAGAAAGACCCTTTCTGCTATAGTGGGTGGTGATAATTTCATGTTCTGAAGCTTCCCTGCAAAGTTATGGCACAATGCAGAAAACGTGTTTTTAGCCTGAGATAAGGTCGATTCCGGAACGCCAAACATAAAAATGTTGATAACTTTGGAAAAACACTTCAGACAGCTTAGATTTGATGTGCAACTACTAAAAAGACCCTTTCTGCTATAGTGGGAGGTGAACATTTCATGTTCTGAGGCTTCCCTGCAAAGTTATGGCACGATGCAGAAAACGTGTTTTCAGCCTGAGATAAGGTTGGTTCCGGAACGCCAAACATAAAAATGTTGATAAGTTTGGAAAAACACTTCAGACAGCTTAGATTTGATGTGCAACTACGAGAAAGACCCTTTCTGCTATAGTGTGAGGTTAAAATTTCATGTTCGGAAGCTTTCATGCAAAGTTATGGCACAATGCGTAAAACGCGTTTTCAGCCTGAGATAAGGTCGATTCCGGAACGCCAAACATAAAAATGTTGATAACTTTGGAAAAACACATCAGACAGCTTAGATTTGATGTGCAACTACCAGAAAGACCCTTTCTGCTATAGTGGGAGGTCAAAATTATATGTTCTGAAGCTTCCCTGCAAAGTTATGGGACAATGCACATAACGATTTTTCATCCTGAGATAAGGTTGGTTCCGGAACGCCAAACATAAAAATGTTGATAACTTTGGAAATACACTTCAGACAGCTTAGATTTGGTGTGCAACTACTAAAAAGACCCTTTCTGCTATAGTGGGAGGTGCAAATTTCATGTTCGGAAGCATCCATGCAAAGTTATGGCACAATGCAGAAAACGCGTTTTCAGCCTGAGATAAAGTTGATTCCGGAACGCCAAACATAAAAATGTTGATAACTTTGGAAAAACACTTCAGACAGCTTAGATTTGATGTGCAACTACTCGAAAGACCCTTTCTGCTATAGTGGCAGGTGAAAATTTCATGTTCTGAAGCGTCCCTGCAGAGTTATGGCACAATGCGTAAAACGCGTTTTGAGCCTGAGATAAGGTCGATTCCGGAACGCCAAACATAAAAATGTTGATAACTTTTGAAAAACACTTCAGACAGCTTAGATTTGATGTGCAACTGCTACAAACACCCTTTTTGTTGTAGTGGGAGGTGAAAATTTCATGTTCTGAAGCTTTCATGCAAAGTTATGGTACAATGCGTAAAACGCGTTTTCAGCCTGAGATAAGGTCGATAAGCTCAGACAGCTTAGATTTGATCTGCAACTACTAAAAAGACCCTTTCTGCTATAGTGGGAGGTGCAAATTTCATGTTCGGAAGCATCCATGCAAAGTTATGGCACAATGCAGAAAACGCGTTTTCAGCCTGAGATAAGGTTGATTCCGGAACGCCAAACATAAAAATGTTGATAACTTTGGAAAAACACTTCAGACAGCTTAAATTTGATGTGCAACTACTAGAAAGACCCTTTCTGCTATAGTGGGAGGTGAACATTTCATGTTCTGAAGCATCCCTGTAAAGTTATGGCACAATGCGTAAAACGCGTTTTGAGCCTGAGATAAGGTCGATTACGGAACGCCAAACATAAAAATGTTGATAACTTTCGAAAAACTCTTCAGACAGCTTAGATTTGATGTGCAACTGCTACAAACACCCTTTTTGTTGTAGTGGGAGGTGAAAATTTCATGTTCTAAAGCTTCTCTGCAAAGTTATGGCACAATGCAGAAAACGCGTTTTCAGCCTGAGATGAGGTCGATTCCGGAACACCAAACATAAAAATGTTGATAACTTTTGAAAAACACTTCGGACAGCTTAGATTTGATGTGCAACTACTAGAAAGACCATTTCTGCTATAGTGGGAGGTCAAAATTTCATGTTCTGAAGCTTCCCTGCAGAGTTATGGCACAATGCGTAAAACGCGTTTTCAGCCTGAGATAAGGTCGATTCCGGAACGCCAAACATAAAAGTGTTGATAACTTTGGAAAAACACTTCAGACAGCTTAGATTTGATGTGCAACTACTAGAAAGACCCTTTCTGCTATAGTGGGAGGTGAACATTTCATGTTCTGAAGCTTCCCTGTAAAGTTATGGCACAATGCAGAAAACGCATTTTGAGCCTGAGATAAGGTCGATTCCCGAACGCCAAACATAAAAATGTTGATCACTTTGGAAAAACAATTCAGACAGCTTAGATTTGATGCGCAACTACTAAAAAGACCCTTTCTGCAACAGTGGGAGGTTAAAATTTCATGTTCGGAAGCTTTCATGCAAAGTTATGGCACAATGCAGACAACGCGTTTTCAGACTGAGATAAGGTCGATTCCGGAACGCCAAACATAAAAATGTTGATAACTTTCGAAAAACAGTTCAGACAGCTTAGATTTGATGTGCAACTACTAGAAAGACCATTTCTGCTATAGTGAGAGGTCAAAATTTCATTTTCTGACGCTTTCCTGCAAAGTTATGGGACAATGCAGAAAACGCGTTTTCAGCCTGAGATGAGGTCGATTCCGGAACGCCAAACATAAAAAAGTTGATAAGTTTGGAAAACACTTCAGACAGCTTCGATTTGATGTGCAACTACTAGAAAGACCCTTTGTGCTATAGTGGGAGGTTAAAATTTTATGTTCAGAAGCTTCTCTGCAAAGTTTTGGCACAATGCAGAAAACGCATTTTGAGCCTGAGATAAGGTCGATTCCGGAACGCCAAACATAAAAGTGTTGATAACTTTGGAAAAACACTTCAGACAGCTTAGATTTGATGTGCAACTACTAGAAAGACCCTTTCTGCTATTGTGGGAGGTGAACATTTCATGTTCTGAGGCTTCCCTGCAAAGTTATGGCACGATGCAGAAAACGTGTTTTCAGCCTGAGATAAGGTTGGTTCCGGAACGCCAAACATAAAAATGTTGATAAGTTTGGAAAAAAACTTCAGACAGCTTAGATTTGATGTGCAACTACTAGAAAGACCCTTTCTGCTATAGTGTGAGGTTAAAATTTCATGTTCGGAAGCTTTCATGCAAAGTTATGGCACAATGCGTAAAAAACGCGTTTTCTGCCTGAGATAAGGTCGATTCCGGAACGCCAAACATAAAAATGTTGATAACTTTGGAAAAACACATCAGACAGCTTAGATTTGATGTGCAACTACCAGAAAGACCCTTTCTGCTATAGTGGGAGGTCAAAATTATATGTTCTGAAGCTTCCCTGCAAAGTTATGGGACAATGCACATAACGATTTTTCATCCTGAGATAAGGTTGGTTCCGGAACGCCAAACATAAAAATGTTGATAACTTTGGAAATACACTTCAGACAGCTTAGATTTGGTGTGCAACTACTAAAAAGACCCTTTCTGCTATAGTGGGAGGTGCAAATTTCATGTTCGGAAGCATCCATGCAAAGTTATGGCACAATGCAGAAAACGCCTTTTCAGCCTGAGATAAAGTTGATTCCGGAACGCCAAACATAAAAATGTTGATAACTTTGGAAAAACACTTCAGACAGCTTAAATTTGATGTGCAACTACTAGAAAGACCCTTTCTGCTATAGTGGGAGGTGAACATTTCATATTCTGAAGCTTCCCTGTAAAGTTATGGCACAATGCGTAAAACGCGTTTTGAGCCTGAGATAAGGTCGATTCCGGAACGCCAAACATAAAAATGTTGATAACTTTCGAAAAACACTTCAGACAGCTTAGATTTGATGTGCAACTGCTACAAACACCCTTTTTGTTGTAGTGGGAGGTGAAAATTTCATGTTCTGAAGCTTTCATGCAAAGTTATGGTACAATGCGTAAAACGCGTTTTCAGCCTGAGATAAGGTCGATAAGCTCAGACAGCTTAGATTTGATCTGCAACTACTAAAAAGACCCTTTCTGCTATAGTGGGAGGTGCAAATTTCATGTTCGGAAGCATCCATGCAAAGTTATGGCACAATGCAGAAAACGCGTTTTCAGCCTGAGATAAGGTTGATTCCGGAACGCCAAACATAAAAATGTTGATAACTTTGGAAAAACACTTCAGACAGCTTAAATTTGATGTGCAACTACTAGAAAGACCCTTTCTGCTATAGTGGGAGGTGAACATTTCATGTTCTGAAGCATCCCTGTAAAGTTATGGCACAATGCGTAAAACGCGTTTTGAGCCTGAGATAAGGTCGATTACGGAACGCCAAACATAAAAATGTTGATAACTTTCGAAAAACTCTTCAGACAGCTAAGATTTGATGTGCAACTGCTACAAACACCCTTTTTGTTGTAGTGGGAGTTGAAAATTTCATGTTCTGAAGCTTCTCTGCAAAGTTATGGCACAATGCAGAAAACGCGTTTTCAGCCTGAGATGAGGTCGATTCCGGAACGCCAAACATAAAAAAGTTGATAAGTTTGGAAAACACTTCAGACAGCTTCGATTTGATGTGCAACTACTAGAAAGACCCTTTGTGCTATAGTGGGAGGTTAAAATTTAATGTTCAGAAGCTTCTCTGCAAAGTTTTGGCACAATGCAGAAAACGCATTTTGAGCCTGAGATAAGGTCGATTCCGGAACGCCAAACATAAAAGTGTTGATAACTTTGGAAAAACACTTCAGACAGCTTAGATTTGATGTGCAACTACTAAAAAGACCCTTTCTGCTATAGTGGGAGGTTAAATTTCGTGTTCGGAAGCTTTCATGCAAAGTTATGGCACAATGCAGACAACACGTTTTCAGACTGAGATAAGGTCGATTCCGGAACGCCAAACATAAAAAATGTTGATAACTTTCGAAAAACACTTCAGACAGCTTAGATTTGATGTGTAACTACTAGAAAGACCCTTTCTGCTATAGTGGGAGGTGAACATTTCATGTTCTGAAGCTTCCCTGTAAAGTTATGGCACGTTGCAGAAAACGTGTTTTCAGCCTGAGATAAGGTTGGTTCTGGAACGCCAAACATAAAAATGTTGATAACTTTGGAAAAACATTTCAGACAGCTTAGATTTGATGTGCAACTACTAGAAAGACCCTTTTTGCTATTGTGGGAGGTGAAAATTTCATTTTCTGAAGCTTCCCTGTAAAGTTATGGCACAATGCGTAAAACGCGTTTTCAGCCTGAGATAAGGTCGATTCCGGAACGCCAAACATAAAAATGTTAATAACTTTGGAAAAACACTTCAGACAGCTTAGATTTGATGTGCAACTACTAGAAAGACCATTTCTGCTATAGTAGGAGGTGAAAATGTCATGTTCTGAAGCTTCTCTGCAAAGTTATGGCACAATGCAGAAAACGCATTTTGAGCCTGAGATAAGGTCGATTCCCGAACGCCAAACATAAAAATGTTGATCACTTTCGAAAAACACTTCAACTGCTTAGATTTGATGCGCAACTACTGAAAGGTCCCTTTCTGCTATAGTGGGAGGTTAAAATTTCATGTTCTGAAGCTTCCTTGCAAAGTTATGGCACAATGCAGAAAACGCGTTTTCAGCCTGAGATAAGGTCGATTCCGGAACGCCAAACATAAAAATGATGATAACTTTGGAAAAACACTTCAGACAACTTAGATTTGATGTGCAACTGCTAGAATCACCCTTTCTGTTGTAGTGGGAGGTGAAAATTTCATGTTCTGAAGCTTCTCTGCAAAGTTATGGCACAATGCAGAAAACGTGTTTTCAGCCTGAGATGAGGTCGATTCCGGAACGCCAAACATAAAAATGCTGATAACTTTGGAAAAACACGTCAGACAGCTTAGATTTGATGTGCAACTACTCGAAAGACCCTTTCTGCTATAGTGGCAGGTGAAAATTTCATGTTCTGAAGCGTCCCTGCAGAGTTATGGCACAATGCGTAAAACGCGTTTTGAGCCTGAGATAAGGTCGATTCCGGAACGCCAAACATAAAAATGTTGATAACTTTGGAAAAACACTTCAGACAGCTTAGATTTGATGTGCACCTACTAGAAAGACCCTTTCTGCTATAGTGGGAGGTGAACATTTCATGTTCTGAAGCTTCCCTGCAAAGTTATGGCACAATGCGTAAAACGCGTTTTCAGCCTGAGATAAGGTTGATTCCGGAACGCCAAACATAAAAATGTTGATAACTTTGGAAAAACACATCAGACAGCTTAGATTTGATGTGCAACTACTAGAAAGACCATTTCTGCTATTGTGGGAGGTCAAAATTTCATGTTCTGAAGCTTCCCTGCAGAGTTATGGCACAATGCGTAAAACGCGTTTTCAGCCTGAGATAAGGTCGATTCCGGAACGCCAAACATAAAAAAGTTGATAACTTTGGAAAACACTTCAGACAGCTTCGATTTGATGTGGAACTACAAGAAAGACCCTTTGTGCTATAGTGGGAGGTGAAAATTTCATGTTCTGAAGCTTCTCTGCATAGTTATGGCACAATGCAGAAAACGCGTTTTCAGCCTGAGATGAGGTCGATTCCGGAACGCCAAACATAAAAATGTTGATAACTTTGGAAAAACACTTCAGACAGCTTAGATTTGATGTGCAACTACTAGAAAGACCCTTTCTGCTATAGTGGGAGGTGAAAATTTGATGTTCTGAAGCTTCCCTGCAAAGTTATGGCACAATGCAGAAAACGCGTTTTCAGCCTGAGATAAGGTCGATTCCGGAACGCCAAACATAAAAATGTTGATCACATTGGAAAAACACTTATGACAGCTTCGATTTGATGTGCAACTAATAGAAAGGCCCTTTCTACTATAGTGGGAGGTGAAAATTTCATGTTCTGAGGCTTCACTGCAAAGTTATGGCACAATGCAGAAAACACGTTTTCAGCCTGAGATAAAGTGGTTTCCGGAACGCCAAACATAAAAATGTTGATAAGTTTGGAAAAACATTTCAGACAGCTTAGATTTGATGTGCAACTACTCGAAAAACCATTTCAGCTTTAGTGGGAGGTGAAAATAAAATTTTATGTTCTGAAGCTTCCCTGCAAAGTTATGGCAGAATGCGTAAAACGCGTTTTCAGTCTGAGATAAAGTGGGTTCCGGAACGCCAAACATAAAAATGTTGATAAGTTTGGAAAAACATTTCAGACAGCTTAGATTTGATGTGCAACTACTCGAAAAACCATTTCAGCTATAGTGGGAGGTGAAAATAAAATTTTATGTTCTGAAGCTTCCCTGCAAAGTTATGGCACAATGCAGAAAACGCGTTTTCATCCTCAGATTAGGTCGATTCCAGAACGCCAAACATAAAAATTCTGATAACTTTGGAAAAACACTTCAGACAGCTTAGATTTGATGTGCAACAACGAGAAAGTCCCCTTCCGCTGTAGTGGAATGTGAAAATTTCATGTTCTGAAGCTTCTCTGCAAAGTTATGGCACAATGCACAAAAACGCTTTTCAGCCTGAGATAACGTGGGTTCCGCAACACCAAAAATAAAAATGTTGATAACTTTGGAAAAACGGTTCAGACAGCTTAGATTTCATGTGCAACTGCTAGAAAGACCCTTTCTGCTATAGTGGGTGGTGATAATTTCATGTTCTGAAGCTTCCCTGCAAAGTTATGGCACAATGCAGAAAACGCGTTTTTAGCCTGAGATAAGGTCGATTCCGGAACGCCAAACATAAAAATGTTGATAACTTTGGAAAAACACTTCAGACAGCTTAGATTTGATGTGCAACTACTAAAAAGACCCTTTCTGCTATAGTGGGAGGTGAACATTTCATGTTCTGAGGTTTCCCTGCAAAGTTATGGCACGATGCAGAAAACGTGTTTTCAGCCTGAGATAAGGTTGGTTCCGGAACGCCAAACATAAAAATGTTGATAAGTTTGGAAAAACACTTCAGACAGCTTAGATTTGATGTGCAACTACTAGAAAGACCCTTTCTGCTATAGTGTGAGGTTAAAATTTCATGTTCGGAAGCTTTCATGCAAAGTTATGGCAAAATGCGTAAAACGCGTTTTCAGCCTGAGATAAGGTCGATTCCGGAACGCCAAACATAAAAATGTTGATAACTTTGGAAAAACACATCAGACAGCTTAGATTTGATGTGCAACTACCAGAAAGACCCTTTCTGCTATAGTGGGAGGTCAAAATTATATGTTCTGAAGCTTCCCTGCAAAGTTATGGGACAATGCACATAACGATTTTTCATCCTGAGATAAGGTTGGTTCCGGAACGCCAAACATAAAAATGTTGATAACTTTGGAAATACACTTCAGACAGCTTAGATTTGGTGTGCAACAACTAAAAAGACCCTTTCTGCTATAGTGGGAGGTGCAAATTTCATGTTCGGAAGGATCCATGCAAAGTTATGGCACAATGCAGAAAACGCGTTTTCAGCCTGAGATAAAGTTGATTCCGGAACGCCAAACATAAAAATGTTGATAACTTTGGAAAAACACTTCAGACAGCTTAAATATGATGTGCAACTACTAGAAAGACCCTTTCTGCTATAGTGGGAGGTGAACATTTCATATTCTGAAGCTTCCCTGTAAAGTTATGGCACAATGCGTAAAACGCGTTTTGAGCCTGAGATAAGGTCGATTCCGGAACGCCAAACATAAAAATGTTGATAACTTTTGAAAAACACTTCAGACAGCTTAGATTTGATGTGCAACTGCTACAAACACCCTTTTTGTTGTAGTGGGAGGTGAAAATTTCATGTTCTGAAGCTTTCATGCAAAGTTATGGTACAATGCGTAAAACACGTTTTCAGCCTGAGATAAGGTCGATAAGCTCAGACAGCTTAGATTTGATCAGCAACTACTAAAAAGACCCTTTCTGCTATTGTGGGAGGTGCAAATTTCATGTTCGGAAGCATCCATGCAAAGTTATGGCACAATGCAGAAAACGCGTTTTCAGCCTGAGATAAGGTTGATTCCGGAACGCCAAACATAAAAATGTTGATAACTTTGGAAAAACACTTCCGACAGCTTAAATTTGATGTGCAACTACTAGAAAGACCCTTTCTGCTATAGTGGGAGGTGAACATTTCATGTTCTGAAGCATCCCTGTAAAGTTATGGCACAATGCGTAAAACGCGTTTTGAGCCTGAGATAAGGTCGATTACGGAACGCCAAACATAAAAATGTTGATAACTTTCGAAAAACTCTTCAGACAGCTTAGATTTGATGTGCAACTGCTACAAACACCCTTTTTGTTGTAGTGGGAGGTGAAAATTTCATGTTCTAAAGCTTCTCTGCAAAGTTATGGCACAATGCAGAAAACGCGTTTTCAGCCTGAGATGAGGTCGATTCCGGAACACCAAACATAAAAATGTTGATAACTTTTGAAAAACACTTCGGACAGCTTAGATTTGATGTGCAACTACTAGAAAGACCATTTCTGCTATAGTGGGAGGTCAAAATTTCATGTTCTGAAGCTTCCCTGCATAGTTATGGCACAATGCGTAAAACGCGTTTTCAGCCTGAGATAAGGTCGATTCCGGAACGCCAAACATAAAAGTGTTGATAACTTTGTAAAAACAATTCAGACAGCTTAGATTTGATGCGCAACTCCTAAAAAGACCCTTTCTGCAACAGTGGGAGGTTAAAATTTCATGTTCGGAAGCTTCCCATGGAAAGTTATGGGACAATGCAGAAAACGATTCTTCATCCTGAGATAAGGTCGATTCCGCAACGCCATACATAAAAATGTTGATAACTTTGGAAAAACACTTCAGACAGGTTAGGTTTGATGTGCAACTACTAGAACGACCCTTTCTGCTATAGTGGGACGTGAAAATTTCATTTTCTGAAGCTTCCATGCAAAGTCATGGGACAATGCAGAAAACGATTTTTCATCCTGAGATAAGGTCGATTCCGGAACGCCAAACATAAAAATGTTGATAACTTTCGAAAAACACTTCAGACAGCTTAGATTTGATGTGCAACTACTAGAAAGACCCTTTCTGCTATATTGGGAGGTTAAAATTTCATGTTCTGAAGCTTCCCTGCAAAGTTATGGCACAATGCCGAAAACGCGTTTTCAGCCTGAGATAAGGTGGTTTCCAAAACGCCGAACGTAAAAATGTTGATTACTTTGGAACAACACTTCTGACAGCTTAGATTTAATGTGCAACTACTAGAAAGACCCTTTCTGCTATAGTGGGAGGTGAAAATTTCATTTTCTGAAGCTTCCCAGCAAAGTTATGGCACAATGCGTAAAACGCGTTTTCAGCCTGAGATAAGGTGGTTTCCAAAACGCTGAACGTAAAAATGTTGATTACTTTGGAACAACACTTCTGACAGCTTAGATTTAATGTGCAACTACGAGAAAGACCCTTTCTGCTATAGTGGGAGGTGAACATTTCATGTTCTGAATCTTCCCTGCAAAGTTATGGCACAATGCACAAAACGCGTTTTCAGCTTGTGATAACGTGGGTTCCGGAACGCCAAACATAAAAATGTTGATAACTTTCGAAAAACACTTCAGACAGCTTAGATTTGATGTGCAAATACTAGAAAGACCCTTTCTGCTATAGTGGGACGTGAAAATTTCATGTTCTGAAGCTTCCCTGTAAAGTTATGGCACAATGCAGAAAATGCGTTTTCAGCCTGTGATAACGTGGGTTCCGGAACGCCAAACCTAAAAATGTTGATAACTTTGGAAAAACACTTCAGACAGCTTAGATTTGACGTGCAACTACTAGAAACACCCTTTCTGCTATAGTGGGAGGTGAAAATTTCATTTTCTGAAGCCTCCCTGCAAAGTTATTGCACAATGCGTGAAACGCGTTTTCAGCCTGAGATAAGGTCGATTCCGGAACGCCAAACATAAAAATGTTGATAACTTTCGAAAAACACTTCAGACAGCTTAGATTTGATGTGCAACTACTAGAAAGACCCTTTCTGCTATAGTGGGAGGTGAAAATTTCATGTTCTGAAGCATCCCTGCAAAGTTATGGCACAATGCAGAAAACGCCTTTTCAGCCTGAGATAAGGTTTATTCCCGAACGCCAAACATGAAAATGTTCATAACTTTGGAAAAACACTTCAGACAGCTTACATTTGATGTGCAACTACTAGAAAGACCCTTTCTGCTGTAGTGGGAGGTGAAGATTTCATGTTCTGAAGCTTCCCTGCAAAGTTATGGCACGATACAGAAAACGCGTTTTCAGCTTGAGATAAGGTGGGTTCCGGAACGCCAAACATAAAAATGTTGAAAACTTTGGAAAAACACTTCAGACAGCTTAGATTTGATGAGCAACTACTAGAAAGACCCTTTCTGTTATAGTGGGAGGTGAACATTTCATGTTCTGAAGCTTCCCTGAGAAGTTATGGCAAAATGCAGAAAACGCGTTTTCAGTCTGAGATAAGGTGGTTTCCGAAACGCCAAACGTAAAAATGTTGATAACTTTGGAACAACACTTCAGACAGCTTAGATTTGATGTGCAAATACTAGAAAGACCCTTTCTGCTATAGTGGGACGTGAAAATTTCATGTTCTGAAGCTTCCCTGCAAAGTTATGGCACAATCCGTAAAACGCGTTTTCAGCCTGAGATAAGGTCGATTCCGGAACGCCAAACATAAAAATGTTGATAATTTTGGAAAAACGCTTCAGACAGCTTAGATTTGATGTGCAACTACTAGAAATACCCTTTCTGCTATAGTGGGAGGTGAAAATTTCATTTTCTGAAGCTTCCCTGCAAAGTTATGGCACAATGCGTAAAACGCGTTTTCAGCCTGAGATAAGGTCGATTCCGGAACGCAAAACATAAAAATGTTGATAACTTTGGAAAAACACTTCAGACAGCTTAGATTTGATGTGCAACTACTAGAAAGACCCGTTCTGCTATAGTGGGAGGTGAAAATTTCATTTTCTGAAGCTTCCCTGAGAAGTTATGGCACAATGCACAAAACGCGTTTTCAGCCTGAGATAAGGTGGGTTCCGGAACGCCAAACATAAAAATGTTGATAACTTTGGAAAAACACTTCAGACAGCTTAGATTTGATGTGCAACTACTAGAAAGACCCTTTCTGCTATAGTGGGAGGTGAAAATTTCATTTTCTGAAGCTTCCCTGCAAAGTTATGGCACAATGCGTAAAACGCGATTTCAGCCTGAGATAAGGTCGATTCCAGAACGCCAAACATAAAAATGTTGATAACTTTCGAAAAACACTTCAGACAGCTTAGATTTGATGTGCAACTACTAGAAAGACCCTTTCTGCTATAGTGGGACCTGAAAATTTCATGTTCTGAAGCTTCCCTGCAAAGTTATGGCACAATGCAGAAAACGCGTTTTCAGCCTGAGATAAGGTGGGTTCCGGAACGCCAAACATTAAAATGTTGATAACTTTGGAAAAACTCTTCAGACAGCTTAGATTTGATGTGCAACTACTAGAAAGACCCTTTCTGCTATAATGGGAGGTGAACATTTCGTGTTCTGAAGCTTCCCTGAGAAGTTATGGCACAATGCAGAAAACGCGTTTTCAGCCAGAGACAAGCTGGGTTCCGAAACGCCAAACTTAAAAATGTTGCTAACTATGGAACAACATTTCAGACAGATTAGATTTGATGTGCAACTACTAGAAAGACCCTTCCTGCTATAGTGGGAGGTCAAAATCTCATGTTCTGAAGCTTCCCATGGAAAGTTATGGGACAATGCAGAAAACGATTTCTCATCCTTAGATAAGGTCGATTCCGGAACGCCAAACGTAAAAACGTTGATAACTTTCTAAAAACACTTCAGACAGATTAGATTTGATGTGCAACTATTAGAAAGACCATGTTTGTCATAGTGGGAGCTGAAATTTTCATGTTCTGATGCTTCCCTTCAAAGTTAAGGAACAATGCAGGAAACGCGTTTTCAGCCTGAGATAAGGTGGGTTCCGGAACGCCAAACATAAAAATGTTGATAACTTTGGAAAAACACTTCAGACAGCTTAGATTTGATGTGCAACTACGAGAAAGACCCTTTCTGCTATAGTGGGACGTGAAAATTTCATGTTCTTAAGCTTCCCTGCAAAGTTATGGCACAATGCAGAAAACACGTTTTCAGCTTGAGATAAGGTGGGTTCCGGAACGCCAAACATAAAAATGTTGATAACTTTCGAAAAACACTTCAGACAGCTTAGATTTGTTGTGCAACTACAAGAAAGACCCTTTATGCTATTGTGGTAGGTTAAAATTTCATGTTCTGAAGATTCCCAGCAAAGTTATGGCGTAAAGCAGAAAACGCGTTTTCAGCCTGAGACGAGGTGGGTTCCGGAACGCCAAACATAAAAATGTTGATAACTTTCGAAAAACACTTCAGACAGCTTAGATTTGATGTGCAACGACTACAAAGACCATGTCTGTTATAGTGGGAGTTGAAAATTTCATGTTCTGAAGCTTCCCTGCAAAGTTATGGCATAAAGCAGAAAACGCGTTTTCAGCCTGACATAAGGTGGGTTCCGGAACGCCAAACATAAAAATGTTGATAACTTTGGAAAAACACTTCAGACAGCTTAGATTTGATGTGTAACTACTAGAAAGACCCTTTCTGCTAGAGTGGGAGGTGAAACTTTCATGTTCTGAAGCTTTCCTTCAAAGTTATGGCACAATGCAGAAAACGCATTTTCAGCCTGAGATAAAGTGGGTTCCGGAATGCCAAACATAAAAATGTTGATAACTTTCGAAAAACACTTCAGACAGATTAGATTTGATGTGCAACTATTAGAAAGACCATGTTTGTCATAGTGGGAGCTGAAAATTTCATGTTCTGATGCTTCCCTGCAAAGTTAAGGAACAATGCAGAAAACGCGTTTTCAGCCTGAGATAAGGTGGGTTCCGGAACGCCAAACATAAAAATGTTGATAACTTTGGAAAACCACTTCAGACAGCTTAGATTTGATGTGCAACGACTACAAACACCCTGTCTGTTATAGTGGGAGTTGAAAATTTCATGTTCTGAAGCTTCCCTGCAAAGTTAAGGAACAATGCAGAAAACGCGTTTTCAGCCTGACATAAGGTGGGTTCCGGAACGCCAAACATAAAAATGTTGATAACTTTGGAAAAACACTTCAGACAGCTTAGATATGATGTGCAACTACTAGAAAGACCCTTTCTGCTACAGTGGGAGGTTAAAATTTCATGTTCTGAAGCTTCCCTGCAAAGTTATGGCACAATGCAGAAAACGCGTTTTCAGCCTGAGTTAAGGTGGGTTCCGGAACGCCAAACATAAAAATGTTGATAATTTTGGAAAAAACATTTCAGACAGCTTATATTTGAAGTGCAACTACTAGAAAGACCCTTTCTGCTGTAGTGGGAGGTGAAACTTTCATGTTCTGTAGCTTTCCTTCGAAGTTATGGCACAATGCAGAAAACGCATTTTCAGCCTGAGATAAGGTGGGTTCCGGAACGCCAAACATAAAAATGTTGATAACTTTTGAAAAACACTTCAGACAGATTAGATTTGATGTGCAACTATTAGAAAGACCATGTTTGTCATAGTGGGAGCTGATAATTTCATGTTCTGATGCTTCCCTGCAAAGTTAAGGAACAATGCAGGAAACGCGTTTTCAGCCTGAGATAAGGTGGGTTCCGGAACGCCAAACATAAAAATGTTGATAACTTTGGAAAAAACATATCAGACAGCTTAGATATGATGTGCAACTACTAGAAAGACCCTTTGAGCTATAGTGGGAGGTTAAAATTTCATGTTCTGAAGCTTCCCTGCAAAGTTATGGCACAATGCAGAAAACGCGTTTTCAGCTTGAGATAAGGTGGGTTCCGGAACGCCAAACATAAAAATGTTGATAACTTTCGAAAAACACTTCAGACAGCTTAGATATGATGTGCAACTACTAGAAAGACCCTTTCTGCTACAGTGGGAGATTAAAATTTCATGTTCTGAAGCTTCCCTGCAAAGTTATGGCACAATGCAGAAAACGCGTTTTCAGCCTGAGTTAAGGTGGGTTCCGGAACGCCAAACATAAAAATGTTGATAATTTAGGAAAAAACATTTCAGACAGCTTATATTTGAAGTGCAACTACTAGAAAGACCCTTTCTGCTGTAGTGGGAGGTGAAACTTTCATGTTCTGTAGCTTTCCTTCGAAGTTATGGCACAATGCAGAAAACGCATTTTCAGCCTGAGATAAGGTGGGTTCCGGAACGCCAAACATAAAAATGTTGATAACTTTGGAAAAACACTTCAGACAGCTTAGATATGATGTGCAACTACTAGAAAGACCCTTTCTGCTACAGTGGGAGGTTAAAATTTCATGTTCTGAAGCTTCCCTGCAAAGTTATGGCACAATGCAGAAAACGCGTTTTCAGCTTGAGATAAGGTGGGTTCCGGAACGCCAAACATAAAAATGTTGATAACTTTCGAAAAACACTTCAGACAGCTTAGATATGATGTGCAACTACTAGAAAGACCCTTTCTGCTACAGTGGGAGATTAAAATTTCATGTTCTGAAGCTTCCCTGCAAAGTTATGGCACAATGCAGAAAACGCGTTTTCAGCCTGAGTTAAGGTGGGTTCCGGAACGCCAAACATAAAAATGTTGATAATTTTGGAAAAAACATTTCAGACAGCTTATATTTGAAGTGCAACTACTAGAAAGACCCTTTCTGCTGTAGTGGGAGGTGAAACTTTCATGTTCTGTAGCTTTCCTTCGAAGTTATGGCACAATGCAGAAAACGCATTTTCAGCCTGAGATAAGGTGGGTTCCGGAACGCCAAACATAAAAATGTTGATAACTTTTGAAAAACACTTCAGACAGATTAGATTTGATGTGCAACTATTAGAAAGACCATGTTTGTCATAGTGGGAGCTGATAATTTCATGTTCTGATGCTTCCCTGCAAAGTTAAGGAACAATGCAGGAAACGCGTTTTCAGCCTGAGATTAGGTGGGTTCCGGAACGCCAAACATAAAAATGTTGATAACTTTCGAAAAACACTTCAGACAGCTTAGATTTGATGTGCAACGACTACAAAGTCTCTGTCTGTTATAGTGGGAGTTGAAAATTTCATGTTCTGAAGCTTCCCTGCAAAGTTATGTCACAATGCAGAAAACGCGTTTTCAACTTGACATAAGGTGGGTTCCGGAACTCCAAACATAAAAATGTTGATAACTTTGGAAAAAACATTTCAGACAGCTTAGATTGGATGTGCAACTACTAGAAAGACCCTTTCTGCTATAGTGGGAGGTGAAACTTTCATGTTCTGAAGCTTCCCTGAGAAGTTATGGCACAATGCAGAAAACGCGTTTTCAGCCTGAGATAAGGTGGGTTCCGGAACGCCAAGCGTAAAAATGTTGATAACTTTGGAAAAACACTTCAGACAGCTTAGATTTGATGTGCAACTACTAGAAAGACCGTTTCTGCTATAGTGGGAGGTGAAAATTTCATTTTCTGAAGATTCCCAGCAAAGTTATGGAATAAAGCAGAAAACCCGTTTTCAGCCTGAGATGAGGTCGATTCCGGAACGCCAAACATAAAAATGTTGATAACTTTGGAAAAACACTTCAGACAGATTAGATTTGATGTGCAACTATTAGAAAGACCCTGTTTGTCATAGTGGGAGCTGAAAATTTCATGTTCTGATGCTTCCCTGCAAAGTTAAGGCACAATGCAGAAAACGCGTTTTCAGCCTGAGATAAGGTGGGTTCCGGAACGCCAAACTTAAAAATGTTGATAACTTTGGAAAAACACTTCAGACAGCATAGATTTGATGTGCAACTACGAGAAGGACCCTTTCAGCTATAGTGGGAGGTGAAAATTTCATTTTCTGAAGCTTCCCTGAGAATTCATGGCACAATGCACAAAACGCGTTTTCAGCCTGAGATAAGGTGGGTTCCGGAACGCCAAACATAAAAATGTTGATAACTTTGGAAAAACACTTCAGACAGCTTAGATTTGATGTGCAACGACTACAAAGACCCTGTCTGTTATAGTGGGAGTTGAAAATTTCATGTTCTGAAGCTTCCCTGCAAAGTTAAGGAACAATGCAGAAAACGTGTTTTCAGCCTGACATAAGGTGGGTTCCGGAACGCCAAACATAAAAATGTTGATAACTTTGGAAAAACACTTCAGACAGCTTAGATTTGATGTGCAACTACTAGAAAGACCCTTTCTGCTACAGTGGGAGGTTAAAATTTCATGTTCTGAAGCTTCCCTGCAAAGTTATGGCACAATGCAGAAAACGCGTTTTCAGCCTGAGATAAGGTGGGTTCCGGAACGCCAAAAATAAAAATGTTGATAGCTTTGGAAAAACACTTCAGACAGCTTAGATTTGATGTGCAACTACTACAAAGACCGTTTCTGCTTTAGAGGGAGGTGAAAATTTCATGTTCTGAAGCTTCCCTGCAAAGTTATGGCACAATGCAGAAAACGATTTTTCATCCTGAGATAAGGTCGATTCCGGAACGCCAAACATAAAAATGTTGATAACTTTCGAAAAACACTTCGGACAGCTTAGATTTGATGTGCAACTACTAGAAAAACCCTTTCTGCTATAGTGGGAGTTGAACATTTCATGTTCTGAAGCTTCCCTGAGAAGTTATGGCACAAAGCGTAAAAAGCGTTTTCAGCCTGAGATAAGGTCGATTCCGGAACGCCAAACATAAAAATGTTGATAACTTTGGAAAACATTTCAGACAGCTTAGATTTGATGTGCAACTACTAGAAAGAGCCTTTCTGCTATAGTGGTAGGTTAAAATTCCATGTTCGGAAGCTTCCATGCAAAGTTATGGCACAATGCAGACAACGCGTTTTCAGCCTGAGATAAGGTCGATTCTGGAACGCCAAACATAAAAATGTTGATAACTTTGGAAAAACACTTCAGACAGCTTAGATTTGATGTGCAACGACTACAAAGACCCTGTCTGTTATAGTGGGAGTTGAAAATTTCATGTTCTGAAGCTTCCCTGCAAAGTTAAGGAACAATGCAGAAAACGCGTTTTCAGCCTGACATAAGGTGGGTTCCGGAACGCCAAACATAAAAATGTTGATAACTTTGGAAAAAACATTTCAGACAGCTTAGATTTGATTTGCAACTACTAGAGAGACCCTTTCTGCTACAGTGGGAGGTCGAAATTTCATGTTCTGAAGCTTCCCTGGAAAGTTATGGGACAATGCAGAAAACGATTTTTCATCCTGAGATAAGGTTGATTCCGGAACGCCAAACATTAAAATGTTGATAACTTTCGAAAAACACTTCGGACAGCATAGATCTGATGTGCAACTACTAGATAGACCCTTTCTTCTATCGTGGGAGGTGAACATTTCATATTCTGAAGCTTCCCTGAGAAGTTATGGCACAATGCAGAAAACGCGTTTTCAGCCTGAGATACGGTGGGTTCCGGAACGCCAAACATAAAAATGTTGAAAACTTTGGAAAAAACATTTCAGACAGCTTAGATTTGATGTGCAACTACTAGAAAGACCCTTTCTGCTGTAGTGGGAGGTGAACATTTCATGTTCTTAAGCTTCCCTGAGAAGTTATGGCACAATGCGTAAAACGCGTTTTCTGGCAGAGATAAGGTCGATTCCGGAACGCCAAACATTGAAATGTTGATAACTTTGGAAAAACACTTCAGACAGCTTAGATTTGATGTGCAACTACTAGAAAGACCCTTTCTGCTATAGTGGGAGGTGAACATTTCATGTTCTGAAGCTTCCCTGAGAATTTATGGCACAATGCAGAAAACGCGTTTTCAGCCTGAGATAAGGTGGGTTCCGAAACACCAAACGTAAAAATGTTGATCACTTTGGAACAACACTTCAGACAGCTTATATTTGATGTGCAACTACTACAAAGACCCTTTCTGCTATAGTGGGAGGTGAAACTTTCATGTTCTGAAGCTTTCCTTCAAAGTTATGGGACAATGCAGAAAACGCATTTTCAGCCTGAGATAAGGTGGGTTCCGGAACGCCAACATAAAAATGTTAATAACTTACGAAAAACACTTCATTCAGATTAGATTTGATGTGCAACTACTAGAAAGACCCTTTCTGCTACAGTGGGAGCTGAAAATTTCATGTTCTGAAGCTTTCCTTCAAAGTTATGGGACAATGCAGAAAACGCATTTTCAGCCTGAGATAAGGTTGTTTCTGGAACGCCAAACATAAAAATGTTAATAACTTTCGAAAAACACTTCAGACAGATTAGATTTGATGTGCAACTACTAGAAAGACCCTTTCTGCTACAGTGGGAGTTTAAAATTTCATGTTCTGAAGCTTCCCTGCAAAGTTATGGCACATTGCAGAAAACGCGTTTTCAGCCTGAGATAAGGTGGGTTCCGGAACGCCAAACATAAAAATGTTGATAACTTTGGAAAACACTTCATACAGCTTATATTGGATGTGCAACTACTAGAAAGACCCTTTCTGCTATAGTGGGAGGTTAAAATTTCATGTTCTGAAGCTTCCCTGCAAAGTTATGGCACAATGCAGAAAACGCGTTTTCAGCCCGAGATAATGTGGGTTCCGGACCGGCAAACGTAAAAATGTTGATAACTTTGGAAAAACACTTCAGACAGCTTAGATTTAATGTGCAACGACTAGAAAGACCCTTTCTGCTATAGTGGGAGGTGAAATTTTTATTTTCTGAAGCTTCCCAGCAAAGTTATGGCACAATGCGTAAAACGCGTTTTCAGCCTGAGATAAGGTCGATTCCGGAACGCCCAACATAAAAATGTTGATAACTTTGGAAAAACACTTCAGACAGCTTAGATTTTATGTGCAACTACGAGAAAGACCCTTTCTGCTATAGTGGGAGGTTAAAATTTCATGTTCGGAAGCTTCCATGCAAAGTTATGGCACAATGCATACAATGCGTTTTCAGCCTGAGATAAGGTGGGTTCCGGAACGCCAAACATAAAAATGTTGATAACTTTGGAAAAACACATCAGACAGCTTAGATTTGATGTGCAACTAGTAGAAAGATCCTTTCTGCTATAGTGGGAGGTTAAAATTTCATGTTCGGAAGCTTCCATGCAAAGTTATGGCACCATGTAGACAACACGTTTTCAGCCTGAGATAAGGTCGATTCTGGAACGCCAAACAAAAAAATGTTGATAACTTTCGAAAAACACTTCAGACAGCTTGGATTTGATGTGCAACTCCTAGAAAGACCCTTTCTGCGAGAGTGGGAGGTGAACATTTCATGTTCTGAAGCTTCCCTGCAAAGTTATGGCACAATGCAGAAAACGCGTTTTAAGCTTGAGATAAGGTGGGTTCCGGAACGCCAAACACAAAAATGTTGATAACTTTCGAAAAACACTTCAGACAGCTTAGATTTGAAGTGCAACTACTAGAATGCCCCTTTCTGCTATGGTGGGAGGTGAACATTTCATGTTCTGAAGCTTCCCATGGAAAGTTATGGGACAATGCAGAAAACGATTCTTCATCCTGAGATAAGGTCGATTCCGCAACGCCATACATAAAAATGTTGATAACTTTGGAAAAACACATCAGACAGCTTAGATTTGATGTGCAACTACTAGAAAGACCCTTTCTGCTATAGTGGGAGGTTAAAATTTCATGTTCGGAAGCTTCCATGCAAAGTTATGGCACCATGCAGACAAGGCGTTTTCAGCCTGAGATAAGGTCGATTCTGGAACGCCAAACATAAAAATGTTGATAACTTTCGAAAAACACTTCAGACAGGTTAGGTTTGATGTGCAACTACTAGAACGACCCTTTCTGCTATAGTGGGACGTGAAAATTTCATTTTCTGAAGCTTCCCTGCAAAGTCATGGGACAATGCAGAAAACGATTTTTCATCCTGAGATAAGGTCGATTCCGGAACGCCAAACATAAAAATGTTGATAACTTTCGAAAAACACTTCAGACAGCTTAGATTTGATGTGCAACTACTAGAAAGACCCTTTCTGCTATATTGGGAGGTTAAAATTTCATGTTCTGAAGCTTCCCTGCAAAGTTATGGCACAATGCCGAAAACGCGTTTTCAGCCTGAGATAAGGTGGTTTCCAAAACGCCGAACGTAAAAATGTTGATTACTTTGGAACAACACTTCTGACAGCTTAGATTTAATGTGCAACTACTAGAAAGACCCTTTCTGCTATAGTGGGAGGTGAAAATTTCATTTTCTGAAGCTTCCCTGCAAAGTTATGGCACAATGCCGAAAACGCGTTTTCAGCCTGAGATAAGGTGGTTTCCAAAACGCCGAACGTAAAAATGTTGATTACTTTGGAACAACACTTCTGACAGCTTAGATTTAATGTGCAACTACTAGAAAGACCCTTTCTGGTATAGTGGGAGGTTAAAATTTCATGTTCGGAAGCTTCCATGCAAAGTTATGGCACAATGCAGACAACGCGTTTTCAGCCTGAGATAAGGTCGATTCTGGAACGCCAAACATAAAAATGTTGATAGCTTTCGAAAAACACTTCAGTCAGCTTAGATTTGATGTGCAACTACTAGAAAGACCCTTTCTGCTATAGTGGGAGGTGAACATTTCATGTTCTGAAGCTTTCCTGCAAAGTTATGGCACAATGCCGAAAACGCGTTTTCAGCCTGAGTTAAGGTGGGTTCCGGAACGCCAAACATAAAAATGTTGATAACTTTGGAAAAACACTTCAGACAGCATAGATTTGATGTGCAACTACTAGAAAGACCCTTTCTGCTATAGTGGGACCTGAATATTTCATGTTCTGAAGCTTCCCTGCAAAGTTATGGCACAATGCCGAAAACGCGTTTTCAGGCTGAGTTAAGGTGGTTTCCGAAACGCCAAACGTAAAAATGTTGATAACTTTGGAACAACACTTCAGACAGCTTATGTTTAATGTGCAACTACTAGAAAGACCCTTTCTGCTATAGTGGGAGGTGAACATTTCATGTTCTGAAGCTTCCCTGCAAAGTTATGGCACAATGCCGAAAACGCGTTTTCAGCCTGAGATAAGGTCGATTCCGGAACGCCAAACATAAAAATGTTGATAATTTTGGAAAAACACTTCAGACAGCTTAGATTTGATGTGCAACTACTAGAAAGACGCTTTCTGCTATAGTGGGAGGTGAACATTTCATGTTCTGAAGCTTCCCTGCAAAGTTATTGCACAATGCGTAAAACGCGTTTTCAGCTTGTGATAAGGTCGATTCCGAAACGCCAAACGTGAAAATGTTGATAACTTTGGAACAACACTTCAGACAGCTTAGATGTGATGTGCAACTACTAGAAAGACCCTTTCTGCTATAATGGGACGTGAACATTTCATGTTGTGAAGCTTCCCTGCAAAGTTATTGCACAATGTGTAGAACGCGTTTTCAGCCTAAGATAAGGTCGATTCTGGAACGCCACACATAAAAATGTTGATAACTTTCGAAAAACACTTCAGACAGCTTAGATTTGATGTGCAACTACTAGAAAGACCCTTTCTGCTATAGTGGGAGGTGAACATTTCATGTTCTGAAGCTTCCCTGCAAAGTTATGGCACAATGCAGACAACGCGTTTTCAGCCTGAGATAAGGTCGATTCTGGAACGCCACACATAAAAATGTTGATAACTTTCGAAAAACACTTCAGACAGCTTAGATTTGATGTGCAACTACTAGAAAGACCCTTTCTGCTATAGTGGGAAGTGAACATTTCATGTTCAGAAGCTTCCCTGCAAAGTTATGGCACAATGCAGAAAACGCGTTTTCAGCCTGAGATTAGGTGGGTTCCAGAACGCCAAACATAAAAATGTTGATAACTTTCGAAAAACACTTCAGACAGCTTAGATTTGATGTGCAACTACTAGAAAGACCCTTTCTGTTATAGTGGGAGGTGAACATTTCATGTTCTGAAGCTTCCCTGCAAAGTTATGGCACAATGCAGACAACGCGTTTTCAGCCTGAGATAAGGTCGATTCTGGAACGCCAAACATAAAAATGTTGATAACTTTCGAAAAACACTTCAGACAGTTTAGATTTGATGTGCAACTACTAGAAAGACCCTTTCTGCTATAGTGGGAGGTGAACATTTCATGTTCTGAAGCTTCCCTGCAAAGTTATGGCACAATGCAGAAAACGCGTTTTCGGCCTGAGATAAGGTCGATTCAGGAACACCAAACATAAAAGTGTTGAAAACTTTCGAAAAACACTTCAGACAGCTTAGATTTGATGTGCAACTACTAGAAAGACACTTTCTACTATAGCGGCAAGTGAATATTTCATGTTCTGCGGCATCCCTGCAAAGTTATGGCACAATGCAAAAAACACGTTTTCAGACTGAGATAAGGTGGGTTCCAGAACGCCAAACATAATAATGTTGATAACTTTGGAAAAACATTTCAGACAGCTTAGATTTGATCTGCAACTACTAGAAAGACCCTTTCTGCTATAGTGGGAGGTGAAAATTCGATGTTCTGAAGCTTCACTGCAAAGTTATGGCACCATGCGTAAAACACGTTTTCAGCCAGAGATAAGTTCGATTCCGGAACGCCAAACATAAAAATGTTGATAATTCTGGAAAAACACTTCAGACAGCTTAGATTTGATGTGCAACTACTAGAAAGACCCTTTCAGCCATTGTGGGAGGTGAAAATTCGATGTTCTGAAGCTTCCCTGCAAAGTTATGGCACCATGCGTAAAACGCCTTTTCAGCCTGAGATAAGGTTGATTCCGGAACGCCAAACATAAAAGTGTTGATAACTTTGAAAAAACACTTCAGACAGCTTAGATTTGAAGTGCAACTACTAGAAAGACCCTTTCTGCTATAGTGGGAGGTGAAAATTTCATGTTCTGAAGCTTTATGCAAAGTTATTGAACAATGCGTAAAATGCGTTTTCAACCTGAGATAAGGTCGATTCCGGAAGGCCAAACATAAAAATGTTGATAACTTTCGAAAAACACTTCAGACAGCTTAGATTTGATATGCATCTACTAGAAAGACCCTTTCTGCTATATTGGGACGTGAAAATTTCATGTTCTGAAGCTTCCCTGCAAAGTTATGGCACAATGCAGAAAACCTGTTTTCAGCGTGAGATAAGGTGGGTTCCGGAACGCCAAACATAAAATGTTGATAACTTTGGAAAAACACTTCAGACAGCTTCGATTTGATGTGCAACTACTAGAAAGACCCTTTCTGCTGTAGTGGGAGGTGAAAATTTCATGTTCAGAAGATTCCCTGCAAAGTTATGGCACAATGTAGAAAACGCGTTTTCAGCCTGAGATAAGGTGGGTTCCGGAACGCCAAACATAAAAATGTTGATAACTTTGGAAAAACATTCCAGACAGCTTAGATTTGATGTGCAACTACTAGAAGGACCCTTTCTGCTATAGTGGGAGGTGAAAATGTCATGTTCTGAAGCTTCCCTGCAAAGTTATGGCACAATGCAGAAAACGCGTTTTCAGCCTGAGATAAGGTCGATTCCGGAACGCGAAACATAAAAATGTTGGTAACTTTGGAAAAACACTTCAGACAGCTTAGATTTGATGTGCAACTACTAGAAAGACCCTTTCTGCTATAGTGGGAGGTGAACATTTCATGTTCTGAAGCTTCCCTGCAAAGTTATGGCACAATGCAGAAAACGCGTTTTCAGCCTGAGATAAGGTCGATTCCGGAACGCCAAACATAAAAATGTTGATAACTTTGAAAAAACACTTCAGACAGCTTAGATTTGAAGTGCAACTACTAGAAAGACCCTTTCTACTATAGCGGGAGGTGAAAATTTCATGTTCTGAGGCTTCCCGGCAAAGTTACAGCACAAAGCAGAAAACACATTTTCAGACTGAGATAAGGTGGGTTCCAGAACTCCAAACATTAAAAAAATAGATAACTTTGGAAAAACACTTCAGACAGCTTACATTTGATGTGCAACTACTAGAAAGACCCTTTCTGCTATAGTGGGAGGTCAAAATTTCATGTTCTGAAGCTTCCCTGCCAAGTTACAGCACAATGCAAAAAACACGTTTTCAGACTGAGATGAGGTGGGTTCCAGAACGCCAAACATAAAAATGTAGATAACTTTGGAAAAACACTTCAGACAGCTTAGATTTGATGTGCAACTACTAGAAAGACCCTTTCTACTATAGCGGCAAGTGAATATTTCTTGTTCTGTGGCATCCCTGCAAAGTTATGGCACAATGCAAAAAAACACGTTTTCAGACTGAGATAAAGGTGGGTTCCAGAACGCCAAACATAAAAATGTTGATAACTTTGGAAAAACATTTCAGACAGCTTAGATTTGGTCTGCAACTACTAGAAAGACCCTTTCTGCTATAGTGGGAGGTTAAAATTTCATGTTCTGAAGCTTCGCTGCAAAGTTATGGCACAATGCAGAAAACGCGTTTTCAACCTGACAAAAGGTGGGTTCCGGAACCCCAAACATAAAAATGTTGATAACTTTGGAAAAACACTTCAGACAGGTTAGATTTGATGTGCAACTACTAGAGAGACCCTTTCTGCTATAGTGGGAGGTGAAATTTTTTTGTTCTGAAGCTTCCCTGCAAAGTTATGGCACAGTGCAGAAAACGCGTTTTCAGCCTCACATAAGGTCGATTCCGGAACGCCAAACATAAAAATGTTGATAACTTCGGAAAAACACTTCAGACAGCTTAGATTTGATGTGCAACTAGTAGAAAGACCCTTTCTGCTATAGTGGGAGGTGAAACTTTCATGTTCTGAAGCTTCCCTGCAAAGTGATGGCACAATGCAGAAAACGCGTTTTCAGCTTGAGATAAGGTTGATTCCGGAACGCCAAACATAAGAATGTTGATAACTTTGGACAAACACTTCAGACAGCTAAGATTTGATGTGTAACTACTAGAAAGACCCTTTCTGGTATAGTGGGAGGTGAAAACTTCATGTTCTGAAGCTTCCCTGCAAAGTTATGGCACAATGCAGAAAACACATTTTCAGCCTGATATAAGGTGGGTTCAGGAAGGAGAAACATAAAAATGTTGATAACTTTGGAAAAACACCAGACAGCTTAGATTTGATGTGCAACTACTAGAAAGACCATTTCTGCTACATTGGGAGTTGAAAATTTCATATTCTGATGCTTCCCTGCAAAGTTATGGCACAAAGCAGAAAACGCGTTTTCACGCTGTGATAAGGTTGATTCCGGAACGCCAAACATAAAAATGTTGATAACTTTGGAAAAACACTTCAAACAGCTTAGATTTGATGTGCAACTACTACAAAGACCCTTTCTGCTATAGTGGGAGGTGAAAATTTTATGTTCTGAAGCTTCCCTGCAAAGTTATGGCACAATGCGTAAAACGCGTTTTCAGCCTGAGATAAGGTCGATTCCGGAACGCCAAACATAAAAATGTTGTTAACTTTGGAAAAACACTTCAGACAGCTTAGATTTGATCTGCAACTACTACAAAGACCCTTTCTGCTATAGTGGGTGGTGAAAATTTCATGTGCTGAAGCTTCCCTGCAAAGTTATGCCACAATGCGAAAAACCCATTTTCAGCCTGATATAAGGTGGGTTCAGTAACGCCAAACATAAAAATGTTGATGACTGTGGAAAAACACCAGACAGCTTTGATTTGATGAGCCATTACTAGAAAGACCCTTTCTGCTATAGTGGGTGGTGAAAATTCGATGTTCTGAAGCTTCCCTGCATAGTTATGGCACAATGCGTAAAATGCGTTTTCAGCCTGAGATAAGGTGGGTTCCGGAACGCCAAACATAAAAATGTTGATAACTTTGGAAAACCACTTCAGACAGCTTAGATTTGATGTGCAACTACTAGAAAGACCCTTTCTGCTATAGTTGGATGTGAAAATTTCATATTCTGAAACGTCCCTGGAAAGTTATGGCACAATGCAGAAAATGCGTTTTCAGCTTGAGATAAGGTGGGTTCCGGAACTCCATACATAAAATTGTTGATAACTTTCGAAAAACACTTCAGACAGCTTAGATTTGATGTGCCACTACTAGAAAGACCCTTTCTGCTATAGTGGGACGTGAAAATTTCATGTTCTGAAGTTTCCCTGCAAAGTTATGGCACAATGCCGAAAACGCGTTTTCAGCCTGAGATAAGGTCGATTCCGGAATGCCAAACATAAAAATGTGGATAACTTAGGAAAAACACTTCAGATAGCTTAGATTTGATGTGCAACTACTAGAAGGAACCTTTCTGCTATAGTCTGAGGTGAACATTTCATGTTCTGAAGCTTCCCTGCAAAGTTATGGCACAATGCAGAAAACGCGTTTTCAGCCTGAGATAAGGTGGGTTCCGGAACGCCAAACATAAAAATGTTGATAACTTTGGAAAAACACATCAGACAGCTTAGATTTGATGTGCAACTACGAGAAAGACCCTTTGTGCAATAGTGGGAGGTTAAAATTTCATGTTCTGCAGTTTCCCTGCAAAGTTATGGCACAATGCAGAAAATGCATTTTGAGCCTGAGATAAGGTCGATTCCGGAACGCCATACATAAAAGTCTTGATAACTTTGTTAAAACACTTCAGCCAGCTTAGATTTGATGTGCAACTACTAGAAAGACCATTTCTGCTATAGTGGGAGGTTAAAATTTCATGTTCTGAAGCTTCCCTGCAAAGTTATGGCACAATGCAGAAAACGCGTTTTCAGCCTGAGATAAGATGGGTTCCGGAACGCCAAACATAAAAATGTTGATAACTTTGGAAAAACACTTCAGACAGCTTAGATTTGATGTGCAACTACCAGAAAGACCCTTTTTGCTGTAGTGGGAAGTGAAAATTTCATGTTCTGAAGCTTCCCTGCAAAGTTATGGCACAACGCAGAAAAGACGTTTGCAGCCTGACATAAGGTGGGTTCCAGAACGCTAAACAGAAAAATGTTGATAACTTTAGAAAAACACTTCAGACAGCTTATATTTGATGTGCAACTACTAGAAAGACAATTTCTGCTATAGTGGTAGGTGAAACTTTTGTGTTCTGAAGCTTTCCTTCAAAGTTATGGCACAATGCAGAAAATGCGTTTTCAGCCTGAGATAAGATGTTTTCTGGAACGCCAAAAATAAAAATGTTGATAACTTTAGAAAAACACTTCAGACAGCTTAGATTTGAGGTCCAACTACTAGAAAGACCCTTTCTGCTATAGTGGGAGGTGAAAATTTCATTTTTGAAGCTTTCCTGCAAAGTTATGGCACAACGCAGAAAACGCGTTTTCAGCCTGAGATATGGTGGGTTCCGGAACGCCAAACATAAAAATGTTGATAACTTTGGAAAAACACATCAGACAGCTTATATTTGATGTGCAACTACTAGAAAGACCCTTTCTGCTACAGTGGGAGGTTAAAATTTCATGTTCTGAAGCTTCCCTGCAAAGTTATGGCACAATGCAGAAAACGCGTTTTCAGGCCGAGATAAGGAGGGTTCCGGAAGGCCAAACATAAAAATGTTGATAACTTTGGAAAAAACATTTCAGACAGCTTAGATTTGATGTACAACGACTAGAAAGACCCTTTCTGCTATAGTGGGAGGTGAAACTTTCATGTTCTGAAGCTTCCCTGCAAAGTTAAGGAACAATGCAGAAAACGCGTTTTCAGCCTGAGGTAAGGAGGGTTCCGGAACGCCAAACTTAAAAATGTTGATAGCTTTCGAAAAACACTTCAGACAACTTAGATTTGATGTGCAACTACTGGAAAGACCCTGTCTGTTATAGTGGGAGTTGAAACTTTCATGTTCTGAAGCTTCCCTGCAAAGTTAAGGAACAATGCAGAAAACGCGTTTTCAGCCTGAGGTAAGGTGGGTTCCGGAACGCCAAACATAAAAATGTTGATAACTTTAGAAAAACACTTCAGATACCTTAGATTTGATGTACAACGACTAGAAAGACCGTTTCTGCTATAGTGGGAGGTGAAAATTTCATGTTCTGCAGCTTCCCTGCAAAGTTATTGCACAATGCAGAAAACGCGTTTTCAGCCTGAGATAAGGTTGATTCCGGAACACCAGACATAAAAATGTTGATAACTTTGGAAAAACACTTCAGACAGCTTAGATTTGATGTGCAACTACCAGAAAGACCCTTTTTGCTATATTGGGAGGTGAAAATTTCATGTTCTGAAGCTTCCCTACAAAGTTATGGCACAAAGCGTAAAAAGCGTTTTCAGCCTGAGATAAGGTAGATTCCAGAACGCCAAACATAAAAATGTTGATAACTTTGGAAAAACACTTCAGACAGCTTAGATTTGATGTGCAACTACTAGAAAGACCCTTTCTGCTATAGTGGGAGGTGAAAATTTCATTTTCTGAAGCTTCCCTCCAAAGTTATGGCAAAATGCGTAAAACGCGTTTTCAGCCTCAGATAAGGTCGATTCTGGAACGCCAAACGTAAAAATGTTGATAACTTTGGAAAAACACTTCAGAGAGCTTAGATTTGATGTGCAACTACTAGAAAGACCCTTTTCTGCTATAGTGGGAGGTGAAAATTTCATGTTCTGAAGCTTCCCTGAGAAGTTATGGCACAATGCAGAAAACGCGTTTTCAGCCTGAGATAAGGTGGGTTCCGAAACGCCAAACTTAAAAATGTTGCTAACTTTGGAACAAAATTTCAGACAGATTAGATTTGATGTGCAACTACCAGAAAGACACTTTCTGCTATAGTGGAGGTGAAAATCTCATGTTCTGAAGCTTCCCTGCAAAGTTATGGCACAATGCAGAAAATGCGTTTTCAGCCTGAGATAAGGTTGATTCCGGAACGCCAAACATAAAAATGTTGATAACTTTGGAAAAACAGTTCTGACAGCTGAGATTTGATATGCAACTACGAGAAAACCCCTTTTCTGCTATAGTGGGAGGTGAAAATTTCATTTTCTGAAGCTTCCCTGCAAAGTTATGGCACAAAGCGTAAAAAGCGTTTTCAGCCAGAGATAAGGTAGATTCCGGAACGCCAAACATAAAAATGTTGATAACTTTGGAAAAACTCTTCAGACAGCTTAGATTTGATGTGCATCTACTAGAAGGACCCTTTCTGCTATAATGGGAGGTGAACATTTCATGTTCCGAAGCTTCCCTGCAAAGTTTTGGCACAATGCAGAAAACGCATTTTCAGCTTGAGATAAGGTGGGTTCCGGAACGCCAAACATAAAAATGTTGATAACTTTCGAAAAACACTTCAGACAGCTTTGATTTGATGTGCAACTACTAGAAAGACCCTTTCTGCAATACTGGGAGGTCAAAATTTCATGTTCTGAAGCATCCCTGGAAAGTTATGGGTCAATGCAGAAAACGCATTTTCATCCTGAGATAAGGTCGATTCCGGAACGCCAAACATAAAAATGTTGATAACTTTGGAAAAACACTTCAGACAGCTAAGATTTGATGTGCAACTACTAGAAAGACCCATTCTGCTATAGTGGGAGGTTAAAATTTCATGTTCTGAAGCTTCCCTGCAAAGTTATGGCACAATACAGAAAACGCGTTTTCAACATGAGATAAGGTCGATTCCGGAGCGCCAAACATAAAAATGTTGATAACTTTGGAAAAACACTTCAGACAGCTTCGATTTGATGTGCAACTACTCGAAAGACCCTTGGTGCTATAGTGGGAGGTTTAAATTTAATGTTCAGAAGCTTCTCTGCAAAGTTATGGCACAATGCAGAAAACGCATTTTGAGACTGAGATAAGGTCGATTCCGGAACGCCAAACATAAAAATGTTGATAACTTTGGAAAAACACTTCAGACAGCTTAGATTTGATGTGCAACTACTAGAAAGTCCCTTTCAGCCATTGTGGGAGGTGAAAATTCGATGTTCTGTAGCTTCCCTTCAAAGTTATGGCACCATGCGTAAAACGCGTTTTCAGCCTGAGATGAGGTCGATTCCCGAATGCCAAACATAAAAATGTTGATAACTTTCGAAAAACACTTCAGACAGCTTAGATTTGATGTACAACGACTAGAAAGACCCTTTCTGTTATAGTGGGAGGTGAAAATTCCATGTTCTGAAGCTCCCCATGAAAGTAAAGGCACAATGCAGAAAACGCGTTTTCAGCCAGAGATAAGGTGGGATCCGGAACGCCAAACATAAAAATGTTGATAACTTTGGAAAAACACTTCAGACAGCTTAGATTTGATGTGCAACTACTACAAGGACCCTTTCTGTTATAGTGGGAGGTGAAAATTCCATGTACTCAAGCTCCCCTGGAAAGTTAAGGCAAAATGCAGAAAACGCGTTTTCAGCCTGAGAAAAGGTGGGTTCCAGAACGCCAAACATAAAAATGTTGATAACTTTTGAAAAACACTTCAGACAGCTTAGATTTGATGTGCAACTACTAGAAACACCCTTTCTGCTATAGTGGGAGGTGAACATTTCATGTTCTGAAACTTCCCTGTAAAGTTATGGCACAATGCGTAAAACGTGTTTTCAGCCTGAGATAAGGTCGATTCTGGAACGCCAAACATAAAAATGTTGATAACTTTTGAAAAACACTTCAGACAGCTTAGATTTGATGTGCAACTACTAGAAAGACCCTTTCTGCTATAGTGGGAGGTGAAAATTTCATGTTCTGAAGCTTCTCTGCAAAGTTATGGCACAATGCAGAAAACGCGTTTTCAGCCTGAGATGAGGTCGATTCCGGAACGCCAAACATAAAAATGTTGATAACTTTGGAAAAACACGTCAGACAGCTTAGACTCGATGTGCACCTACTAGAAAGACCCTTTCTGCTATAGTGGGAGGTCAAAATTTCATGTTCTGACGCTTTCCTGCAAAGTTATGGGACAATGCAGACAACGCGTTTTCAGCCTGAGATAAGGTCGATTCCGGAACGCCAAACATAAAAATGTTGATAACTTTCGAAAAACAGTTCAGACAGCTTAGATTTGATGTGCAACTACTAGAAAGACCTTTGGTGCTTTAGTGGGAGGTCTAAATTTAATGTTCAGAAGCTTCTCTGCAAAGTTATGGTACAATGCAGAAAACGCATTTTGAGCCTGAGATGAGGTCGATTCCGGAATGCCAAACATAAAAATGTTGATAACTTTGGAAAAACACTTCAGACAGCTTAGATTTGATGTGCAACTACTAGAAACACCCTTTCTGTTGTAGTGGGAGGTGAAAATTTCATGTTCTGAAGCTTCCCTGCAGAGTTATGGCACAATGCGTAAAACGCGTTTTCAGCCTGAGATAAGGTTGATTCCGGAACGCCAAACATAAAAAAGTTGATAACTTTGGAAAACACTTCAGACAGCTTCGATTTGATGTGCTACTACTAGAAAGACCCTTTTTGCTATAGCGGGAGGTTAAAATTTAATGTTCAGAAGCTTCTCTGCAAAGTTATGGCACAATGCAGAAAACGCGTTTTCAGCCTGAGATAAGGTCGATTCCGGAACGCCAAACATAAAAGTGTTGATAACTTTGGAATAACACTTCAGACAGCTTAGATTTGATGTGCAACTACTAGAAAGACAATTTCTGCTATAGTAGGAGTTGAAAATGTCATGTTCTGAAGCTTCTCTGCAAAGTTATGGCACAATGCAGAAAACGCATTTTGAGCATGAGATAAGGTCGATTCCCGAACTCCAAACATAAAAATGTTGATCACTTTGGAAAAACACTTCAGACTGCTTAGATTTGATGCGCAACTACTAAAAAGACCCTTTCTGCTATAGTGGGAGGTCAAAATTTCATGTTCTGAAGCTTCCCTGCAAAGTTATGGGACAATGCAGAAAACGATTTTTCATCCTGAGATAAGGTCGATTCTGAAACGCCAAACATAAAAATGTTGATAACTTTCGAAAAACAGTTCAGACTGCTTAGATTTGATGTGCAACTACTAGAAAGACCCTTTCTGCGATAGTGGGACGTGAAAATTTCATGTTCGGAAGCATCCATGCAAAGTTATGGCACAATGCAGAAAACGCGTTTTCAGCCTGAGATAAGGTCGATTCCGGAATGCCAAACATAAAAATGTTGATAACTTTGGAAAAACACTTCAGACAGCTTAGATTTGATGTGGACCTACTAGAAAGACCCTTTCTGCTATAGTGGGAGGTGAAAATTTCATGTTCTGAAGCTTCCCTGCAGAGTTATGGCACAATGCGTAAAACGCGTTTTGAGCCTGAGATAAGGTCGATTCCGGAACGCCAAACATAAAAATGTTGATAACTTTCGAAAAACACTTCAGACAGCTTAGATTTGATGTGCAACTACTAAAAAGACCCTTTCTGCTATAGTAGGAGGCCAAAAATTCATGTTCTGAAGCTTCTCTGCAAAGTTATGGCACAATGCAGAAAACGCGTTTTCAGGCTGAGATGAAGTCGATTCCGGAACGCCAAACATAAAAATGTTGATAACTTTGGAAAAACACGTCAGACAGCTTAGATTTGATGTGCACCTACTAGAAAGACCCTTTCTGCTATAGTGGGAGGTCAAAATTTCATGTTCTGACGCTTTCCTGCAAAGTTATGGGACAATGCAGACAACGCGTTTTCAGCCTGAGATAAGGTCGATTCCGGAACGCCAAACATAAAATTGTTGATAACTTACGAAAAACAGTTCAGACAGCTTAGATTTGATGTGCAACTACTAGAAAGACCCTTTCTGCTATAGTGGGAGGTCAAAATTTCATGTTCTGAAGCTTCCCTGCAAAGTTATGGGACAATGCAGAAAACGATTTTTCATCCTGAGATACGGTTGATTCCGGAACGCCAAACATAAAAATGTTGATAACTTTTGAAAAACACTTCAGACAGCTTAGATTTGATGTGCAACTACTAGAAATACCCTTTCTGCTATAGTGGGAGGTGAACATTTCATGTTCTGAAGCTTCCCTGCAAAGTGATGGCACGATGCAGAAAACGTGTTTTCAGGCTGAGATAAGGTTCGTTCCCGAACGCCAAACATAAAAAAGTTGATAACTTTGGAGAACACTTCAGAAAGCTTCGATTTGATGTTCAACTACTAGAAAGACCCTTTGTGCTATAGTGGGAGGTTTAAATTTAATGTTCAGAAGCTTCTCTGCAAAGTTATGGTACAATGCAGAAAACGCATTTTGAGCGTGAGATAAGGTCGATTCCGGAACGCCAAACATAAAAGTGTTGATAACTTTGGAAAAACACTTCAGACAGCTTAGATTTGATGTGCAACTACTAAAAAGACCCTTTCTGCTATAGTGGGACGTGAAAATTTCATTTTCTGAAGCTTCCCTGCAAAGTTATGGCACAATGCAGAAAACGCGTTTTCAGCCTGAGATAAGGTCAATTCTGGAACGTGAAACATAAAAATGTTGATAACTTTCGAAAACCACTTCAGACAGCTTAGATTTGATGTGAAACTACTAGAAAGACCCTTTCTGCTATAGTGGGAGGTGAACATTTCATGTTCTGAAGCTTCCATGCAAAGTTATGGCACAATGCTGAAAACGCGTTTTCAGCCTGAGATAAGGTCGATTCCGGAACGCCAAACATAAAAATGTTGATAACTTTGGAAAAACACTTCAGACATCTTAGATTTGATGTGCAAATACTAGAAAGACCCTTTCTGCTATAGTGGGACGTGAAAATTTCATGTTCAGAATCTTCCCTGTAAAGTTATGGGACAATGCAGAAAACAATTTTTCATCCTGAGATAAGGTCGATTCCGGAACGCCAAACATAAAAATGTTGATAACTTTCGAAAAACACTTCAGACAGCTTAGATTTGATGTGCAACTACTAGAAAGACCCTTTCTGCTATAGTGGGAGGTGAACATTTCATGTTCTGAAGCTTCCATGCAAAGTTATGGCACAATGCCGAAAACGCGTTTTCAGCCTGAGATAAGGTGGGTTCCGGAACACCAAACATAAAAATGTTGATAACTTTGGAAAAACACATCAGACAGCTTAGATTTGATGTGCAACTACTAGAAAGACCCTTTCTGGTATAGTGGGAGGTGAAATTTTCATGTTCTGAAGCTTCCTTGCAAAGTTATGGCACAATGCAGAAAATGCGTTTTCAGCCTGAGATAAGGTTGATTCCGGAACGCCAAACATAAAAATGTTCATAACTTTGGAAAAACACTTCAGACAGCTTAGATTTGATGTGCAAATACTAGAAAGACCCTTTCTGCTATAGTGGGACGTGAAAATTTCATGTTCAGAATCTTCCCTGCAAAGTTATGGGACAATGCAGAAAACAATTTTTCATCCTGAGATAAGGTCGATTCCGGAACGGCAAACACAAAAAATGTTGTTAACTTTCGAAAAACACTTCAGACAGCCTAGATTTGATGTGCAACTACTGGAAAGACCCTTTCTGCTATAGTGGGACGTAAAAATTTCATGTTCTGAAGCTTCCCCGCAAAGTTATGGCACAATGCCGAAAACGCGTTTTCAGCCTGAGATAAGGTGGGTTCCGGAACGCCAAACATAAAAATGTTGATAACTTTGGAAAAACACTCCAGACAGCTTAGATTTGATGTGCAACTACTAGAAAAACCCTTATTGCTATAGTGGGAGGTGAAAATTTCTTTTTCTGAAGCTTCTCTGCAAAGTTATGGCACAATGCAGAAAACGCGTTTTCAGCTTGAGATAAGGTGGGTTCCGGAACGCCAAACATAAAAATGTTGATAACTTTCGAAAAACACTTCAGACAGCTTAGATTTGATGTGCAAATACTAGAAAGACCCTTTCTGCTATAGTGGGACGTGAAAATTTCATGTTCAGAATCTTCCCTGCAAAGTTATGGGACAATGCAGAAAACAATTTTTCATCCTGAGATTAGGTCGATTCCGGAACGCCAATCATAAAAATGTTGTTAACTTTCGAAAAACACTTCAGACAGCTTAGATTTGATGTGCAACTACTGGAAAGACCCTTTCTGCTATAGTGGGACGTGAAAATTTCATGTTCTGAAGCTTCCCCGCAAAGTTATGGCACAATGCCGAAAACGCGTTTACAGCCTGTGATAAGGTCGATTCAGGAACGCCAAACATAAAAATGTTGATGTCTTTGGAAAAACACGTCAGACAACTTAGATTTGATGTGCAACTACAAGAAAGACCCTTTCTGTTATAGTGGGAGGTGAAAATTTCATGTTCTGAAGCTTCCCTGCAAAGTTATGGCACAAAGCGTAAAAAGCGTTTGCTGCCTGAGATAAGGTCGATTCCGTAACGCCAAACATAAAAATGTTGATAACTTTCGGAAAACACTTCAGACATCTTAGATTTGATGTGCAACTACTTGAAAAACGCTTTCTGCTATAGTGGGAGGTTAAAATTTCATGTTCGGAAGCTTCCATGCAAAGTTATGGCACAACGCAGACAACGCGTTTTCAGCCTAAGATAAGGTCGATTCTGGAACGCCAAACATAAAAATGTTGATAACTTCCGAAAAACACTTCAGACAGCTTAGATTTGATGTGCAACTACTAGAAAGACGCTTTCTGCTATAGTGGGAGGTGAACATTTCATGTTCTGAAGCCTCCCTGCAAAGTTATGGCACAATGCAGAAAACGCGTTTTCAGCTTGAGATAAGGTGGGTTCCGGAACGCCAAACATAAAAATGTTGATAACTTTGGAAAAACACTTCAGACAGTTTGATTTGATGTGCAACTACTAGAAAGACCCTTTCTGCTATAGTGGGAGGTGAACATTTCATGTTCTGAAGCTTCCATGCAAAGTTATGGCACAATGCAGAAAACGCGTTTTCAGCCTGAGATAAGGTTGATTCCGGAATGCCAAACATAAAAATGTTCATAACTTTGGAAAAACACTTCAGACAGCTTAGATTTGATGTGCAACTACTAGAAAAACCCTTTCTGCTATAGTGGGAGGTGAAAATTTCATTTTCTGAAGCTTCCCTGCAAAGTTATGGCACAAAGCGTAAAAAGCGTTTTCTGCCTGAGATAAGGTCGATTCCGGAACGCCAAACATAAAAATGTTGATAACTTTCGGAAAACACTTCAGACATCTTAGATTTCATGTGCAACTACTAGAAAAACCCTTTCTGCTATAGTGGGAGGCTAAAATTTCATGTTCGGAAGCTTCCATGCAAAGTTATGGCACAATGCAGACAACGCGTTTTCAGCCTGAGATAAGGTCGATTCTGGAACGCCAAACATAAAAATGTTGATAACTTTTGAAAAACACTTCAGACAGCTTTGATTTGATGTGCAAATTCTAGAAAGACCCTTTCTGCTATAGTGGGAGGTTAAAATTTCATGTTCTGAATCTTCCCTGCAAAGTTATGGCACAATGCAGAAAACGCGTCTTCAGCCTGAGATAAGGTCGATTCCGGAATGCCAAACATAAAAATGTTGATAACTTTGGAAAAAACATTTCAGACAGCTTAGATTTGATGTACAACGACTAGAAAGACCCTTTCTGCTATAGTGGGAGGTTAAAATTTCATGTTCTGAATCTTCCCTGCAAAGTTATGGCACAATGCAGAAAACGCGTTTTCAGCCCGAGATAAGGAGGGTTCCGGAAGGCCAAACATAAAAATGTTGATAACTTTGGAAAAAACATTTCAGACAGCTTAGATTTGATGTACAACGACTAGAAAGACCCTTTCTGCTATAGTGGGAGGTGAAACTTTCATGTTCTGAAGCTTCCCTGCAAAGTTAAGGAACAATGCAGAAAACGCGTCTTCAGCCTGAGGTAAGGAGGGTTCCGGAACGCCAAACTTAAAAATGTTGATAGCTTTCGAAAAACACTTCAGACAACTTAGATTTGATGTGCAACTACTGGAAAGACCCTGTCTGTTATAGTGGGAGTTGAAACTTTCATGTTCTGAAGCTTCCCTGCAAAGTTAAGGAACAATGCAGAAAAAGCGTTTTCAGCCTGAGATAAGGTAGATTCCAGAACGCCAAACATAAAAATGTTGATAACTTTGGAAAAACACTTCAGACAGCTTAGATTTGATGTGCAACTACTAGAAAGACCCTTTCTGCTATAGTGGGAGGTGAAAATTTCATTTTCTGAAGCTTCCCTCCAAAGTTATGGCAAAATGCGTAAAACGCGTTTTCAGCCTCAGATAAGGTCGATTCTGGAACGCCAAACGTAAAAATGTTGATAACTTTGGAAAAACACTTCAGAGAGCTTAGATTTGATGTGCAACTACTAGAAAGACCCTTTCTGCTATAGTGGGAGGTGAACATTTCATGTTCTGAAGCTTCCCTGAGAAGTTATGGCACAATGCAGAAAACGCGTTTTCAGCCTGAGATAAGGTGGGTTCCGAAACGCCAAACTTAAAAATGTTGCTAACTTTGGAACAACATTTCAGACAGATTAGATTTGATGTGCAACTACCAGAAAGACACTTTCTGCTATAGTGGAGGTGAAAATCTCATGTTCTGAAGCTTCCCTGCAAAGTTATGGCACAATGCAGAAAATGCGTTTTCAGCCTGAGATAAGGTTGATTCCGGAACGCCAAACATAAAAATGTTGATAACTTTGGAAAAACAGTTCTGACAGCTGAGATTTGATATGCAACTACGAGAAAACCCCTTTTCTGCTATAGTGGGAGGTGAAAATTTCATTTTCTGAAGCTTCCCTGCAAAGTTATGGCACAAAGCGTAAAAAGCGTTTTCAGCCTGAGATAAGGTAGTTTCCGGAACGCCAAACATAAAAATGTTGATAACTTTGGAAAAACACTTCAGACAGCTTAGATTTGATGTGCATCTACTAGAAGGACCCTTTCTGCTATAATGGGAGGTGAACATTTCATGTTCCGAAGCTTCCCTGGAAAGTTATGGGTCAATGCAGAAAACGCATTTTCATCCTGAGATAAGGTCGATTCCGGAACGCCAAACATAAAAATGTTGATAACTTTGGAAAAACACTTCAGACAGCTAAGATTTGATGTGCAACTACTAGAAAGACCCATTCTGCTATAGTGGGAGGTTAAAATTTCATGTTCTGAAGCTTCCCTGCAAAGTTATGGCACAATGCAGAAAACGCGTTTTCAACCTGAGATAAGGTCGATTCCGGAGCGCCAAACATAAAAATGTTGATAACTTTGGAAAAACACTTCAGACAGCTTCGATTTGATGTGCAACTACTAGAAAGACCCTTGGTGCTATAGTGGGAGGTTTAAATTTAATGTTCAGAAGCCTCTGCAAAGTTATGGCACAATGCAGAAAACGCATTTTGAGACTGAGATAAGGTCGATTCCGGAACGCCAAACATGAAAGTGTTGATAACTTTGGAAAAACACTTCAGACAGCTTAGATCTGATGTGCAACTACTAGAAAGACAATTTCTGCTATAGTAGGAGGTGAAAATGTCATGTTCTGAAGCTTCCCTGCAAAGTTATGGCACGATGCAGAAAACGTGTTTTCAGCCTGAGATGAGGTCGATTCCCGAATGCCAAACATAAAAATGTTGATAACTTTCGAAAAACACTTCAGACAGCTTAGATTTGATGTACAACGACTAGAAAGACCCTTTCTGTTATAGTGGGAGGTGAAAATTCCATGTACTCAAGCTCCCCTGGAAAGTTAAGGCAAAATGCAGAAAACGCGTTTTCAGCCTGAGAAAAGGTGGGTTCCAGAACGCCAAACATAAAAATGTTGATAACTTTTGAAAAACACTTCAGACAGCTTAGATTTGATGTGCAACTACTAGAATGACCTTTTCTGCTCTAGTGGGAGGTTAAAATATCATGTTCTGAAGCTTCCCTGCAAAGTTATGGCACAATGCAGAAAACGCTTTTTCAGCCGGAGATAAGGTCGATTCCGTAACGCCAAACATAAAAATGTTGATAACTTTGGAAAAACACTTCAGACAGCTTAGATTTGATGTGCAACTACTAGGAAGACCCTTTCTGCTATAGTGGGAGGTGAAAATTTCATGTTCTGAAGCTTCCCTGCAAAGTTATGCCACAATGCAGGAAACGCGTTTTCAGCCTGAGATAAGGTTGATTCCGGAACACCAGACATAAAAATGTTGATAACTTTGGAAAAACACTTCAGACAGCTTAGATTTGATGTGCAACTACCAGAAAGACCCTTTTTGCTATATTGGGAGGTGAAAATTTCATGTTCTGAAGCTTCCCTACAAAGTTATGGCACAAAGCGTAAAAAGCGTTTTCAGCCTGAGATAAGGTCGATTCCGGAACGCCAAACATAAAAATGTTGATAACTTTGGAAAAACACATCAGACAGCTTAGATTTGATGTGCAACTACTAGAAAGACCCTTTCTGGTATAGTGGGAGGTGAAATTTTCATGTTCTGAAGCTTCCCCGCAAAGTTATGGCACAATGCCGAAAACGCGTTTACAGCCTGTGATAAGGTCGATTCAGGAACGTCAAACATAAAAATGTTGATGTCTTTGGAAAAACACGTCAGACAACTTAGATTTGATGTGCAACTACAAGAAAGACCCTTTCTGTTATAGTGGGAGGTGAAAATTTCATCTTCTGAAGCTTCCCTGCAAAGTTATGGCACAATGCAGAAAACGCCTTTTCAGTCTGAGATAAGGTTGATTCCGGAACGCCAAACATAAAAATGTTGATAACTTTCGGAAAACACTTCAGACAGCTTAGATTTGATGTGCAACTACTAGAAAGAACATTTCTGCTATAGTGGGAGGTCAAAATTTTATGTTCTGAAGCTTCCCTGGAAAGTTATGGGACAATGCAGAAAACGCATTTTCATCCTGAAATAAGGTCGATTCCGGAACGCCAAACATAAAAATGTTGATGACTTTGGAAAAACACTTCAGACAGCTTAGATTTGATGTGCTACTACTAGAAAGACCCTTTCTGCTATAGTGGGAGGTTAACATTTCATATTCTGAAGCTTCCCAGCAAAGTTATGGCACAATGCGTAAAACGGGTTTTCAGCCTGAGATAAGGTCGATTCCGGAACGCCAAACATAAAAATGTTGATAACTTTGGAAAAACACTTCAGACAGCTTAGATTTGATGTGGAACTACTAGAAAAACCCTTTCTGCTATTGTGGGAGGTGAAAATTTCATTTTCTGAGGCTTCCCTGCAAAGTTATGGCACAAAGCGTAAAAAGCGTTTGCTGCCTGAGATAAGGTCGATTCCGTAACGCCAAACATAAAAATGTTGATAACTTTCGGAAAACACTTCAGACATCTTAGATTTGATGTGCAACTACTTGAAAAACGCTTTCTGCCATAGTGGGAGGTTAAAATTTCATGTTCGGAAGCTTCCATGCAAAGTTATGGCACAACGCAGACAACGCGTATTCAGCCTAAGATAAGGTCGATTCTGGAACGCCAAACATAAAAATGTTGATAACTTCCGAAAAACACTTCAGACAGCTTAGATTTGATGTGCAACTACTAGAAAGACGCTTTCTGCTATAGTGGGAGGTGAACATTTCATGTTCTGAAGCCTCCCTGCAAAGTTATGGCACAATGCAGAAAACGCGTTTTCAGCTTGAGATAAGGTGGGTTCCGGAACGCCAAACATAAAAATGTTGATAACTTTGGAAAAACACTTCAGACAGTTTGATTTGATGTGCAACTACTAGAAAGACCCTTTCTGCTATAGTGGGAGGTGAACATTTCATGTTCTGAAGCTTCCATGCAAAGTTATGGCACAATGCAGAAAACGCGTTTTCAGCCTGAGATAAGGTTGATTCCGGAATGCCAAACATGAAAATGTTCATAACTTTGGAAAAACACTTCAGACAGCTTAGATTTGATGTGCAACTACTAGAAAAACCCTTTCTGCTATAGTGGGAGGTGAAAATTTCATTTTCTGATGCTTCCCTGCAAAGTTATGGCACAAAGCGTAAAAAGCGTTTTCTGCCTGAGATAAGGTCGATTCCGGAACGCCAAACATAAAAATGTTGATAACTTTCGGAAAACACTTCAGACATCTTAGATTTCATGTGCAACTACTAGAAAAACCCTTTCTGCTATAGTGGGAGGCTAAAATTTCATGTTCGGAAGCTTCCATGCAAAGTTATGGCACAATGCAGACAACGCGTTTTCAGCCTGAGATAAGGTCGATTCTGGAACGCCAAACATAAAAATGTTGATAACTTTTGAAAAACACTTCAGACAGCTTTGATTTGATGTGCAACTACTAGAAAGACCCTTTCTGCTATAGTGGGAGGTTAAAATTTCATGTTCTGAAGCTTCCCTGCAAAGTTATGGCACAATGCAGAAAACGCGTTTTCAGCCTGAGATAAGGTCGATTCCGGAATGCCAAACATAAAAATGTTGATAACTTTGGAAAAACACTTCAGACAGCTTAGATTTGATGTGGACCTACTAGAAAGACCCTTTCTGCTATAGTGGGAGGTGAAAATTTCATGTTCTGAAGCTTCCCTGCAAAGTTATGGCAGAATGCAGAAAACGCGTTTTCAGCCAGAGATAAGGTCGATTCCGGAACGCCAAACATAAAAATGTTGATAACTTTCGAAAAACACTTCAGACAACTCAGATTTGATGTGCAACTACTAGAAACACCCTTTCTGTTGTAGTGGGAGGTGAAAATTTCATGTTCTGAAGCTTCCCTGCAGAGTTATGGCACAATGCGTAAAACGCGTTTTGAGCCTGAGATAAGGTCTATTCCGGAACGCCAAACATAAAAAAGTTGATAACTTTTGAAAAACCCTTCAGACAGCTTAGATTTGATGTGCAACTACTAGAAACACCCTTTCTGCGATAGTGGGACATGAAAATTTTATGTTCGGAAGCATCCATGCAAAGTTATGGGACAATGCAAAAAACGCGTTTTCAGCCAGAGATAAGGTCGATTCCGGAACGCCAAACATAAAAATGTTGATAACTTTCGAAAAACACTTCAGACAGCTTAGATTTGATGTGCAACTACTAAAAAGACCCTTTCTGCTATAGTAGGAGGCCAAAAATTCATGTTCTGAAGCTTCTCTGCAAAGTTATGGCACAATGCAGAAAACGCGTTTTCAGGCTGTGATGAAGTCGATTCCGGAACGCCAAACATAAAAATGTTGATAACTTTGGAAAAACACGTCAGACAGCTTAGATTTGATGTGCACCTACTAGAAAGACCCTTTCTGCTATAGTGGGAGGTCAAAATTTCATGTTCTGACGCTTTCCTGCAAAGTTATGGGACAATGCAGAAAACGATTTTTCATCCTGAGATACGGTTGATTCCGGAACGCCAAACATAAAAATGTTGATAACTTTTGAAAAACACTTCAGACAGCTTAGATTTGATGTGCAACTACTAGAAATACCCTTTCTGCTATAGTGGGAGGTGAACATTTCATGTTCTGAAGCTTCCCTGCAAAGTGATGGCACGATGCAGAAAACGTGTTTTCAGGCTGAGATAAGGTTCGTTCCGGAACGCCAAACATAAAAAAGTTGAAAACTTTGGAGAACACTTCAGAAAGCTTCGATTTGATGTTCAACTACTAGAAAGACCCTTTGTGCTATAGTGGGAGGTTTAAATTTAATGTTCAGAAGCTTCTCTGCAAAGTTATGGTACAATGCAGAAAACGCATTTTGAGCGTGAGATAAGGTCGATTCCGGAACGCCAAACATAAAAATGTTGATAACTTTCGAAAAACACTTCAGACAGCTTAGATTTGATGTGCAACTACTAAAAAGACCCTTTCTGCTATAGTGGGACGTGAAAATTTCATTTTCTGAAGCTTCCCTGCAAAGTTATGGCACAATGCAGAAAACGCGTTTTCAGCCTGAGATAAGGTCAATTCTGGAACGTGAAACATAAAAATGTTGATAACTTTCGAAAACCACTTCAGACAGCTTAGATTTGATGTGAAACTACTAGAAAGACCCTTTCTGCTATAGTGGGAGGTGAACATTTCATGTTCTGAAGCTTCCATGCAAAGTTATGGCACAATGCCAAAAACGCGTTTTCAGCCTGAGATAAGGTCGATTCCGGAACGCCAAACATAAAAATGTTGATAACTTTGGAAAAACACTTCAGACATCTTAGATTTGATGTGCAAATACTAGAAAGACCCTTTCTGCTATAGTGGGACGTGAAAATTTCATGTTCAGAATCTTCCCTGTAAAGTTATGGGACAATGCAGAAAACAATTTTTCATCCTCAGATAAGGTCGATTCCGGAACGCCAAACATAAAAATGTTGATAACTTTCGAAAAACACTTCAGACAGCTTAGATTTGATGTGCAACTACTAGAAAGACCCTTTCTGCTATAGTGGGAGGTGAACATTTCATGTTCTGAAGCTTCCATGCAAAGTTATGGCACAATGCCGAAAACGCGTTTTCAGCCTGAGATAAGGTGGGTTCCGGAACACCAAACATAAAAATGTTGATAACTTTGGAAAAACACTCCAGACAGCTTAGATTTGATGTGCAACTACGAGAAAGACCCTTTCTGCTATAGTGGGACGTGAAAATTTCATTTTCTGAAGCTTCCCTGCAAAGTTATGGCACAATGCGTAAAACGCGTTTTCAGCCTGAGATAAGGTCGATTCCGGAACGCCAAACATAAAAATGTTGATAACTTTGGAAAAACACATCAGACAGCTTAGATTTGATGTGCAACTACTAGAAAGACCCTTTCTGGTATAGTGGGAGGTGAAATTTTCATGTTCTGAAGCTTCCTTGCAAAGTTATGGCACAATGCAGAAAATGCGTTTTCAGCCTGAGATAAGGTTGATTCCGGAACGCCAAACATAAAAATGTTCATAACTTTGGAAAAACACTTCAGACAGCTTAGATTTGATGTGCAAATACTAGAAAGACCCTTTCTGCTATAGTGGGACGTGAAAATTTCATCTTCAGAATCTTCCCTGCAAAGTTATGGGACAATGCAGAAAACAATTTTTCATCCTGAGATAAGGTCGATTCCGGAACGCCGAACACAAAAAATGTTGTTAACTTTCGAAAAACACTTCAGACAGCTTAGATTTGATGTGCAACTACTGGAAAGACCCTTTCTGCTATAGTGGGACGTAAAAATTTCATGTTCTGAAGCTTCCCCGCAAAGTTATGGCACAATGCCGAAAACGCGTTTTCAGCATGAGATAAGGTGGGTTCCGGAACGCCAAACATAAAAATGTTGATAACTTTGGAAAAACACTCCAGACAGCTTAGATTTGATGTGCAACTACTAGAAAGACCCTTTCTGCTATAGTGGGACGTGAAAATTTCATGTTCAGAATCTTCCCTGCAAAGTTATGGGACAATGCAGAAAACAATTTTTCATCCTGAGATAAGGTCGATTCCAGAACGCCACACATAAAAATGTTGATAACTTTCGAAAAACACTTCAGACAGCTTAGATTTGATGTGCAACTACTGGAAAGACCCTTTCTGCTATAGTGGGACGTGAAAATTTCATGTTCTGAAGCTTCCCTGCAAAGTTATGGCACAATGCAGAAAACGCCTTTTCAGTCTGAGATAAGGTTGATTCCGGAACGCCAGACATAAAAATGTTGATAACTTTGGAAAAACACATCAGACAGCTTTGATTTGATGTGCAACTACTAGAAAGACCCTTTCTGCTATAGTGGGAGGTTAAAATTTCATGTTCTGAAGCTTCCCTGCAAAGTTATGGCACAATGCAGAAAACGCGTTTTCAGCCTGAGATAAGGTTGATTCCGGAATGCCAAACATAAAAATGTTGATAACTTTGGAAAAACACTTCAGACAGCTTAGATTTGATGTGCAACTACTAGAAAAACCCTTATTGCTATAGTGGGAGGTGAAAATTTCTTTTTGTGAAGCTTCACTGCAAAGTTATGGCACAATGCAGAAAACGCGTTTTCAGCTTGAGATAAGGTGGGTTCCGGAACGCCAAACATAAAAATGTTGATAACTTTGGAAAAACACTTCAGACAGCTTAGATTTGATGTGCAAATACTAGAAAGACCCTTTCTGCTATAGTGGGACGTAAAAATTTCATGTTCTGAAGCTTCCCCGCAAAGTTATGGCACAATGCCGAAAACGCGTTTTCAGCCTGAGATAAGGTGGGTTCCGGAACGCCAAACATAAAAATGTTGTTAACTTTCGAAAAACACTTCAGACAGCTTAGATTTGATGTGCAACTACTGGAAAGACCCTTTCTGCTATAGTGGGACGTGAACATTTCATGTTCAGAATCTTCCCTGCAAAGTTATGGGACAATGCAGAAAACAATTTTTCATCCTGAGATAAGGTCGATTCCAGAACGCCAAACATAAAAATGTTGATGTCTTTGGAAAAACACGTCAGACAGCTTTGATTTGATGTGCAACTTCTAGAAAGACCCTTTCTGGTGTAGCGGGAGGTGAAAATTTCATGTTCTGAAGCTTCCCTGCAAAGTTATGGCACAATGCAGAAAACGCCTTTTCAGTCTGAGATAAGGTCGATTCCGTAACGCCAAACATAAAAATGTTGATAACTTCCGAAAAACACTTCAGACAGCTTAGATTTGATGTGCAACTGCTAGAAAGACGCTTTCTGCTATAGTGGGAGGTGAACATTTCATGTTCTGAAGCCTCCCTGCAAAGTTATGGCACAATGCAGAAAACGCGTTTTCAGCTTGAGATAAGGTGGGTTCCGGAACGCCAAACATAAAAATGTTGATAACTTTGGAAAAACACTTCAGACAGTTTGATTTGATGTGCAACTACTAGAAAGACCCTTTCTGCTATAGTGGGAGGTGAAAATTTCATTTTCTGAAGCTTCCCTGCAAAGTTATGGCACAAAGCGTAAAAAGCGTTTTCTGCCTGAGATAAGGTCGATTCCGGAACGCCAAACATAAAAATGTTGATAACTTTCGGAAAACACTTCAGACATCTTAGATTTCATGTGCAACTACTAGAAAAACCCTTTCTGCTATAGTGGGAGGCTAAAATTTCATGTTCGGAAGCTTCCCTGCAAAGTTGTGGCACAATGCAGAAAACGCGTTTTCAGCATGAGACAAGGTCAATTTCGGAACGCCAAACATAAATATATGATAACTTTGAAAAAACACTTCAGACAGCTTAGATTTGATGTGCAACTGCTAAAAACACCCTTTCTGTAGTAGTCGGAGGTGAAAATTTCATGTTCTGAAGCTTCTCTGCAAAGTTATGGCACAATGCAGAAAACGCGTTTTCAGCCTGAGATGAGGTCGATGCCGGAACGCCAAACATAAAAATGTTGATAACTTTCGAAAAACGCTTCAGACAGCTTGGATTTGATGTGCAACTACTAGAAAAACCCTTTCTGCTATAGTGGGAGGTGAACATTTCATGTTCTGAAGCTTCCCTGCAAAGTTATAGCACAATGCTGAAAACGCGTTTTCAGCTTGAGATAAGGTGGGTTCCGGAACGCCAAACATAAAAATGTTGATAACTTTCGAAAAACACTTCAGACAGCTTAGATTTGATGAGCATCTACTAGAAAGACCCTTTCTGCTATATTGGGAGGTCAAAATTTCATGTTCTGAAGCTTCCCTGCAAAGTTATGGGACAATGCAGAAAACGCGTTTTCAGCCTCACAAAAGGTCGATTCCGGAACGCCAAACATAAAAATGTTGATTACTTCGAAAAAACACTTCAGACAACTTAGATTTGATGTGCAACTACTAGAAAGACCCTTTCTGCTATAGTGGGAGGTGAAACTTTCATGTTCTGAAGCTTTCCTGCAAAGTTATGGCACAATGCGTAAAACGCGTTTTCAGCCTGAGATAAGGTCGATTCCGGAACGCCAAACATAAAAATGTTGATAACTTTGGAAAAACACATCAGAAAGCTTAGATTTGATGTGCAACTACTAGAAAGACCCTTTCTGCTATAGTAGGAGGTGAAAAATTCATTTTCTGAAGCTTCGCTGCAAAGTTTTGGCACAATGCAGAAAACGCGTTTTCAGCTTGAGATAAGGTGGGTTCCGGAACGCCAAACATAAAAATGTTGATAACTTTGGAAAAACACTTCAGACAGTTTGATTTGATGTGCAACTACTAGAAAGACCCTTTCTGCTATAGTGGGAGGTGAAAATTTCATTTTCTGAAGCTTCCCTGCAAAGTTATGGCACAAAGCGTAAAAAGCGTTTTCTGCCTGAGATAAGGTCGATTCCGGAACGCCAAACATAAAAATGTTGATAACTTTCGGAAAACACTTCAGACATCTTAGATTTCATGTGCAACTACTAGAAAAACCCTTTCTGCTATAGTGGGAGGCTAAAATTTCATGTTCGGAAGCTTCCCTGCAAAGTTGTGGCACAATGCAGAAAACGCGTTTTCAGCATGAGACAAGGTCAATTTCGGAACGCCAAACATAAATATATGATAACTTTGAAAAAACACTTCAGACAGCTTAGATTTGATGTGCAACTGCTAGAAACACCCTTTCTGTAGTAGTCGGAGGTGAAAATTTCATGTTCTGAAGCTTCTCTGCAAAGTTATGGCACAATGCAGAAAACGCGTTTTCAGCCTGAGATGAGGTCGATGCCGGAACGCCAAACATAAAAATGTTGATAACTTTCGAAAAACGCTTCAGACAGCTTGGATTTGATGTGCAACTACTAGAAAAACCCTTTCTGCTATAGTGGGAGGTGAACATTTCATGTTCTGAAGCTTCCCTGCAAAGTTATAGCACAATGCTGAAAACGCGTTTTCAGCTTGAGATAAGGTGGGTTCCGGAACGCCAAACATAAAAATGTTGATAACTTTCGAAAAACACTTCAGACAGCTTAGATTTGATGAGCATCTACTAGAAAGACCCTTTCTGCTATATTGGGAGGTCAAAATTTCATGTTCTGAAGCTTCCCTGCAAAGTTATGGGACAATGCAGAAAACGCGTTTTCAGCCTCACAAAAGGTCGATTCCGGAACGCCAAACATAAAAATGTTGATTACTTCGAAAAAACACTTCAGACAACTTAGATTTGATGTGCAACTACTAGAAAGACCCTTTCTGCTATAGTGGGAGGTGAAACTTTCATGTTCTGAAGCTTTCCTGCAAAGTTATGGCACAATGCGTAAAACGCGTTTTCAGCCTGAGATAAGGTCGATTCCGGAACGCCAAACATAAAAATGTTGATAACTTTGGAAAAACACATCAGAAAGCTTAGATTTGATGTGCAACTACTAGAAAGACCCTTTCTGCTATAGTAGGAGGTGAAAAATTCATTTTCTGAAGCTTCGCTGCAAAGTTTTGGCACAATGCAGAAAACGCGTTTTCAGCCTGAGATAAGGTGGGTACCAGAACGTCAAACATAAAAATGTTGATAACTTTGGAAATACACTTCAGACAGCTTAGATTTGATGTGCAACTACTAGAAAGACCCTTTCTGCTATAGTGGGAGGTGAAAATTTCATGTTCTGAAGCTTTGCTGCAAAGTTATGGCACAATGCAGAAAACGCGTTTTCGGCCTGAGATCAGGTCGATTCAGGAACACCAAACATAAAAATGTTGAAAACTTTCGAAAAACACTTCAGACAACTTAGATTTGATGTGCAACTACTAGAAAAACCCTTTCTGCTCTAGTGGGAGGTGAAAATGTCATGTTCTAAAGCTTCCCTGCAAAGTTATGGCACAATGTAGAAAACGCGTTTTAAGCGTGACATAAGGTGAGTTCCGGAACGCCAAACATAAAAATGTAGATAACTTTGGAACAACACATCAGACAGCTTAGATTTGATGTGCAACTACTGGAAAGACCCTTTCTTCTATATTGGGAGGTGAAAATTTCATGTTCTGAAGCTTCCCTGCAAAGTTATGGCACAATGCAGAAAACGCGTTTTCGGCCTGAGATGAGGTCGATTCAGGAACACCAAACATAAAAATGTTGAAAACTTTCGAAAAACACTTCAGACAGCTTAGATTTGATGTGCAACTACGAGAAAGACCCTTTCTACTATAGTGGGAGGTGAAAATTTCAAGTTCTGAAGCTTCGCTGCAAAGTTATGACACAATGCGTAAAACTCATTTTCAGCCTGAGATGACGTTGATTTCAGAACGCCAAACGTTAAAATGTTGATAACTTTCGAAAAACACTTCAAACAGCTTAGATTTGATGTGCAACTACTAGAAAGACCCTTTCTTCTATATTGGGAGGTGAAAATTTCATGTTCTGAAGCTTCCCTGCAAAGTTATGGCACAATGCAGAAAACGCGTTTTCGGCCTGAGATGAGGTCGATTCAGGAACACCAAACATAAAAATGTTGAAAACTTTCGAAAAACACTTCAGACAGCTTAGATTTGATGTGCAACTGCTAGAAACACCCTTTCTGTAGTAGTCGGAGGTGAAAATTTCATGTTCTGAAGCTTCTCTGCAAAGTTATGGCACAATGCAGAAAACGCGTTTTCAGCCTGAGATGAGGTCGATGCCGGAACGCCAAACATAAAAATGTTGATAACTTTGGAAAAACACGTCAGACAGCTTAGATTTGATGTGCAACTACTCGAAAGACCCTTTCTGCTATAATGGCAGGTGAAAATTTCATGTTCTGAAGCTTCCCTGCAAAGTTATGGCACAATGCGTAAAACGCGTTTTCAGCCTGAGATAAGGTCGATTCCGGAACGCCAAACATAAAAAAAGTTGATAACTTTGGAAAAACACTTCAGAAAGCTTAGATTTGATGTGCAACTACTAGAAAGATCCTTTCTGCTATAGTGGGAGGTGAAAATTCCATGTACTGAAGCTCCCCTGAGAAGTTATGGCACAATGCAGAAAACGAGTTTTCAGCTAGAGATAAGGTGGGTTCCGAAACGCCAAACGTAAAAATGTTGATAACTTTGGAAAAACACTTCAGACAGCTTAGATTTGATGTGCAACTACTAGAAAGACCCTTTCTGCTATAGTGGGATGTCAAAATTTCATGTACTGAAGCTCCCCTGAAAAGTTAAGGCACAATGCAGTAAACGCATTTTCAGCCAGAGATAAGGTGGGTTGCGGAACGCCAAGCGTAAAAATGTTGATAACTTTGGAACAACACTTCAGACAGCTGAGATTTGATGTGCAAATACTAGAATGAGCCTTTCTGCTATAGTGGGAGGTGAAATTTTCATTTTCTGAAGCTTCCTTGCAAAGTTATGGCACAATGCAGAACATGCGTTTTCATCCTGAGATAAGGTCGATTCCGGAACGCCAAGCGTAGAAATGTTGATAACTTTGGAAAAACACTTCAGACAGCTTAGATTTGATGTGCAACTACTAGAAAGACCCTTTCTATTATAGTGGGAGGTGAAAATTCCATGTACTGAAGCTCCCCTGAAAAGTTAAGGCACAATGCAGAAAACGCGTTTTCAGCCTGAGATAAGGTGGGTTCCGGAACGCCAAGCGTAAAAATGTTGATAACTTTGGAACAACACTTCAGACAGCTTAGATTTGATGTGCAACTACTAGAAAGACCCTTTTTGCTATAGTGGGAGGTGAAAATTTCATTTTCTGAACCATCCCTGCAATGTTATGGCACAATGCGTAAAACGCGTTTTCAGCCTGAGATAAGGTCGATTCCGGAACGCCAAACATAAAAATGTTGATAACTTTCGAAAAACACTTCGGACAGCTTAGATCTGATGCGCAACTACAAGAAAGACCCTTTCTGCTATAGTGGGAGGTGAACATTTCATGTTCTGAAGCTTCCCTGAGAAGTTATGGAACAATGCAGAAAACGCGTTTTCAGCCTGAGATAAGGTGGGTTCCGGAACGCCAAGCGAAAAAATGTTGATAACTTTGGAACAACACTTCAGACAGCTTAGATTTGATGTGCAACTACTAGAAAGACCCTTTCTGCTATAGAGGGAGGTGAAACTTTCATGTTCTAAAGCTTTCCTTCAAAGTTATGGCACAATGCAGACAACGCGTTTTCAGCCTGAGATAAGGTCGATTCTGGAACGCCAAACATAAAAATGTTGATAACTTTCGAAAAACACTTCAGACAGCTTATATTTGATGTGCAACTACTAGAAAGACCCTTTCTGCTATAGTGGGAGGTCAAAATTTCATGTTCTGAAGCTTCCCTGGAAAGTTATGGGACAATGCAGAAAACGATTTTTCTTCCTGAGATGAGGTCGATTCCGGAACGCCAAACATAAAAATGTTGATAACTTTCGAAAAAATTTCGGACAGCTTAGATCTGATGTGCAACTACTAGAAAGACCCTTTCTGCTATAGTGGGAGGTGAACATTATATGTTCTGAAGCTTCCCTGAGAAGTTATGGCACAATGCAGAAAACGCGTTTTCAGCCTGAGATAAGGTGGGTTGCGGAACGCCAAGCGTAAAAATGTTGATAACTTTGGATCAACACTTCAGACAGCTTAGATTTGATGTGCAACTACTAGAAAGACCCTTTCTGCTATAGTGGGAGGTGAAAATTTCATTTTCTGAAGCTTCCCTGCAAAGTTATGGCACAATGCGTAAAACGCGTTTTCAGGCTGAGATAAGGTCGATTCTGGAACTCCAAACATAAAAATGTTGATAACTTTGGAACAACACTTCAGACAGCTTAGATTTGATGTGCAACTACTAGAAAGACCCTTTCTGCTATAGTGGGAGGTGAACATTTCATTTTCTGAAGCTTCCCTGCAAAGATATGGCACAATCCAGAAAATGCGTTTTCAGCCTGAGATAAGGTGGGTTCCGGAACGCCAAACATAAAAAAGTTGATAACTTTGGAAAAACACTTCAGACAGCTTAGATTTTAAGTGCAACTCCTAGAAAAACCCTTTCTGCTATAGTGGGAGGTGAAAATTTCATGTTTTGAAGCTTCCCTGCAAAGTTATGGCACAATGCGTAAAACGCGCTTTCAGCCTAAGATAAGGTTGATTGCGGAACGCCAAACATAAAAATGTTGATAACTTTGGAAAAACACTTCAGACAGCTTAGATTTGATGTGCAACTACTTGAAGGACCCTTTCTGCTATAGTGGGAGGTTAGAATTTCATGTTCTGAAGCTTCCCTGCAAAGATATGGCACAATGCAGAAAACGCGTTTTCAGCCTGAGATAAGGTGGGTTCCGGAACGCCAAACATAAAAATGTTGATAACTTTGGAAAAACACTTCAGACAGCTTCGATTTGATGTGCAACTACTAGAAAGACCCTTTCTGCTACAGTGTTAGGTCAAAATTTCATGTTCAGAAGCTTCCTTGGAAAGTTATGGCACAATGCAGAAAACGCGTTTTCAGCCTGAGATAAGGAGGGTTCCGGAACGCCAAACATGAAAATGTTGATAACTTTGGAAAAACACATCGACAGCTTATATTTGATGTGCAACTACTACAAGGACCCTGTCTGTTATAGTGTGAGTTGAAAATTTCATGTTCTGAAGCTTCCCTGCAAAGTTATGGAACAATGCAGAAAACGCGTTTTCAGCCTGAGATAATGTGGGTTCCGGAACGCCAAACATAAAAATGTTGATTACTTTCGAAAAACACTTCAGACAGCTTAGATTTTAAGTGCAACTCCTAGAAAAACCCTTTCTGCTATAGTGGGAGGTGAAAATTTCATGTTTTGAAGCTTCCCTGCAAAGTTGTGGCACAATGCAGAAAACGCGTTTTCAGCCTGAGATAAGGTGGGTTCCGGAACGCCAAACATAAAAATGTTGATAACTTTGGAAAACCACTTCAGACAGCTTAGATTTGATGTGCAACTACAAGAAAGACCCTTAATGCTATTGTGGGAGGTTAAAATTTCATGTTCTGAAGATTCCCAGCAAAGTTTTGGCATAAAGCAGAAAACGCGTTTTCATCCAGAGATAAGGTGGGTTCCGGAACGCCAAACATGAAAATGTTGATAACTTTCGAAAAACACTTCAGACAGCTTAGATTTGATGTGCAACTACTAGAAAGACCTTTTCTGCTATTTTGGGAGGTTAAAATTTCATGTTCTGAAGCTTCCCTGCAAAGTTATGGCACAATGCAGAAAACGCGTTTTCAGCCTGAGATAAGGTGGGTTCCTGAACGCCAAACGTAAAAATGATGATAACTTTGGAAAAAACATTTCAGACCGCAAAGATTTGATGTGCAACTACTAGAAAGACCCTTTCTGCCACAGTGGGAGGTCAAAATTTCAGGTTCTGAAGCTTCCCTGGAAAGTTATGGGACAATGCGTAAAACGCGTTTTCAGCCTGAGATAAGTTCGATTCCGGAACACCAAACATAAAAATGTTGACAACTTTCGAAAAACACTTCAGACAGCTTCGATTTGATGTGCAACTACTAGAAAGACCCTTTCTGCTATCGTGGGTGGTCAAAATTTCATGTTCTGAAGCTTCCCTGGAAAGTTATGGGACAATGCAGAAAACAATTTTTCAACCTGACATAAGGTCGATTCCGGGACGCCAAACATAAAAATGTTGATAACTTTCGAAAAACACATCAGACAGCTTAGATATTATGTGCAACTACTAGAATAACCCTTTCCGCTATAGTGGAAGGTGAAAATTTCATTTTCTGGAACTTCCCTGCAAAGTTATGGCACAATGCGTAAAACGCGTATTCAGCCTGAGATAAGGTCGATTCCAGAACGCCAAACATAAAAATGTTGATGACTTTGGAAAAACAATTCAGACAGCTAAGATTTGATGTGCAACTACTAGAAAGACCCTTTCTGCTATAGTGGGGGGTCAAAATTTCATGTTCTGAAGCTTCCCTGGAAAGTTATGGCACAATGCAGAAAACGCGTTTTCAGCCTGAGATAAGGTGGTTTCCGGAAAGCCAAACATAAAAATGTTGATAACTTTGGAAAAACACTTCAGACGGCTTAGATTTGATGTGCAACTACTAGAAAGACCCTTTCTGCTATAGTGGGAGGTCAAAATTTCATGTTCTGAAGCTTCCCTGGAAAGTTATGGCACAATGCAGAAAACGCGTTTTCAGCCTGAGATAAGGTGGTTTCCGGAAAGCCAAACATAAAAATGTTGACAACTTTGGAAAACCACTTCAGACAGCTTAGATTTGATGTGCAACTACTAGAAAGACCCTTTCTGCTATAGTGGGAGGTCAAAATTTCATGTTCTGAAGCTTCCCTGGAAAGTTATGGCACAATGCAGAAAACGCGTTTTCAGCCTGAGATAAGTTCGATTCCGGAACACCAAACATAAAAATGTTGACAACTTTCGAAAAACACATCAGACAGCTTAGATATTATGTGCAACTACTAGAATAACCCTTTCCGCTATAGTGGAAGGTGAAAATTTCATTTTCTGGAACTTCCCTGCAAAGTTATGGCACAATGCGTAAAACGCGTATTCAGCCTGAGATAAGGTCGATTCCAGAACGCCAAACATAAAAATGTTGATGACTTTGGAAAAACAATTCAGACAGCTAAGATTTGATGTGCAACTACTAGAAAGACCCTTTCTGCTATAGTGGGAGGTCAAAATTTCATGTTCTGAAGCTTCCCTGGAAAGTTATGGCACAATGCAGAAAACGCGTTTTCAGCCTGAGATAAGGTGGTTTCCGGAAAGCCAAACATAAAAATGTTGATAACTTTGGAAAAACACTTCAGACGGCTTAGATTTGATGTGCAACTACTAGAAAGACCCTTTCTGCTATAGTGGGAGGTCAAAATTTCATGTTCTGAAGCTTCCCTGGAAAGTTATGGCACAATGCAGAAAACGCGTTTTCAGCCTGAGATAAGGTGGTTTCCGGAAAGCCAAACATAAAAATGTTGACAACTTTGGAAAACCACTTCAGACAGCTTATATTTGATGTGCAACTACTAGAAAGACCCTTTCTGCTATAGTGGGAGGTGAAACTTTCATGTTCTGAAGCTTTCCTTCAAAGTTATGGCACAATGCAGAAAACGCATTTTCAGCCTGAGATAAGGTGGGTTCCGGAACGCCAAACATAAAAATGTTGATAACTTTCGAAAAACACTTCAGACAGATTAGATGTGATGTGCAACTATTAGAAAGAACCTGTTTGTCATAGTGGGAGCTGAAAATTTCATATTCTGATGCTTCCCTGCAAAGTTAAGGAACAATGCAGAAAACGCGTTTTCAGCCTGAGATAAGGTGGGTTCCGGAACGCCAAACATAAAAATGTTGATAACTTTGGAAAAACACTTCAGACAGCTTAGATTTGATTCGCAACTACTAGAAAGACCCTTTCTGCTATTGTGGGAGGTGAAACTTTCATGTTCTGAAGCTTTCCTTCAAAGTTATGGCACAATGAAGAAAACGCGTTTTCACCCTGACATAAGGTGGGTTCCGGAACGCCAAACATAAAAATGTTGATAACTTTCGAAAAACACTTCAGACTGCTTAGATTTGATGTGCAACTACTAGAAAGACCATTTCTGCTATAGTGGGAGGTGAAAATTTCATGTTCTGAAGCTTCCCTGCAAAGTCATGGCACAATGCAGAAAACGCGTTTTCAGCCTGAGATAAGGTGGGTTCCGGAACGCCAAACATAAAAATGTTGATAACTTCCGAAAAACACTTCAGACAGCTTAGATTTGATGTGCAACTACTAGAAAAACCCTTTCTGCTATAGTGGGAGGTGAAAATTTCATTTTCTGGAACTTCCCTGCAAAGTTATGGCACAATGCAGAAAACGCGTTTTCAGTCTGAAAAAAGGTGGGTTCCGGAACGCCAAACATAAAAATGTTGATAACTTTGGAAAACCACTTCAGACAGCTTAGATTTGATGTGCAACTGCAAGAAAGACCCTTTATGCTATTGTGGGAGGTTAAAATTTCATGTTCTAAAGATTCCCAGGAAAGTTATGGCAAAAAGCAGAAAACGCGTTTTCAGCCCGAGATAAGGTCGTTTCCGGAACTCCAACCTAAAAAATGTTGAAAATTTTCCAAAAGCACTTCAGACAACTTAGATTTGATGTGCAACTACTAGAAAGACCCTGTCTTTTATAGTGGGGTGTGAAAATTTCATGTTCTGAAGCTTCCCTGCAAAGTTATGGCACGATGCAGAAAACGCGTTTTCAGCCTGAGATAAGGTGGGTTCCGGAACGCCAAACATAAAAATGTTGATAACTTTGGAAAAACACTTCAGACAGCTTATATTTGATGTGCAACTACTAGAAAGACCCTTTCTGCTATAGTGGGAGGTGAAACTTTCATGTTCTGAAGCTTTCCTTCAAAGTTATGGCACAATGCAGAAAACGCATTTTCAGCCTGAGATAAGGTGGGTTCCGGAACGCCAAACATAAAAATGTTGATAACTTTCGAAAAACACTTCAGACAGATTAGATGTGATGTGCAACTATTAGAAAGAACCTCTTTGTCATAGTGGGAGCTGAAAATTTCATATTTTGATGCTTCCCTGCAAAGTTAAGGAACAATGCAGAAAACGCGTTTTCAGCCTGAGATAAGGTGGGTTCCGGAACGCCAAACATAAAAATGTTGATACGTTTCGAAAAACACTTCAGACAGCTTAGATTTGATGTGCAACTACTAGAAAGACCCTTTCTGCTATAGTGGGAGGTGAACATTTCATGTTCTGAAGCTTCCTTGAAAAGTTATGGCACAATGCAGGAAACGCGTTTTCAGCCTGAGATAAGGTCGATTCCGGAACGCCAAACATAAAAATGTTGATAACTTTCGAAAAACACTTTAGACTGCTTAGATTTGATGTGCAACTACTAGAAAGACCATTTCTGCTATAGTGGGAGGTGTAAATTTCATTTTCTGGAACTTCCCTGCAAAGTTATGGCACAATGCGTAAAACGCGTCTTCAGCCTGAGATAAGGTGGATTCCGGAACGCCAAACATGAAAATGTTGATAACTTTGGAAAAACACTTCAGACGGCTTAGATTTGATGTGCAACTACTAGAAAGACCCTTTCTGCAATAGTAGGAGTTGAAAATTTCATTTTCTGAAGCTTCCCTGCAAAGTTATGGCACAATGCGTAAAAAGCGTTTTCAGCCTGAGATAAGGTCGATTCCAGAACGCCAAACATAAAAATGTTGATAACTTTGGAAAAACACTTCAGACAGCTTAGATTTGATGTGCAACTACTAGAAAGACCCTTTCTGCTATAGTGGGAGGTGAAAATTTCATTTTCTGAATCTTCCCTGAGAATTTATGCCACAATGCACAAAACGCGTTTTCAGCTTGAGATAAGGTGGGTTCCGGAAAGCCAAACGTAAAAATTTTGATAACTTTGGAACAACACTTCAGACAGCTTAGATTTGATGTGCAACTACTAGAAAGACCCTTTCTGCCATAGTGGGAGGTCAAAATTTCATGTTCTGAAGCTTCCCTGGAAAGTTATGGGACAATGCATAAAACGCGTTTTCAGCCTGAGATAAGGTCGATTCCGGAACGCCAAACATAAAAATGTTGATAACTTTCGAAAAACAATTCAGAAAGCTTAGATTTGATGTGCAACTACTAGAAAGACCATTTCTGCTATAGTGGGAGCTGAAAATTTCATGTTCTGAAGCTTCCCTGCAAAGTTATGGCACAATGCAGAAAACGCGTTTTCAGCCTGAGATCAGGTGGGTTCCGGAACGCCAAACATAAAAATGTTGATAACTTTCGAAAAACACTTCAGACAGCTTAGATTTGATGTGCAACTAATAGAAAAACCCGTTCTGCTATAGTGGGAGGTGAAAATTTCATTTTCTGGAACTTCCCTGCAAAGTTATGGCACAATGCGTTAAACGCGTCTGCAGCCTGAGATAAGGTCGATTCCGGAACGCCAAACATAAAAATGTTGATAACTTTGGAAAAAACATTTCAGACAGCTTAGATTTGATGTGCAACTACTAGAAAGACCTTTTCTGCTATTGTGGGAATTGAAAATTTCATGTTCTGAAGCTTCCCAGGAAAGTTATGGGACAATGCAGAAAACAATTTATCAACCTGACATAAGGTCGATTCCGGTACGCCAAACGTAAAAATGTTGATAACTTTGGAAAAACACTTCAGACAGCTTAGATTTGATGTGCAACGACTAGAAAGACCCTTTTTGCTATAGTGGGAGGTGAAAATTTCATGTTCTGAAGCTTCCCTGCAAAGTTATGTCACAATGCAGAAAACGCGTTTTCAGCCCGAGATAAGGTCGTTTCGGGAACGCCAACCTAAAAAATGTTGATTGCTTATGAAAAACACTTCAGACAACTTAGATTTGATCTGCAACTACTAGAAAGACACTTTCTGCTATAGTGGGAGGTGAAAATTTCATGTTCTAAATGTTTCCTGCAAAGTTATGGCACAATGCGTAAAACGGGTTTTCAGTCTGAGATAAGGTGGGTTCCGGAACGCCAATCATAAAAATGTTGATATCTTTGGAAAAACACTTCAGACAGCTTAGATTTGATGTGCAACTACTAGAAAGACCCTTTCTGCTAAAGTGGGAGGTTAAAATTTTATGTTCGGAAGCTTCCATGCAAAGTTATGCCACAATGCAGAAAACGCGTTTTCAGCCTGAGATTTGGTCGATTCTGGAACGCCAAACATAAAAATGTTGATACGTTTCGAAAAACACTTCAGACAGCTTAGATTTGATGTGCAACTACTAGAAAGACCCTTTCTGCTATAGTGGGAGGTGAACATTTCATGTTCTGAAGCTTCCTTGAAAAGTTATGGCACAATGCAGGAAACGCGTTTTCAGCCTGAGATAAGGTCGATTCCGGAAAGCCAAACATAAAAATGTTGACAACTTTGGAAAAACACTTCAGACAACTTAGATTTGATGTGCAACTACTAGAAATACCCTTTCTGCTGTAGTGGGAGGAGAAAATTTCATGTTCTGAAGTCTCCCTGCAAAGTTATGGCACAATGCAGAAAATGCATTTTCAGCCTGAGATAAGGTGGGTTGCAGAACGCCAAATATTAAAATGTTGATAACTTTGGAAAAACACTTCAGACAGCTTAGATTTGATGTGCAACTACTAGAAAGACACTTTCAGCTATAGTGGGAGGTGAAAATTTCATGTTCTGAAGCTTTCCTGCAAAGTTAGGGCAAATTGCGTAAAACGCGTTTTCAACCTGATATAAGGTTGTTTCTGGAACGCGAAACATAAAAATGGTGTTAACTTTGGAAAAACACTTCAAACAGCTTAGATTTGATGTGCAACTACTAGAAAGACCCTTTCTGCTATAGTGGGAGGTGAAAATTTCATGTTCTGAAGCTTCCCTGCAAAGTGATGGCACAATGCAGAAAACGCTTTTACAGCCTGAGATAAGGTGGGTTCCGGAACGCCAAACATAAAAATGTTGATAACTTTGGAAAAACACTTCAATTAGCTTAGATTTGATGTGCAACTATTAGAAAAACCCTTTCTGCTATTGTGGGAGGTGAAAATTTCATGTTCTGAAGCTTCCCTGCAAAGTTATGGCACAATGCAGAAAACGCGTTTTCAGCCTGAGATAAGGTCGATTCCGGAAAGCCAAACATAAAAATGTTGATAACTTTGGAAAAACACTTCGGACAGCTTAGATTTGATGTGCAACTACTGGAAAAAGCCTTTCTGCTATAGTGGGAGTTGAAAATTTCATGTTCAGAGGCTTCCCTGCAAAGTTATGGCACAATGCAGAAAACGCGTTTTCAGCCTGAGATATGGTCGATTCCGGTAAGCCAAACATAAAAATGTTGATAACTATGGAAAAACATTTCAGACAGCTTAGATTTGATGTGCAACTACTTGAAAGACCCTTTCTGCCATTGTGGGAGGTGAAAATTCGATGTTCTGAAGCTTCCCTGCAAAGTTATGGCACCATGCGTAAAACACGTTTTCAGCCTGAGATAAGGTCGATTCCAGAACGCCAAACATAAAAATGTTGATAACTTTGGAAAAACATTTCAGACAGCTTAGATTTGATCTGCAACTGCTAGAAAGACCCTTTCTGCTATAGTGGGAGGTGAAAATTTCATGCGCTGAAGCTTTATGCAAAGTTATGGCACAATGCGTAAAACATGTTTTTTGCCTGAGATAAGGTTGATTCCGGAACGCCAAACATAAAAATGTTGATAACTTTGGAAAAACACTTCAGACAGCTTAGATTTGGTGTGCAACTACTAGAAAGACCCTTTCTGCTATAGTGGGAGTTGAAAATTTCATGTTCTGAAGCTTCCTTGAAAAGTTATGGCACAATGCAGGAAACGCGTTTTCAGCCTGAGATAAGGTCGATTCCGGAACGCCAAACATAAAAATATTGATAACTTTGGAAAAACACTTCAGACAGCTTAGATTTGATGTGCAACTACTAGAAAGACCCTTTCTACTATAGTGGGAGGTGAAAATTTCATGTTCTGAAGTCTCCCTGCAAAGTTATGGCACAATGCAGAAAATGCGTTTTCAGCCTGAGATAAGGTGGGTTGCAGAACGCCAAATATAAAAATGTTGATAACTTTGGAAAAACACTTCAGACAGCTTAGATTTGATGTGCAACTACTAGAAAGACACTTTCAGCTATAGTGGGAGGTGAAAATTTCATGTTCTGAAGCTTTCCTGCAAAGTTAGGGCAAATTGCGTAAAACGCGTTTTCAACCTGATATAAGGTTGTTTCTGGAACGCGAAACATAAAAATGGTGTTAACTTTGGAAAAACACTTCAAACAGCTTAGATTTGATGTGCAACTACTAGAAAGACCCTTTCTGCTATAGTGGGAGGTGAAAATTTCATGTTCTGAAGCTTCCCTGCAAAGTGATGGCACAATGCAGAAAACGCTTTTACAGCCTGAGATAAGGTGGGTTCCGGAACGCCAAACATAAAAATGTTGATAACTTTGGAAAAACACTTCAATTAGCTTAGATTTGATGTGCAACTATTAGAAAAACCCTTTCTGCTATTGTGGGAGGTGAAAATTTCATGTTCTGAAGCTTCCCTGCAAAGTTATGGCACAATGCAGAAAACGCGTTTTCAGCCTGAGATAAGGTCGATTCCGGAAAGCCAAACATAAAAATGTTGATAACTTTGGAAAAACACTTCGGACAGCTTAGATTTGATGTGCAACTACTGGAAAAAGCCTTTTGCTATAGTGGGAGTTGAAAATTTCATGTTCTGAAGTTTCCCTGCAAAGTTATGGCACAATGCAGAAAACGCGTTTTCAGCAAGAGATAAGGTCGATTCTGGAATGCCAAACATAAAAATGTTGATAACTTTTGACAAACACTTCAGACAGCTTAGATTTGACGTGCAACTACTAGAAAGATCCTTTCTGCTGTTGTGGGAGTTGAAAATTTCATGTTCTGAAGCTTCCCTGCAAAGTTATGGCACAATGCAGAAAACGCGTTTTCAGCCTGAGATAAGGTCGATTCCGGAAAGCCAAACATAAAAATGTTGATAACTTTGGAAAAACACTTCGGACAGCTTAGATTTGATGTGCAACTACTGGAAAAAGCCTTTTGCTATAGTGGGAGTTGAAAATTTCATGTTCTGAAGTTTCCCTGCAAAGTTATGGCACAATGCAGAAAACGCGTTTTCAGCAAGAGATAAGGTCGATTCTGGAATGCCAAACATAAAAATGTTGATAACTTTTGACAAACACTTCAGACAGCTTAGATTTGACGTGCAACTACTAGAAAGATCCTTTCTGCTGTTGTGGGAGTTGAAAATTTCATGTTCTGAAGCTTCCCTGCAAAGTTATGGCACAATGCAGAAAACGTGTTTTCAGCCTGAGATAAGGTCGATTCTGGAACGCCAAACATAAGAATGTTGATAACTTTGGAAAAACACTTCAGACAGGTTAGATTTGATGTGCAACTACTAGAAGGACCCTTTCTGCTATAGTGGGAGGTGAAAATTTCATGTTCTGACGCTTCCCTGCAAAGTTATGGCACAATGCAGAAAACGCGTTTTCAGCATGAGACAAGGTCAATTCCGGAACGCCAAACATAAAAATGTTGATAACTTCGGAAAAACACATCAGTCAGCTTAGATTTGATGTGCAACTACTAGAAAGACCCTTTCTGCAATAGTGGGAGGTTAAAATTTCATATTCTGATGCTTCCTTGCAAAGTTATGGCACAATGCAAAAAAAGCGTTTAGAGCATGAGATAAGGTCGATTTAGGAACGCCATACATAAAAATGTTTATAACTTTGGAAAAACACATCAGACAGCTTAGATTTGATGTGCAACTACTAGAAAGACCGTTTGTGCTATTGTGGGAGGTGAAAATTTGATGTTCTAAAGCTTCCCAGCAAAGTTATGGCACAATGCGTAAAAACGCGTTTACAGCCTGAGATAAGGTCGATTCCGGAATGCCAAACACAAAACTGTTGATAACTTTGGAAAAACATTTCAGACAGCTTAGTTTTGATCTGCAACTACTAGAAAGACCCTTTCTGCTATCGTGGGAGGTGAAAATTTCATGTTCTGAAGCTTTATGCACAGTTAAGGCACAATGCGTAAAACGCGTTTTCAGCCTGAGATTAGGTCGATTCCGAAACACCAAACAGAAAAATGTTGATAACTTCGAGAAAACACTTCAGACAGCTTAGATGTGATGTGCAACTACTAGAAAGATCCTTTCTGATATAGTGGGAGGTGAAAATTTCATGTTCTGAATCTTCCCTGCAAAGTTATGGCACAATGCAGAAAACACGTTTTCAGCCTGAGATGAGGTGGGTTCCGGAACGCCAAACATAAAAACGTTGATAACTTTGGAAAAACACTTCAGACAGCTTAGATTTGATGTGCAACTGCTAGAAAGACGATTTCTGCTATAGTGGGAGTTGAAAATTCGATGTTCTGAAGCTTCCCTGCAAAGTTATGGCACAATGCGTAAAACGCATTTTCAGCCTGAGATAAGGTCGATTCCGGAACGCCAAACATAAAAAGTGTTAATAACTTTGGAAAAACACTTCAGACAGCTTAGATTTGATGTGCAACTACTATAAAGACCTTTTCTGCTATTGAGGAACTTTAAAATGTCACTTTCTGAAGCTTCCCTGCAAAGTCAAGGCACAGTGCAGAATTCGCGTTTTCAGCCTGAGATATGGTCGATTCCGGAACGCCAAACATAAAAATGTTGATAACTTTGGAAAAACACTTCAGACAGCTTAGATTTGATGTGCAACTACTAGAGAGACCCTTTCTGCTATAGTTGGTAGTCAAAATTTCATGTTTTGAAGCTTCCCTGCAAAGTTATGGCACAATGCGTAAAAAGCGTTTTCAGCCTGAGATAAGTTCGATTCCGGAACGCCAAAACATAAAAAAGTTGATAACTTTGGAAAAACACTTCAGACACCTTAGTTTGACGTGCAAGTACTAGAAAGACCCTTTCTGCTATAGTGGGCCGTGAAAATTTGATGTTCTGAAGCTTCCCTGCAAAGTTATGGCACAATGCGAAAAACGCTTTTCAGCCTGAGATAAGGTCGATTCCGGAACGCCAATCATAAAAATGTTGATAACTTTCGGAAAACATTTCAGACAGCTTAGATTTGATGTGCAACTACTAGAAAGACCGTTTCTGCTATAGTGGGAGGTGAAAATTCGATGTTCTGAAGCTTCCCTGCAAAGTTATGGCACCATGCGTAAAACGCGTTTTCAGCCTCCATAAGGTCGATTCCGGAACGCCAAACATAAAAATGTTGATAACTTCCGAAAAACACTTCAGACAGCTTAGATTTCATGTGCAACTACTAGAAAGACCCTTTCTGCAAATGTGGGTGGTGAAAATTCGATGTTCTGAAGCTTCCCTGCAAAGTTATGGCACAATGTGTAAAATGCGTTTTCAGCCTGAGATAAGGTGGGTTCCCGAACGCCAAACGTAAAAATGTTGAAAAGTTTGGAAAAACACTTCAGACAGCTTAGATTTGATGTACAACTACCAGAAAGACCTTTTCTGCTATAGTGGAAGTTTAAAATTTCATGTTCTGAAGCTTCCTTGCAAAGTTATGGCACAATGCAGAAAACGATTTTTCATCCTGAGATAAGGTCGATTCCGGAACGCCAAACATAAAAATGTTGATAACTTCCGAAAAACACTTCAGACAGCTTAGATTTGATGTGCAACTGCTAGAGAGACCCTTTATGCTATAGTGGGAGGTGAAAATGTCATGTTCTGAAGCTTCCCTGCAAAGTTATGGCACAATGCAGAAAACGCGTTTTCAGCCTGAGATAAGGCTGATTCCGGAACGCCAAACATAAAAATGTTGATAACTTTGGAAAAACACGTCAGACAGCTTAGATGTGATGTGCTACTACTAGAAAGATCCTTTCTGATATAGTGGGAGCTGAAAATTTCATGTTCTGAAGCTTCCCTGCAAAGTTATGGCACAATGCAGAAATCACGTTTTCAGCCTGAGATGAGGTGGGTTCCGGAACGCCAAACATAAAAATGTTGTTAACTTTCGAAAAACACGTCAGACAGCTTAGATTTGACGTGCAACTACTAGAAAGACCATTTCTGCTATAGTGGGAGTTGAAAATTTCATGTTCTGAAGCTTCCCTGCAAAGTTATGGCACAATGCAGAAATCACGTTTTCAGCCTGAGATGAGGTCGATTCCGGAACGCCAAACATAAAAATGTTAATAACTTTGGAAAAACACATCAGACAGATTAGATTTGATGTGTGACTACTAGAAAGACCCTTTCTGCTATAGTCGCATGTGAATATTTCATGTTGTGATGCTTCCCTGAAAAGTTATGGCACAATGCGTGAAACGCGTTTTCAGCCTGAGAAAAGGTTGATTCCGGAACGCCAAAAATAAGAATGTTGATAACTATGGAAAAATACTTCAGACAGCTTAGATTTGATGTGCAACTACTAGAAAGACCCTTTCTGCAATAGTGGGAGGTTAAAATTTCATATTCTGAAGTTTCCTGCAAAGTTATGGCACAATGCAGAAAACGCGTTTTCAGCTTGAGATAAGGTGGGTTCCCGAACACCAAACGTAAAAATGTTGAAAAGTTTGGAAAAACACTTCAGACAGCTTAGATTTGATGTACAACTACCAGAAAGACCTTTTCTGCTATAGTGGAAGTTTAAAATTTCATGTTCTGAAGCTTCCTTGTAAATTTATGGCACAATGCGGAAAACACGTTTTCAGCCTGAGATAAAGTCGATTCCGGAACGCCAAACATAAAAATGTTGATAACTTTGGAAAAACACTTCAGACAGCTTAGATTTGATTTCCAATTACTAAAAAAACCCTTTCTGCCATTGTGGGAGGTGAAAATTTCATGTTCTGAAGCTTCCCTGCAAAGGTATGGCACAATGCAGAAAACGCGTTTTCAGCCTGAGATAAGATGGGTTCCGGAACGCCAAACATAAAAATGTTGATAAGTTTGGAAAAACACTTCAGACAGCTTAGATTTGATGTGCAACTACGAGAAAGACCCTTTCTGCTATAGTGGGAGGTGAAGATTTCATGTTCTGAAGCTTTATGCAAAGTTATGGCACAATGCGTAAAACGCGTTAACAGCCTGAGATAAGGTGGGTTTCGGAACGCCACACATAAAAGTGTTGATAACTTTCGAAAAACACTTCAGACAGCTTAGATGTGATGTGCAACTACTAGAAAGACCCTTTCTGCTATAGTGGGATGTTAAAATTTCATGTTCTGAAGCTTCCCTGCAAAGTTATGGCAAAATATGTAAAACGCGTTTTCAGGCTGAGATAAGGTGGGTTCCGGAACGCCAAACATAAAAATGTTGATAACTGTAGAAAAACACTTGAGACAGCTTAGATTTGATGTGCAACTACTAGAAAGACCCTTTCTGCTATAGTGGGATGTTTAAATGTCATGTTCTGAAGCTTACCTGCAAAGTTATGGCACAATGCAAGAAAAGGCGTTTTCAATAAGGTGCGATCCGGAACGCCAAACATAAAAATGTTGATAACTTTCGAAAAACACTTCAGACAGCTTAGATTTGTTGTGCAACTACTAGAAAGACCCTTTCTGCTATAGTGAGAGGTGAAAATTTCGTATTCTGCAGCTTTCCTGCAAAGTTATGGCACAATGCAGAAAACACGTTTTCAGCCTGAGATGAGGTGGGTTCCGGAACGCCAAACATAAAAATGTTGAAAACTTTGTAAAAACACTTCAGAAAGCTTAGATTTGACGTGCAACTACTAGAAAGACCATTTCTGCTATAGTGGGAGGTGAAACTTTCACATTCTGAAGCTTTATGCAAAGTTATGGCACAATGCGTAAAACGCGTTTTCAGCCTGAGATAAGGTCGATTCCGGAACACAAAACATGAAAATGTTGATAACTTTGGAAAAACACTTCAGACAGCTTCGATTTGATGTGCAACTACAAGACAGACCCTTTCTGCAACAGTGGGAGGTTAAAATTTCTTATTCTGAAGTTTCCTGCAAAGTTATGGCACAATGCAGAAAACGCGTTTTCAGCCTGAGATAAGGTCGATTCTGGAACGCCAAACATAAAAATGTTGAAAACTTTGGAAAAACACTTCAGACAGCTTAGATTTGATGAGCAACTACTAGAAAGACCCTTTCTGCTATAGTGGAAGTTTAAAATTTCATGTTCTGAAGCTTCCTTGCAAAGTTATGGCACAATGCAGAAAATGCGTTTTCAGCCTCAGATAAGGTGGGTTCCAGAACGCCAAACATAAAAATGTTGATGAGTTTGGAAAATCACTTCAGACAGCTTAGATTTGATGAGCCATTACTAGAAAGACCCTTTCTGCTATAGTGGGTGGTGAAAATTCGATGTTCTGAAGCTTCCCTGCAAAGTTATGGCACAATGTGTAAAATGCGTTTTCAGCCTGAGATAAGGTGGGTTCCGGAACGCCAAACATAAAAATGTGGACAACTTTGGAAAAACACTTCAGACAGCTTAGATTTGATGTGCAACTACTAGAAAGACCTTTTCTGCTATAGTGGAAGTTTAAAATGTCATGTTTTGATACTCCCCAGAAAAGTTATGGCACAATGTAGAAAACGCGTGTGTAGCCTGAGATATGGTCGATTCCGGAACGCCAAACATAAAAATGTTGATAACTTTGGAAAAACACTTCAGACAGCTTAGATTTGTTGTGCAACTACTAGAAAGACCCTTTCTGCTATAGTGAGAGGTGAAAATTTCATATTCTGCAGCTTTCCTGCAAAGTGATGGCACAATGCAGAAAACACGTTTTCAGCCTGAGATAAGGTTCATTCCGGAACGCCAAACATAAGAATGTTGATAACTATGGAAAAACACTCCAGACAGCTTAGATTTGATGTGCAACTACTAGAAAGACCCTTTCTGCTATAGTGGGATATGAAAATTTCATGTTCTGAAGATTCCCTGCAAATTTATGGCAGAATGCGTAAATCGCGTTTTCAGCCTGAGATAAGGTGGGTTCCAGAACGACAAACATAAAAATGTTGATAAGTTTGGAAAAACACTTCAGACAGCTTAGCTTTGATGAGCCATTACGAGAAAGACCCTTTCTGCTATAGTGGGTGGTGAAAATTCGATGTTCTGAAGCTTCCCTGCAAAGTTATGGCACAATGCGTAAAACGCGTTTTCAGCCTGAGATAAGGTCGATTCCGGAACGCCAAACTTAAAAATGTTGATAACTTTGGAAACACACTTCAGACAGCTTAGGTTTCACGTGAAACTACTAGAAAGACCCTTTCTGTTATAGTGGGTTGTGAAAATTTCATGTTCTGAAGCTTCCCTGCAAAGTTATGGCACAATGCGTAAAACGCTTTTTCAGCCTGAGATAAGGTGGGTTCCCGAACGCCAAACATAAAAATGTTGAAAACTTTGGAAAAATACTTCAGACAGCTTAGATTTGATGTGCAACTACTAGAAAGACCCTTTCTGCTATAGTGAGAGGTGAAAATTTCGTATTCTGCAGCTTTCCTGCAAAGTGATGGCACAATGCAGAAAACGCGTTTTCAGCCTGAGATAAGGTTGATTCCGGAAAGCCAAACAAAAAAATGTTGATAACTTTGGAAAAAAACTTCAGACAGCTTAGATTTGTCGAGCAACTACTAGAAAGACCCATTCTGTTATAGTGGCAGGTGAAAATTTCATGTTCTGAAGCTTCCCTGCAAAGTTATGGCACAATGCAGAAAACACGTTTTCAGCCTGAGATATGGTCGATTCTGGAAGACCAAACATAAAAATGTTGAAAACTTTGGAAAAACACTTCAGAAAGCTTAGATTTGACGTGCAACTACTAGAAAGACCATTTCTGCTATAGAGGGAGGTGAAAATTTCATGTCCTGAAGCTTCCCTGCAAAGTTAAGGCACAGTGCAGAATACGCGTTTTCAGCCTGAGATATGGTCGATTCCGGAACGCCAAACATAAAAATGTTGAAAACTTTGGAAAAACACTTCAGACAGCTTAGATTTGATGAGCAACTACTAGAAAGACCCTTTCTGCTATAGTGGGAGGTGAAAATTTCCTGTTCTGAAGCTTCCCTGCAAAGTTATGGCACAATGCAGAAAATGCGTTTTCAGCCTCAGATAAGGTGGGTTCCAGAACGCCAAACATAAAAATGTTGATAACTTTGGAAAAACTCTTTAGACAGCTTAGATTTGACGTGCAACTACTAGAAAGACCATTTCTGCTATAGTGGGAGGTGAGAATTTCATGTTCTGAAGCTTCCCTGCAAAATTATGGCACAATGCCGAAAACGCGTTTTCAGCCTGAGATAAGGTGGGTTCCGGAACGCCAAACATAAAAATGTTGATCACTTTGGAATAACACTTCAGACAGCTTAGATTTGATGTGCAACTACTAGAAAGACCCTTTCTGCTATAGTGGGAGGTGAACATTTCATTTTCTGAAGCTTCCCTTCAAAGTTATGGAAAAAAGCGTAAAAATCGTTTTCAGCATGAGATAAGGTAGATTCCGGAACGCCAAACATAAAAATGTTGATAACTTTGGAAAAACTCATCAGACAGCTTAGATTTGATGTGCAACTACTAGAAAGACACTTTCTGCAATAGTGGGAGGTTAAAATTTCATGTTCTGAAACTTCCCTGCAAAGTTATGGCACACTGCAGAAAACGCGTTTTCAGCCTGAGATAAGGTGGGTTCCGGAACGCCAAACATAAGAATGTTGATAACTATGGAAAAACACTTCAGACTGCTTAGATTTGATGTGCAACTACTAAAAAGAACCTTTCTGCTATCGTGGGACGTGAAAATTTCATGTTCTGAAGCTTTCCTGGAAAGTTATGGGACAATGCAGAAAACGCATTTTCAGCCTGAGATAAGGTTGATTCCGGAACGCCAAACATAAGAATGTTGATAACTATGGAAAAACACTTCAGACTGCTTAGATTTGATGTGCAACTACTAGAAAGACCCTTTCTGCTATAGTGGGAGGTGAACATTTTATTTTCTGAAGCTTCCCTTCAAAGTTATGGAAAAAAGCGTAAAAATCGTTTTCAGCATGAGATAAGGTAGATTCCGGAACGCCAAACATAAAAATGTTGATAACTTTGGAAAAACTCATCAGACAGCTTAGATTTGATGTGCAACTACTAGAAAGACACTTTCTGCAATAGTGGGAGGTTAAAATTTCATGTTCTGAAACTTCCCTGCAAAGTTATGGCACACTGCAGAAAACGCGTATTCAGCCTGAGATAAGGTGGGTTCCGGAACGCCAAACATAAGAATGTTGATAACTATGGAAAAACACTTCAGACAGCTTAGATTTGATGTGCAACTACTAGAAAGACCCTTTCTGCTATAGTGGGAGGTGAAAATTTCATGTTCTGAAGATTCCCTGCAAATTTATGGCAGAATGCGTAAAACGCGTTTTCAGCCTGAGATAAGGTCGATTCCGGAACGCCAAACATAAAAATGTTGATAACTTTGGAAACACACTTCAGACAGCTTAGATTTGATGTGCAACTACTAGAAAGACCCACCCTGCTATAGTGGGAGTTGAAAATTTCATGTTCTGAAGCTTTATGCAAAGTTATGGCACAATGCGTAAAATGCGTTTTCAGCCTGAGATAAGGTCGATTCCGGAGGCCAAACATGAAAATGCTGCTAACTTTGGAAAAACACTTCAGAAAGCTTAGATTTGATGTGCAACTACAAGACCGACCCTTTCTGCAATAGTGGGAGGTTAAAATGTCATGTTCTGAAGCTTTATGCAAAGTTATGGCACAATGCAGAAAAGGCGTTTTCAATAAGGTGGGTTCCGGAACGCCAAACATGAAAATGTCGATAACTTTGGAAAAACACTTCAGACAGCTTAGATTTGATGTGCAACTACTAGAATGACCGTTTCTGCTATAGTGGGATGTGAAAACTTCATGTTCTGACGTTTCCCTGCAAAGTTATATCACAATGCAGAAAACGCGTTTTCAGCCAGAGATAAGGTCGATTCTGGAATGCCAAACATAAAAATGTTGATAACTTTAGAGAAACACTTCAGACAGCTTAGATTTGACGTGCAACTACTAGAAAGACCCTTTCTGCTGTAGTGGGAGTTGAAATTTTCATGTTCTGAAGCTTCCCTGCAAAGTTATGCCACAATGCAGGAAACGCGTTTTCAGCCTGAGATAAGGTCGATTCCGGAACGCCAAACATAAAAATGTTGATAACTTTGGAAGAAGACTTCAAACAGCTTAGATTTCATGTGCAACTACTAGAAAGACCCTTTCTGCTATAGTGGGATGTGAAAATGACATGTTCTGAAGCTTGCCTGCAAAGTTATGGCACAATGCGGAAAACGCGTTTTCAGCCTGAGATAAGGTGGGTTCCGGAACGCCAAACATAAAAATGTTGCTAACTTTCGAAAAACACTTCAGACAGCTTAGATTTGAAGTGCAACTACTAGAAAGACCCTTTCTGCTATAGTGGGACGTGAAAATTTCATGTTCTGAAGCTTCCCTGAAAAGTTATGGCACAATCCGTGAAAACGCTTTTCAGCCTGAGATAAGGTGGGTTTCGGAATGCCAAACATAAAAGTGTTAATAACTTTCGAAAAACACATCAGACAGCTTTGATTTGATGTGCAACTGCTAGAAAGACCCTTTCTGCTATAGTGGTAGGTGAAAATTTCATGTTCTGAAGTTTCCCTGCAAAGTTATGGCACAATGCAGAAAACGCATTTTCAGCCTGAGATAAGGTTGATTCCGGAACGCCAAACATAAAAATGTTGATAACTTTGGAAAAACACTTCAGACAGCTTAGATTTGATGTGCAACTACGAGAAATACCCTTTCTGCTATAGTGGAATGTTTAAATGTCATGTTCTGAAGTTTCCCTGCAAAGTGATGGCACAATGCAGAAAACGCGTTTTCAGCCTGAGATAAGGTGGGTTCCGGAACTCCAAGCATGAAAATGTTGATAACTTTGGAAAAACACTTCAGACAGCTTAGATTTGATGTACAACTACTAGAAAGACCCTTTCTGCTATAGCGGGATATGAAAATTTCATGTTCTGAAGCTTCCCTGCAAAGTTATGTCAAAATGCAGAAAAAGCGTTTTCAGCCTCACATAAGGTCAATTCCGATACGCCAAACATAAAAATGTTGATAACTTCGGAAAAACACTTCAGACAGCTTAGATTTGATGTGCAAGTACTAGAAAGACCCTTTCTGCTATAGTGGGAGGAGAAAATTTCATGTTCTGAAGCTTTCCTGCAAAGTTATGGCACAATGCGTAAAACGCGTTTTCAGCCTGAGATAAGGTTGATTCCGGAACGCCAAACATAAAATGGTTGATAACTTTGGACAAACACTTCAGACAGCTTAGATTTGATGTGCAACTACGAGAAAAATCCTTTCTGCTATAGTTGGAGGTGAAAATTTCTTATTCTGCAGTTTTCCTGCAAAGTTATGGCACAATGCAGAAAACGCGTTTTCAGCCTGAGATAAGGTGGGTGCCAGAACGCCAAACATAAAAATGTTGAGAACTTTGGAAAAACACTTCAGACAGCTTAGATTTGATGTGCAACTACTCGAAAGACCCTTTCTGCTATAGTGGGATGTTTAAATGTCATGTTGTGAAGTTTCCCTGCAAAGTTATGGCACAATGCAGAACCGACGTTTTCAATAAGGTGCGATCCGGAACGCCAAACATAAAAATGTTGATAACTTTGGTAAAACACATCAGGCAGCTTAGATTTGATGGGCAACTACTAGAAAGACCCTTCCTGCTATAGTGGGATTTGAAAATTTCATGTTCAGAAGCTTAGCTGCAAATTTATGGCAGAATGCGTAAATCACGTTTTCAGCTTGAGATAAGGTCGATTCCGGACCGCCAAACATAAAAATGTTGATAACTTTCGAAAAACACTTCAAACAGCTTTGATTTGATGTGCAACTACTAGAAAGACCCTTTCTGCTATAGTGGTAGGTGAAAATTTCATGTTCTGAAGGTTCCCTGAAAAGTTATGGCACAATGCAGAAAACGTGTTTTCAGACTGAGATAAGGTGGGTGCCAGAACGCCAAACATAAAAATGTTGATAACTTTGGAAAAACACTTCAGACAGATTAGATTTGATGTGAAACTACTAGAAAGACCTTTTCTGCTTTAGTGGGAGGTGAAAATTTCATGTTCTGAAGCTTCCCTGAAAAGTTATGGCACAATCCGTGAAAACGCTTTTCAGCCTGAGATAAGGTGGGTTTCGGAATGCCAAACATAAAAGTGTTCATAACTTTCGAAAAACACTTCAGACAGCTTTGATTTGATGTGCAACTGCTAGAAAGACCCTTTCTGCTATAGTGGTAGGTGAAAATTTCATGTTCTGAAGTTTCCCTGCAAAGTTATGGCACAATGCAGAAAACGCATTTTCAGCCTGAGATAAGGTTGATTCCGGAACGCCAAACATAAAAATGTTGATAACTTTGGAAAAACACTTCAGACAGCTTAGATTTGATGTACAACTACTAGAAAGACCCTTTCTGCTATAGTGGGATATGAAAATTTCATGTTCTGAAGCTTCCCTGCAAAGTTATGTCAAAAGGCAGAAAAAGCGTTTTCAGCCTCACATAAGGTCAATTCCGATACGCCAAACATAAAAATGTTGATAACTTCGGAAAAACACTTCAGACAGCATAGATTTGATGTGCAAGTACTAGAAAGACCCTTTCTGCTATAGTGGGAGGAGAAAATTTCATGTTCTGAAGCTTTCCTGCAAAGTTATGGCACAATGCATAAAACGCGTTTTCAGCCTGAGATAAGGTTGATTCCGGAACGCCAAACATAAAAAGGTTGATAACTTTGGACAAACACTTCAGACAGCTTAGATTTGATGTGCAACTACGAGAAAAATCCTTTCTGCTATAGTTGGAGGTGAAAATTTCTTATTCTGCAGTTTTCCTGCAAAGTTATGGCACAATGCAGAAAACGCGTTTTCAGCCTGAGATAAGGTGGGTGCCAGTACGCCAAACATAAAAATGTTGAGAACTTTGGAAAAACACTTCAGACAGCTTAGATTTGATGTGCAACTACTCGAAAGACCCTTTCTGCTATAGTGGGATGTTTAAATGTCATGTTGTGAAGTTTCCCTGCAAAGTTATGGCACAATGCAGAAACGTCGTTTTCAATAAGGTGCGATCCGGAACGCTAAACATAAAAATGTTGATAACTTTCGAAAAACACTTCAGACAGCTTAGATTTGTTGTGCAACTACTAGAAAGACCCTTTCTGCTATAGTGGGAGGTGAAAATTTCATATTCTGCAGCTTTCCTGCAAAGTGATGGCACAATGCAGAAAACGCGTTTTCAGCCTGTGATAAGGTCGATTCCGAAACGCCAAAAATAAAAATGTTGATAACTTTGGTAAAACACATCAGGCAGCTTAGATTTGATGGGCAACTACTAGAAAGACCCTTTCTGCTATAGTGGGATTTGAAAATTTCATGTTCAGAACCTTCGCTGCAAATTTATGGCAGAATGCGTAAATCACGTTTTCAGCTTGAGATAAGGTCGATTCCGGAACGCCAAACATAAAAATGTTGATAACTTTCGAAAAACACTTCAAACAGCTTTGATTTGATGTGCAACTACTAGAAAGACCCTTTCTGCTATAGTGGGATTTGAAAATTTAATGTTCTGATGCTTCCCTGCAAAGTTATGGCACAATTCAGAAAACGCGCTCACAGCCTGAGATAAGGTAGATTCCGGAACGCCATACATAAAAATGTTTATAACTTTGGAAAAACACATCAGACAGCTTAGATTTGATGTGCAACTACTAGAAAGACCATTTCTGCTATAGTGGGAGGTTAAAATTTCATGTTCGGAAGCTTCCATGCAAAGTTATGGCACAATGCAGAAAACGCGTTTTCAGCTTGAGATAAGGTGGGTTCCGAAACGCCAAACATAAAAATGTTGAGAACTTTCGAAAAACACTTCAGACAGCTTAGATTTGATGTCCAACTACTAGAAAGACCCTTTCTGCTATAGTGGGACGTGAAAATTTCATGTTCTGAAGCTTCCCTGCAAAGTTATGGCACAATGCCGAAAACGCGTATTCAACATGAGATAAGGTGGGTACCGGAACGCCAAACATAAAAATGTTGATAACTTTAGAAAAACACTTCAGACAGCTTAGATTTGATGTGCAACTACTAGAAAGACCCTTTCTTCTATAGTGGGAGGTGAAAATTTCATTTTCTGAAGCTTCCCTGCAAAGTTATGGCTCAATGCGTAAAACGCGTTTTCAGCCTGAGATAAGGTCGATTCCGGAGCGCCAAACATAAAAATGTTGATAACTTTGGCAAAACACATCAGACAGCTTAGATTTGATGTGCAACTACTAGAAAGACCCTCTCTGGTACAGTGGGAGGTGAAAATTTCATTTTCTGAAGCTTCCTTGCAAAGTTATGGCACAATGCAGAAAATGCGTTTTCAGCCTGAGACAAGGTTGATTCCGGAACGCCAAACATAAAAATGTTGATAACTTTGGAAAAACACTACAGACAGCTTAGATTTGTAATGCAACTACTAGAAAGACCCTTTCTGCTATAGTGGGAGGTGAAAATTTCATATTCTGGAGCTTTCCTGCAAAGTTATGGCAAAATGCAGAAAACGCGTTTTCAGCCTGAGAAAAGTTGATTCTGGAACACCAAACATAAGAATGTTGATAACTTTGGAAAAACACATCAGACAGGTTAGATTTGATGTGCAACTACTAGAAAGACCCTTTCTGCTATAGTGGGAGGTTAAAATTTTGTGTTCTGAAGCTTCCCTCCAAAGTTATGGCACAATGCAAAAAAAGCGTTTAGAGCCTGAGATAAGGTCGATTTAGGAACGCCAAACATAAAAATGTTGATAACTTTCGAAAAACACTTCAGACAGCTTAGATTTGATGTGCAACTACTAGAAAGACCCTTTCTGGTACAGTGGGAGGTTAAAATTTCGTGTTCTGAAGCTTCCCTCCAAAGTTATGGCACAATGCAAAAAAAGCGTTTAGAGCCTGAGATAAGGTCGATTTAGGAACGCCAAACATAAAAATGTTGATAACTTTCGAAAAACACTTCAGACAGCTTAGATTTGATGTGCAACTACTAGAAGGACACTTTCTGCTATAGTGGGAGGTGAAAATATCATTTTCTGAAGCTTCCCTGCAAAGTTATGGCACAATGCGTAAAACGCGTTTTTAGCCTGAGATAAGGTCGATTCCGGAACGCCAAACATAAAAATGTTGATAACTTTGGAAAAACACTTCAGACAGCTTAGATTTGATGTCCAACTACTAGAAAGACCCTTTCTACTATAGTGGGAGGTGAACATTTCATGTTCTGAAGCCTCCCTGCAAAGTTATGGCACAATGCAGAAATAGCGTTTTCAGCTTTAGATAAGGTCGATTCCGGAACGCCAAACATAAAAATGTTGATAACTTTCGAAAAACACTACAGACAGCTTAGATTTGTAATGCAACTACTAGAAAGACACTTTCTGCTATAGTGGGAGTTGAAAATTTCATATTCTGGAGCTTTCCTGCAAAGTTATGTCAAAATGCAGAAAACGCGTTTTCAGCCTGAGATAAGGTCGATTTAGGAACGCCAAACATAAAAATGTTGATAACTTTCGAAAAACACTTCAGACAGCTTAGATTTTATGTGCAACTACTAGAAAGACTCTTTCTGGTATAGTGGGAGGGGAAAATTTCATGTTCTGTAGCTTCCTTGCAAAGTTATGGCACAATGCGTAAAACGCGTTTTTAGCCTGAGATAAGGTTGATTCCGGAACGCCAAACATAAAAATGTTGATAACTTTGGAAAAACACTTCAGACAGCTTAGATTTGATGTGCAACTACTAGAAAGACCCTTTCTGCTTTAGTGGGAATAGAAAATCTCATGTTCTGAAGCTTCCCTGCAAAGTTATGGCACAATGCGTAAAAACGCGTTTTCAGCCTGAGATAAGGTTGATTCCGGAACGCCAAACATGAAAATGTTGATAACTTTGGAAAAACACTTCAAACAGCTTAGATTAGATGTGCAAATACTAGAAAGACCCTTTCTGCTATAGTGGGAGGTGAAAATTTCATGTTCTGAAGATTCCCTGCAAAGTTTTGGCACAATGCAGAAAACGCGTTTTCAGCCTGAGATAAGGTCGATTCCGGAACGCCAAACATGAAAATGTTGATAACTTTGGAAAAACACTTCAGACAGCTTAGATTTGATGTGCAACTACTAGAAAGACCCGTTCTGCTATAGTGGGAGGTGAACATTTCATGTTCTGAAGCTTCCCTGCAAAGTTATGGCACAATGCAAAAAACGCGTTTTCAGCTTGAGATAAGGTCGATTCCGGAACGCCAAACAAAAAAATGTTGATAACTTTCGAAAAACACTTCAGACAGCTTAGATTTTATGTGCAACTACTAGAAAGACCCTTTCTGCTATAGTGGGAGGTGAAAATTTCATGTTCTGTAGCTTCCTTGCAAAGTTATGGCACAATGCAGAAAATGCGTTTTCAGCCTGAGATAAGGTTGATTCCGGAACGCCAAACATAAAAATGTTGATAACTTTGGAAAAACACTTCAGACAGCTTCGATTTGATGTGCAACTACGAGAAAGACCCTTTCTGCTATAGTGGGAGGTGAACATTTCATGTTCTGAAGCCTCCCTGCAAAATTATGGCACAATGCAGAAAACGCGTTTTCAGCTTGAGATAAGGTGGGTTCCGGAACGCCAAACATAAAAAGGTTGATCACTTTCGAAAAACACTTCAGACAGCTTAGATTTGATGTGCAACTACTAGAAAGACCCTTTCTGCTTTTGTGGGAGGTGAAAATTTCATATTCTGCAGCTTTCCTCCAAAGTTATGGCACAATTCAGAAAACGCGCTCACAGCGTGAGATAAGGTGGGTTCCGGAACGCCAAAGATAAAAATGTTGATAACTTTGGAGGAACACTTCAGACAGCTTAGATTTGATGTGCAACTACGAGAAAGACCTTTTCTGCTACAGTGGGATTTGAAAATTTCATGTTCTGAAGCTTTCCTGCAAAGTTATGGCACAATGCCTAAAATGCGTTTTCAGCCTGAGATAAGGTTGATTCCGGAACGCCAAACATGAAAATGTTGATAACTTTGGAAAAACACTTCAAACAGCTTAGATTTGATGTGCAACTACTAGAAAGACCCTTTCTGCTATAGTGGGAGGTGAAAATTTCATGTTCTGAAGATTCCCTGCAAAGTTATGGCACAATGCAGAAAACGCGTTTTCAGCCTGAGATAAGGTCGATTCCGGAACGCCAAACATAAAAATGTTGATAACTTTCGAAAAACACTTCAGACAGCTTAGATTTGATGTGCAACTACTAGAAAGACCCTTTCTGCTATAGTGGGAGGTGAAAATTTCATGTTCTGTAGCTTCCTTGCAAAGTTATGGCACAATGCAGAAAATGCGTTTTCAGCCTGAGATAAGGTGGATTCCGGAACGCCAAACATAAAAATGTTGATAACTTTGGAAAAACAGTTCAGACAGCTTCGATTTGATGTGCAACTACTAGAAAGACCCTTTCTGCTATAGTGGGAGGTGAACATTTCATGTTCTGAAGCCTCCCTGCAAAGTTATGGCACAATGCAGAAAACGCGTTTTCAGCTTGAGATAAGGTGGGTTCCGGAACGCCAAACAAAAAAATGTTGATCACTTTCGAAAAACACATCAGACAGCTTAGATTTGATGTGCAACTACTAGAAAAACCATTTCTGCTATAGTGGGAGGTTAAAATTTCATGTTCGGAAGCTTCCATGCAAAGTTATGGCACAATGAAGAAAACGCGTTTTCAGCTTGAGATAAGATGGGTTCCGAAACGCCAAACATAAAAATGTTGAGAACTTTCGAAAAACACTTCAGACAGCTTAGATTTGATGTGCAAATACTAGAAAGACCCTTTCTGCTATAGTGGGACGTGAAAATTTCATGTTCTGAATCTTCCGTGCAAAGTTATGGGACAATGCAGAAAACGATTTTTCATCCTGAGATAAGGTCGATTCCGGAACGCCAAACATAAAAATGTTGATAACTTTCGAAAAACACTTCAGACAGCTTAGATTTGATGTCCAACTACTAGAAAGACCCTTTCTGCTATAGTGGGACGTGAAAATTTCATGTTCTGAAGCTTCACTGCAAAGTTATGGCACAATGCCGAAAACGCGTATTCAACATGAGATAAGGTGGGTTCCGGAACGCCAAACATAAAAATGTTGATAACTTTAGAAAAACACTTCAGACAGCTTAGATTTGATGTGCAACTACTAGAAAGACCCTTTCTGCTATAGTGGGAGGTGAAAATTTCATTTTCTGAAGCTTCCCTGCAAAGTTATGGCTCAATGCGTAAAACGCGTTTTCAGCCTGAGATAAGGTCGATTCCGGAACGCCAAACATGAAAATGTTGATAACTTTAGAAAAACACTTCAGACAGCTTAGATTTGATGTGCAACTACTAGAAAGACCCTCTCTGGTACAGTGGGAGGTGAAAATTTCATTTTCTGAAGCTTCCTTGCAAAGTTATGGCACAATGCAGAAAATGCGTTTTCAGCCTGAGATAAGGTTGATTCCGGAACGCCAAACATAAAAATGTTGATAACTTTGGAAAAACACTTCAGACAGCTTAGATTTGATGTCCAACTACTAGAAAGACCCTTTCTACTATAGTGGGAGGTGAACATTTCATGTTCTGAAGCCTCCCTGCAAAGTTATGGCACAATGCAGAAAACACGTTTTCAGCTTTAGATAAGGTCGATTCCGGAACGCCAAACATAAAAATGTTGATAACTTTCGAAAAACACTTCAGACAGCTTAGATTTTATGTGCAACTACTAGAAAGACCCTTTCTGGTATAGTGGGAGGGGAAAATTTCATGTTCTGTAGCTTCCTTGCAAAGTTATGGCACAATGCAGAAAATGCGTTTTCAGCCTGAGATAAGGTTGATTCCGGAACGCCAAACATAAAAATGTTGATAACTTTGGAAAAACACTTCAGACAGCTTAGATTTGATGTGCAACTACTAGAAAGACCCTTTCTGCAATAGTGGGACGTGAAAATTTCATGTTCTGAATCTTCCGTGCAAAGTTTTGGGACAATGCAGAAAACGATTTTTCATCCTGAGATAAGGTCGATTCCGGAACGCCAAACATAAAAATGTTGATAACTTTCGAAAAACACTTCAGACAGCTTAGATTTGATGTCCAACTACTAGAAAGACCCTTTCTGCTATAGTGGGACGTGAAAATTTCATGTTCTGAAGCTTCCCTGCAAAGTTATGGCACAATGCCGAAAACGCGTATTCAACATGAGATAAGGTGGGTTCCGGAACGCCAAACATAAAAATGTTGATAACTTTAGAAAAACACTTCAGACAGCTTAGATTTGATGTGCAACTACTAGAAAGACACTTTCTGCTATAGTGGGAGGTGAAAATATCATTTTCTGAAGCTTCCCTGCAAAGTTATGGCACAATGCGTAAAACGCGTTTTTAGCCTGAGATAAGGTCGATTCCGGAACGCCAAACATAAAAATGTTGATAACTTTGGAAAAACACATCAGACAGCTTAGATTTGATGTGCAACTACTAGAAAGACCCTTTCTGGTACAGTGGGAGGTTAAAATTTCGTGTTCTGTAGCTTCCCTCCAAAGTTATGGCACAATGCAAAAAAAGCGTTTAGAGCCTGAGATAAGGTCGATTTAGGAACGCCAAACATAAAAATGTTGATAACTTTCGAAAAACACTTCAGACAGCTTAGATTTGATGTGCAACTACTAGAAAGACACTTTCTGCTATAGTGGGAGGTGAAAATATCATTTTCTGAAGCTTCCCTGCAAAGTTATGGCACAATGCGTAAAACGCGTTTTTAGCCTGAGATAAGGTCGATTCCGGAACGCCAAACATAAAAATGTTGATAACTTTGGAAAAACACTTCAGACAGCTTAGATTTGATGTCCAACTACTAGAATGACCCTTTCTACTATAGTGGGAGGTGAACATTTCATGTTCTGAATCCTCCCTGCAAAGTTATGGCACAATGCAGAAAACGCGTTTTCAGCTTTAGATAAGGTCGATTCCGGAACGCCAAACATAAAAATGTTGATAACTTTCGAAAAACACTTCAGACAGCTTAGATTTGATGTCCAACTACTAGAAAGACCCTTTCTGCTATAGTGGGACGTGAAAATTTCATGTTCTGAAGCTTCCCTGCAAAGTTATGGCACAATGCCGAAAACGCGTATTCAACATGAGATAAGGTGGGTTCCGGAACGCCAAACATAAGAATTTTGATAACTTTAGAAAAACACTTCAGACAGCTTAGATTTGATGTGCAACTACTAGAAAGACACTTTCTGCTATAGTGGGAGGTGAAAATATCATTTTCTGAAGCTTCCCTGCAAAGTTATGGCACAATGCGTAAAACGCGTTTATAGCCTGAGATAAGGTCGATTCCGGAACGCCAAACATAAAAATGTTGATAACTTTGGAAAAACACATCAGACAGCTTAGATTTGATGTGCAACTACTAGAAAGACCCTTTCTGGTACAGTGGGAGGTTAAAATTTCGTGTTCTGAAGCTTCCCTCCAAAGTTATGGCACAATGCAAAAAAAGCGTTTAGAGCCTGAGATAAGGTGGATTTAGGAACGCCAAACATAAAAATGTTGATAACTTTCGAAAAACACTTCAGACAGCTTAGATTTGATGTGCAACTACTAGAAAGACACTTTCTGCTATAGTGGGAGGTGAAAATATCATTTTCTGAAGCTTCCCTGCAAAGTTATGGTACAATGCGTAAAACGCGTTTTTAGCCTGAGATAAGGTCGATTCCGGAACGCCAAATATAAAAATGTTGATAACTTTGGGAAAACACTTCAAACATCTTAGATTTGATGTGCAACTACAAGAAAGACCCTTTCTGCTATAGTGGGAGGTTAAAATTTCATGTTCTGAAGCTTCCCTGCAAAGTTATGGCACAATGCAGAAAACGCGTTTTCAGCCTGAGATAAGGTCGATTCCGAAATGCCAAACATAAATATGTTGAAAACTTTCAAAAAACACTTCAGACAGCTTAGATTTGATGTGCAACTACTAGAAAGACCCTTTCTGCTATAGTGGGAGGTAAAAATTTCATGTTCTGAAGCTTCCCTGCAATGTTATGGCACAATGCAGAAAACAAGTTTTCAACCTGAGATAAGATGGGTTTCGGAACACCAAGCATAAAAATATTGATAACTTTGGAAAAACACTTCAGACAGGTTAGATTTGATGTGCAACTACTAGAAAGACCCTTTCTGCTATAATGGGAATTGAAAATTTCGTGTTCTGAAGCTTTCCTCCAAAGTTATGGCACAATTCAGAAAATGCGCTCACAGCCTGAGATAAGGTGGGTTCCGGAACGCCAAAGATAAAAATGTTGATAACTTTGGAGGAACACTTCAGACAGCTTAGATTTGATGTGCAACTACGAGAAAGACCCTTTCTGCTACAGTGGGATTTGAAAATTTCATGTTCTGAAGCTTCCCTGCAAAGTTATGGCACAATGCGTAAAACGCGTTTTCAGCCGGAGATAAGGTGGGTTCCGGAACGCCAAACAAAAAAATGTTGATAACTTTGGAAAAACACTTCAGACAGCTTAGATTTGTTGTGCAACTACTAGAAAGACCCTTTCTGCTATAATGGGAATTGAAAATTTCGTGTTCTGAAGCTTTCCTCCAAAGTTATGGCACAATTCAGAAAACGCCCTCACAGCCTGAGATAAGGTGGGTTCCGGAACGCGAAACGTAAAAATGTTGATAACTTTGGAAGAACACTTCAGACAGCTTAGATTTGATGTGCAACTACTAGAAAGACCTTTTCTGCTATAGTGGGAGGTGAAAATTTCAAGTTCTGAAGCTTTATGCAAAGTTATGGCACAATGCGTAAAACCCGTTTTCAGCCTGAGATAAGATGGGTTCCCGAACGCCAAACATAAAAAATGTTGAAAACTTTGGAAAAACACTTCAGACAGCCTGGGTTTGATGTGCAACTACAAGAAAGACCTTTTCTGCTATAGTGGGAGGTGAAAATTTCATGTTCTGAAGCTTGATGCAAAGTTATGGCACAATGCGTAAAACGCGTTTTCAGCCCGAGATAAGGTCGATTCCGGAACGCCAAACATAAAAATGTTGATAACTTTGGAAAAACACTTCAGACAGCTTAGATTTGATGTGCAACTACAAGACAGAACCTTTCTGCAATAGTGGGAGGTTAAAATTTCATATTCTGAAGTTTCCTGCAAAGTTATGGCACAATGCAATAAACGCGATTTCAGCCTGAGATAAGGTGGGTTCCCGAACGCCAAACATAAAAATGTTGAAAACTTTGGAAAAACACTTCAGACAGCTTAGATTTGATGTGCAACTACTAGAAAGACCTTTTCTGCTATAGGGGAAGTTTAAAATTTCATGTTCTGAAGCTTCCCTGCAAAGTTATGGCACAATGCGTAAAACGCGTTTTCAGCCCGAGATAAGGTCGATTCCAGAACGCCAAACATAAAAATGTGGACAACTTTGGAAAAACACTTCAGACAGCTTAGATTTGATGTGCAACTACTAGAAAGACCCTTTCTGCTACAGTGGGAGGTGAAAATTTCATGTTCTGAAGCTTCCTTGCAAAGTTATGGCACAATGCGTAAAACCCTTTTTCAGCCTGAGATAAGGTCGATTCCAGAACGCCAAACACAAAAATGTTGATAACTTTGGAAAAACACTTCAGACACCTTAGATTTCACGTGAAACTACTAGAAATACCCTCTCTGCAATAGTGGGAGGTTAAAATATCATATTCTGAAGCTTCCCTGAAAAGTTATGGCACAATGCAGAAAACGCGTTTTCAGCCTGAGATGAGGTGGGTTCCGGAACGCCAAACATAAAAATGTTGATAACTTTGGAAAAACACTTCAGACAGCTTAGATTTGATGTGCAACTACTGGAAAGACCCTTTCTGCTATAGTGGGACGTGAAAATTTCATGTTCTGAAGCTTCCCTGCAAAGTTATGGCACAATGCCGAAAACGCGTTTTCAGCCTGAGATAAGGTGGGTTCCGGAACGCCAAACATAAAAATGTTGATAACTTTGGAAAAACACTCCAGATAGCTTAGATTTGATGTGCAACTATTGGAAAGACCCTTTCTGCTATAGTGGGACGTGAAAATTTCATGTTCTGAAGCTTCCCTGCAAAGTTATGGCAGAATGCCGAAAACGCGTTTTCAGCCTGAGATAAGGTGGGTTCCGGAACGCCAAACATAAAAATGTTGATAACTTTGGAAAAACACTCCAGACAGCTTAGATTTGATGTGCAACTATTGGAAAGACCCTTTCTGCTATAGTGGGACGTGAAAATTTCATGTTCTGAAGCTTCCCTGCAAAGTTATGGCACAATGCGTAAAACGCATTTTCAGCCTGAGATAAGGTCGATTCCGGAACGCCAAACATAAAAATGTTGATAACTTTCGAAAAACACTTCAGACAGCTTAGATTTGATGTGCAACTACTGGAAAGACCCTTTCTGCTGTAGTGGGACGTGAAAATTTCATGTTCTGAAGCTTCCCTGCGAAGTTATCGCACAATGCAGAAAACGCGTTTTCAGCTTGAGATAAGGTGGGTTCCGGAACGCCAAACATAAAAATGTTGATAACTTTGGAAAAACAATTCAGACAGCTGAGATTTGATGTGCAACTACTAGAAAAACCCTTTCTGCTATAGTGGGAGGTGAAAATTTCATTTTCTGATGCTTCCCTGCAAAGTTATGGCACAATGCGTAAAACGCGTTTTCATCCTGAGATAAGGTCGATTCCGGAACGCCAAACAAAAAAATGTTCATAACTTTGGAAAAACACTTCAGACAGCTTAGATTTGATGTGCAACTTCTAGAAAAACCCTTTCTGCTATAGTGGGAGGTGAAAATTTCATTTTCTGAAGCTTTCCATGCAAAGTTATGGCACAATGCAGAAAACGCGTTTTCAGCCTGAGATAAGGTTTATTCCGGAACGCCAAACATAAAAATGTTGATAACTTTGGAAAAACACTTGAGACAGCTTAGATTTGATGTGCAACTACTAGAAAAACCCTTTCTGCAATAGTGGGAGGTGAAAATTTCATTTTCTGAAGCTTCCTTGCAAAGTTATGGCACAATGCAGAAAATGCGTTTTCAGCCTGAGATAAGGTTGATTCCGGAACGCCAAACATAAAAATGTTGATAACTTTCGGAAAACACTTCAGACATCTTAGATTTGATGTGCAACTACTAGAAAGCCCCTTTCTGCTATATTGGGAGGTTAAAATTTCATGTTCGGAAGCTTCCCAGGAAAGTTATGGCACAATGCAGAAAACGCGTTTTCAGCCTGAGATAAGGTCGATTCTGGAACGCCAAACATAAAAATGTTGATAACTTTCGAAAAATACTTCAGACAGCTTAGATTTGATGTGCAACTACTAGAAAGACCCTTTCTGCTATAGTGGAAGGTGAACATTTCATGTTCTGAAGCTTCCATGCAAAATTATGGCACAATGTAGACAACGCGTTTTCAGCCTGAGATAAGGTCGATTCTGGAACACCAAACATAAAAATGTTGATAACTTTGGAAAAACACTTCAGACAGCTTAGATTTGATGTGCAACTACGAGAAAGACCCTTTCTGCTATAGTGGGACGTGAAAATTTCATGTTCTGAAGCTTCCTTGCATAGTTATGGCACAATGCAGAAAATGCGTTTTCAGCCTGAGATAAGGTTGATTCCGGAACGCCAAACATAAAAATGTTGATAACTTTGGAAAAACACTTCAGACAGCTTAGATTTGATGTGCAACTACTAGAAAAACCCTTTCTGCTATAGTGGGAGGTTAAAATTTCATGTTCTGAAGCTTCCCAGGAAAGTTATGGCACAATGCAGAAAACGCGTTTTCAGCCTGAGATAAGGTCGATTCTGGAACGCCAAACATAAAAATGTTGATAACTTTCGAAAAATACTTCAGACAGCTTAGATTTGATGTGCAACTACTAGAAAGACCCTTTCTGCTATAGTGGAAGGTGAACATTTCATGTTCTGAAGCTTCCATGCAAAATTATGGCACAATGCAGAAAACGCGTTTTCAGCCTGAGATTAGGTCATTTCTGGAACGCGAAACATAAAACTGTTGATAACTTTCGAAAAACACTTCAGACAGCTTAGATTTGATGTGCAACTACTAGAAAGACCCTTTCTGCTATAGTGGGAGGTGAAAATTTCATGTTCTGAAGCTTCCCTGCAAAGTTATGGCACAATGCAGAAAACGCGTTTTCAGCTTGAGATAAGGTCGATTCCGGAACGCCAAACATAAAAATGTTGATAACTTTCAAAAAACACTTCAGACAGCTTAGATTTGATGTGCAAATACTAGAAAGACCATTTCTGCTATAGTGGGACGTGAAAATTTCATGTTCAGAATCTTCCCTGCAAAGTTATGGGACAATGCAGAAAACAATTTTTCATCCTGAGATAAGGTCGATTCCGGAACGCCAAACATAAAAATGTTGATAACTTTGGAAAAACACTCCAGACAGCTTAGATTTGATGTGCAACTATTGGAAAGACCCTTTCTGCTTTGGTGGGACGTGAAAATTTCATGTTCTGAAGCTTCCCTGCAAAGTTATGGCACAATGCGTAAAACGCGTTTTCAGCCTGAGATAAGGTCGATTCCGGAACGCCAAACATAAAAATGTTGATAACTTTCGAAAAACACTTCAGACAGCTTAGATTTGATGTGCAACTACTGGAAAGACCCTTTCTGCTATAGTGGGACGTGAAAATTTCATGTTCTGAAGCTTCCCTGCGAAGTTATCGCACAATGTAGAAAACGCGTTTTCAGCTTGAGATAAGGTGGGTTCCGGAACGCCAAAGATAAAAATGTTGATAACTTTGGAAAAACAATTCAGACAGCTGAGATTTGATGTGCAACTACTAGAAAAACCCTTTCTGCTATAGTGGGAGGTGAACATTTCATGTTCTGAAGCTTCCCTGAGAAGTTATGGCACAATGCAGAAAACGCGTTTTCAGCCTGAGATAAGGTGGGTTCCGAAACGCCAAACGTAAAAACGTTGATAACTATCGAAAAACACTTCAGACAGATTAGATTTGATGTGCAACTACTAGAAAGAACCTTTCTGCTATAGTGGGAGGTCAAAATTTCATGTTCTGAAGCTTCCCTGGAAAGTTAAGGGACAATGCAGAAAACGCATTTTCATCCTGAGATAAGGTTGATTCAGGAACGCTGTTGTATACACTGGAAGTTCGAAAATATTATAATCAAAACCTGCTAAATAATATTTGATATTGTTTTTGATTTTTTATCATTAATTGTTTAATGTTTCAAACTTTAGTGAACCTGTATGCGTTTGATCATGCGCGTTTGAACTCACGAACAGCTGTGTGCTTGGATCTGAGAATGACCTTGAAGGCGCGCTCATCTGAAGTCATGAGAGAGCGGCCATCTTGAACTTAGTTTGAACCTGTGCGCACGTGCTGACAAAATGGAGTGGATGTACTGACCTAATATGGTGAACCGGGCATCAGTGACGTATAAAAAATGATGTAAGTGCTGACGCAATTGACACTAATATGATCTATCACCGAACATGTATCCTTTTGAGGGAGGAACTTCAAAAGGCCACCTGGAGAAAAAACAAGATAAGTTATAGATATGACTAATTGGCTTGGCGTGAGAAAACGGATGTCGGTATGTCTTCAAAGCCGTGTGTCGCTATATAAGCGCTCGGAGATGTGACCCTGAGCTCTTGCTCTTTTTGGATCTTCGCCCGCGTTTGTCCGCCGTAAGTTTTTATCTTATCTTGGGACGGTGCTCTTGCTGTTTGCTCTCGGACCATTTGATTTCAACTCATCTTTTATTTCTCTTTTATTATTTTTGAATTAATCCTTTTTATTGAAGTAATTTTGATTATATGGTTTTGAAGTATTTTTAATTATACGGTTATTGAAGTAATTTTGATTATATGGTTTTGAAGTATTTTTAATTATACGGTTATTGAAGTAATTTTGATTATATGGTTTTGAAGTATTTTTAATTATACGGTTATTGAAGTAATTTTGATTATATGGTTTTGAAGTATTCTTAATTATACGGTTTTTGAAGTATTTTTAATTATACGGTTATTGAAGTAATTTTGATTATATGGTTTTGAAGTATTTTTAATTATACGGTTATTGAAGTAATTTTGATTATATGGTTTTGAAGTATTCTTAATTATACGGTTTTTGAAGAGTTTTTGATTATATGGTTATTGAAGTAATTTTGATTATATGGTTTTGAAGTATTTTTAATTATACGGTCTTTTAAGTAATTTTTGATTATATGGTTTTTGAAGTATATGTACTAGTACCAGCGTCTGGCGGTACTTTTGATATTGTTGGGTATCAGCGTCTGGCAATACCCTTGAGTTTATGGATTTTATTGTTTTTGGTTGACTTTGCTGTTTTTACTATTCTTTTATTAATTTTTTGAAGAAACATTTTTGTGACAAAAAACAAAATAAAATTGAGTACGAATTAAGTACTGAAAAGGCACAACGGCGTGGATCCCTGACTACTAAAGAATCAACTGGCTCCTACCTACTACCATCAATTGGGTTATAGGTGAGTTACTGTTTGATTTCCTCCTGTTGCACATTTAATGAGTGTCTCACATGGCAGCATTATTCCATCCTGAATTATTGTGTCAATGATTAGGTGGTAGTTTTAGGCATTTATGGGGAAAATGTTATTTGAAAGGAATGGATTTAGGATCCGATCATGAGTCCCTAAACGAAGTTAAGTAAAGAGACTACGATAAGGTGTAGCATTGTAAGGTCAAGAACCTGTTTCTTAACAGGTCGGGCTAATTAAATAACCCGCTCAGTGAAGCGCCGACACTACTCACTAATATAATAAGGTATAGTTGATATGCTTATTATAGATTTAGAACCGTGTCCGCAACAAGAGGCTGACTGAGTTGACCAACCGAGGGGCCCTTTACCAGAGAGGCAAAGGGAGGTAGTGTGCTTGGAACTAGGGACGGCTTATGTTATAGCTAATCGCCTTGTACACAAGACCTTGAAAACCTAAACCCGACGACATGGCGCCCGAACAGGGACATGATTGAAAAACGTACAATCTATTTGTGAGTAACTGGACCACAGATTAAAATTCTGACGGGAAAAGTTCGGTAGTGAATAGATGGATCCTACAATCTCTGAGTTTTGAATCAAAGAGAAAGATTCAGGCTCTATCACTCGACAACGTACGATCGTGTTGACTCTACAATTTACCGAAAGACTGTCCCTTGGGACTGATCACCCCAAGCAGGATAGTTAAAGTATTAAGGTAATTGTAGTACAACTATATAATATAGCTGGAATACAGAAGTACAGCAAAAAGTCCCGTGAGGCCTTATAACGGGCACCCCATGGTAAAGAGTCCGCTAAGGACAACTGGGGAACTGCAGCAGGAAGCAGCGGCATAGTTCGGGAAACTGTTCATAGCCGGTAAAGTGAATTCCTTAAAAATAATTTGACTGAGATTGAAAAATGGAAATGAGCAAAGAGGTTGTGCCAAAAAGTAGTGGAGCTCTTAAGAGAAGAGCTTCCATAGCTGAGTCTGAGGTTGTGACTGCTCCCCCTGATATGTGGGTGCTGAGGTCTTTCCTGATAATCGATACACGATTAGAAAACCAGGAATTTTGGGACATCTTGCCACCCGGCTCGTATACGCTTCTGAACCCACGAAGATGTCCGAGACCAACCGATGGTGCGGGGGTGGCTCGTTGGGTGAAAGAAAAATTTGGTGAACAAGTCGAGAAGTTTGATCAAGAATACTCTGAGAACTGGGACCCAGGCGAGGCACGTCCTTTGGACACAGGGGAGTCGAAGTTACAAACGATATCAATGGCTCATTACTCGCCATATGACGACAAGAACCACGAGGGCTCCTTTCGGATGCTTTCAGAAACTTATTACAACTCCTTGAGCCATGCTAAAACGGAAGCTGTCATAATTCCTGTCTTCGGAACCGGGGTGTTTAATTACCCCCTCGAGAAGGCAGTGCAAACTTGTCTTGAACATGCTCAACATTGGGTGAACTATAACTTTGAATCCGCCCGAATGGTGATCCTCTTGGCCTCCGAGGCTGGGCTACGGCAGGAAATCATCAAACAACTGGTAGAGAGGAATAAGGTGTATCCGGTGAAAGTTCAGGATTATGCAGCGACTCACGGTTGTCCGCTTGACGCAACCTTGGTTGATGGTTTAATGAAGAAGCCCAAAGTGAGCAAGTTGTATAAGGAGTCTACCCATGACCATGACGCAGGGAGTATTACTGAAAGTTTTGCAAGTCAATACCAGCACTACTCAAGCCCTGCTAGGCCGGGGATTTATCCCCGAGGTGAACTCCAAAATGTTCAATCGATGTACCAAGCAACTGGTACACTGCCCCTGACAAATAAGGGACCACTGGACACTGCGTTACAAGAAATAGTCAAACTTCCGACTGCGCCACCCGCCTATGAAGCTGACCCAGCTCTTAGGGACCATAGCTATGCCACGCCAGCGAGGGTCCGCTTTTTTGATTCGTCAGAAAATGACCCCGATGATGGAGAATCCCTGAGCCTGAGTGAAACTGACAGAGGAGTCATTGCAAGAAGTTTAGAGAGGATGTCAGAGCAACTTAGTGCAATAACACGGCAAATAGGAAGCCAACAAGATCAGCTCGACAGGAGTTTGAGTCAGGGAGGATTAGTATGCACTCTAGGTTCCCAGGGAAATCGCCCGCATGCTATACAACCACTCAATCCCTCTAATGGCTCCATTGGGGCCTTGGATCTCAACGCCTCGGAAAACCCTGATGTCAGAGACCCAGGATCGAGTGAGCCGGCCTTGGGTGAAATCCCAGTCATTAGAATGGATAATGGATCCATGTTTGTCATTCTACACACTTCAACGGCCAAATATAAGCCAACTGGGGACAATGTAGTAATCCCCATAAGGAAGTGGAATGGACTGGAGGAAGTGAAGGCATTCACTCCGTGGAGAAAGAAAATTGGTAAAAGGGACTTCAATCACCGTCTCTCACTTTTGGGAGAAGAGGTTCGTGATCGAAATTACCGAGCTCTGGAACAGGTCCATCAGTTAGATTTTACTGAGTGCGAGGACTCCCCTGTAGCCGCCGTTTATGTGACGCCACTGGTGCATTCGCGTTCTGTAGAAGGGCAGATACACGTTGGAGCCAGTAAAATTGCTCGGCTTGAGTTGTCTAAGGTGACCCTTGACCTTAATCCCCCCGAATCATTGGGAGTCCTCACAAATGCACAGCTAGCACGGTGGGTGACCGCCACCTATGCGACGCTGACCTCATTAGGTTACTTTGAGACAGTTACGTGTCTGATAGGGGACCGACAACTAGCAAAGACACTATACGACACAGTGTTACTTTTGAAGCAGGATAAATTTGCAAAGTATTTGGAAAATTCCCCTCAGCTACAACGTGGCCTGGAGGATGAGGAGCACAGAGAGCCAGAGGAACCTCGGGTCCCCTTTCGACCCTCCTCTGCGTCTACACCACGTCCCCCAACCCCCCTACCTAGATCTCCGCGGGTTGAACAATCACCTTCACCCCCCACTGACCGTCAACCCACCCGAATGGTACAAGCAAGAAATTCTAGAGGGCGAAAGATAACGTGGGGAGATTATGATGCCACCAAATGGCCGTGCGACCCCGATGAGGAAGGATTAAGAGAACGCCCTACGGCTCATGCTTATGATCCAGTTGTACACCAGCAACCTCCGGAGCCAGATTGGAACAAAGAAATAATCACACCTCAATGGTTTCCTCATGATAGGAGGGAAAGGGCCCGGAGAATGCGATCTCCCTCCTCTGAGGAAATAGGTGGATGGCAGGGAGTGTCTAGGTCCTTTAAACAAGCATATCTTGCACGTGGATATGATGCTCATCGCAATTCCTTAACAGATATCTACTCCCACATGCCCAGGGCCACCCGCTTGCCGACAGACTCATGGGAGAGACGGTCTCCATGCCCCTCAGACTCCGACGACCAGAGTGACGATGACTCTGGCAGTGATAGTGACCCGACTCTGGGTCCACAGCCAGACCCCCCAACTCCTTCAAGACAGGGTAGCAGGATGGCCTCCACAGGAAGGATAGGACGACAGCGTACTCAGCTGGCGGTCTCAATCCTTGCAGGGGGCCCCCCATCAGAGCCCAGACAAAACACTGACGTTAGAGTGTCAAATAAAATTACTGTAGCAGACCTGTGTAAGGCACTCCCGAAAAGGAAAGATAAGGAGTCCAACTGCGAATATGTTAGAAGGCTGAATAAGGAATTGTCTCCATCTCAAATGGCTGACCCGGTTATTAGTAAATACGTCTCCAAAGGGAACGGGCTAGACTTGGTTCAAGGTCAGACATTAATGGATTTGCTGACCTCTGATATGGCTACTCTGCTCACAAGCCAAGTGGAGGCAACCATTCGAGATCTGGTTGATAAAGTGAATAAAGGAGAGATGTCCCTTCTGCAAGCTTATTCCATACTGGCAGATGAAGGGGCTGATGAGTCGCAGGTCAAACATTTCCTGGTACAGATTAACTGCCCTGATCAGGCCAAATTGGTTCTGGAGTTCCTCCAAGCGAAGGGACTGGATGCAAAGACTGAGGTTATCTCCCGCCACAGCTCTGTGATGGCTGTTAGAAGAGCCCTCAGAAAAGAAAAAGAGAGACCTGATGTTCCCGAGGCTCGACCGTCAAAAAACGAGCAGAGGGGGAAGTCTCTTCCCCCTTTCGGAAAAGTAACGGCAAAACCCCAATACGGCCCGGCTCGCACTCAATCTACCTTTCCACCGAGAAAGGATCGAAATCAGCAAGACATCAGGCCCAATGGACAGGGTGGGGCCAAGCGCCCTCCATTCAACAAGAACGTGAATGGCTCAGCCTCGAATGCCCCCAGACAGCCTCATTGGAGGCAGGATCGTGCCGACAATCGATCCCAAGCAAAAGGCCAGGATCGTCCCCGTTCAAAACCCGTGTCCGAGGAAGAATGGAAGGCGATGACCCAAGAGCAGAGGGAGGCAGTAATACTTGCAGCGGCCCGACGAAACCAGGATATGGGAAGAGATCTGACCGCAGCCCAGAGGAGAGTGCTAGAAAAGCACGAGCCCAAAACCCAACAATGAGGCCCTATAAAGTGCAGATTTGGGTTAAAAATCAAAAAAGAGATTGTTACTATGACACTGGAACAGACATATCCATATTACCAAAGGAGTGGTTAGATGAAGAACTCGATCAGAAGGTGCTCGTAAAATTGGCTAATGGAGATGTTACTATGTTGGCTCTAGGAAGATTTAATGGTAAAATGGTGGCAATAGGGCCGAACCCTTTATTGTCTCCAAATGACTCAGAATGGATTATAGACGCCCCTTCCTCAAATTGGATGAGAGAGGTTAACAGGATCACGGCCATAGAAAAATTAGTGTGTACTTCACACATAAAGGACAAGGCACGCCTAGAGAAGATCCTTTATTCTGCCGAAGTGGCCCGATTTAAAAATGATGTAGGATTAATGAAAACTGAACCATATGTCATCAGGGGTGGCCTCCCAGGTAAACAGAAGCAGTACCCATTAGGTAAATATGAAGATCAATTGCTAGCAGTGTTCAAAGAATTGGAACAACTAGGGGTCATTGAGAAAATTAAAGAACCACCCTGCTTAATGCCAGTACAAGCAGTACCAAAAAAGGATGGTACTGTCAGACCTGTCCATAACCTAAAAATGTTAAATGACGTGACAGTGAAAGACACTAGACAAATCATCAATCCCCGACAGACCATGTTAAAAATACGCCCGGGAGAATATAACTCCAGTATTGACCTTGCAAATGGATTCTGGTCCGTACCACTGGCCGAGGAAAGCAGGCCGAAAACCTGTTTTATGATTAAAGGACAAGGCTACATGTGGACTAGGCTTCCCCAAGGATTTGTGAATTCCCCTAACGCATTTCAGGAACGTATGGAGAAACTGTTGCAAGACTTGCCAGTCACGTGTTATATAGACGACATATTCATCTCCACGGAGACAGAAGAAGAACATCTCGAGCTTTTGGAAGAAGTAATCCGGAGACTGAAAGACCATGGAATGAAAATTGGAATCGCCAAATGTGAGATAGGTGTACCTCAAGTCAAATATCTGGGTGTCCTAGTCACTAAGCATGCGATAACTTCCACAGACGACTATCTCCAAAATCTGCACCCTACTACGCTTAAAGAGCTAGAGAAATGTTTAGGAAAATTGGGGTGGCTACGAAGTATGATCCCTTATTATTCCACCTTAGCGAGACCTGTCGAGATGATCAAAAATAAGGTCAGGACATTCGACAAACGATCCCTAAAGTTAATAGAACATGATAGAATGCTAACGCCAGAAGAAATTGAAACCTGGAACTGCCTTATACAACAAATTCTCACGGATGGGGTGAAACTCGCTCCGTACCGAGATGGACAAAATATCTCTGTAAAAGTGTTAGAGGAAAAGGAAAATGGTGGATGCGCGGCAGTCTACGAGGAAAGCAGTGACACACCAATTTGTTACGTATCCGTCAGGTATTCACCCACTGAGAGTCGATTTGCCCCAGCAGAAAGAGAACTCAGGTTGTTATGGAAAGTTTACACGGAACTGGCTTCCAACTTAGGCCAGGTCTATGTAAAATGTACAGTACAGAATGACCTCACTAAAGAAATGGTCAAAGATACGGTGGAATTCGCTAAAGCTTATGCCTCTAGATGGGGAAAGTGGAAGCAGATGCTCTTGGATCCGAATTGGTCATTTATAATGGCCAAGTCTAAGCAGCAGCCAAAAAACCCTGCAATATCCCAACCGGATTATACAGGAATATACACCCTCTTTACTGATGGAAGTAAAACTGCACAAGACCCCGAGGGATATTGGGGTTTTGTGCTTTACAAACGAGATAAACCTCTGTATAAAGAAAAAGGAAGAATGGGCAAGACAGCACAGGAAGCCGAGTTACAGGCAGTTGTCAGCGGACTGCAATATGTAAAGAAGAAGGGAATAAAATCCTTACGTATTGTGACTGACAGTTGGTATGTCTCGGAAGGACTGAAAGATAACCTTAAATACTGGCAGCAGCGAGACTTCCAGAATTACAAAGGAAAAGAGTTGGAACATCGTGACCTATGGATAGTGGTGAACCAATTGCTACAACACATAAAACTTTGGGTGACCCATGTCAATAGTCACACAGGAATCCAGGATTTTGATCACATGGGAAATGACGTGGTTGACAAACTAGTGCAGACTAGGGCGGTTGTGGTAGGCACTCTGATTTTTCCTGATAAATGGAAGAATGACCAAGGGAAGCTTGTCATTCCTCAGGAAGAAAGGCTGGATTATGTCCGGCATATTCATCGTGCTTTGCTACATGTCGGAAATGAGAGAACGCGAAGATGGATGGTTGATAACGGGATTGAGGCCGGTCCTCTCAAAGACACCATATCTCTAGTTAGACATGACTGCGAGATATGCATGGAGAAGGGATTGTTACCTCCTATTGCTTATCAGGAAGGAAAAATTGCTGAAGAGTTCCCGGGCATTTCCGCGTCTATGGATGTAGGGGTCCTGGGGAGTCACTATGGCATATATAAAAAATTCCTGGTGATAGCTGACAATGGGGGAGGACACACTCGAGTCTACCCCATTAAGAAAGAAACCACAAAGACAGCTAAAGAGTGTGTAATGTCATTTATTCAGGGGAATCCAGTCAAGACCCTCAGATCGGATAATGCCGCCATGTTTACTTCCAAGCACTTTCGTTCATGGTTGGAGCAGGAAGGGATACGACATGTCTTATCCATCCCGCATCAATCCAACACTAACGGAGTCGCGGAACGTGCAGTGCGCGCGGCAAAATCACAAATACTGCTGTATAAGCACAGATGGCACTTACCTGAAAACCTCTTTGCCATTAACCAACAACTCAGTCTCCCCAAGTTACGGGGCTCTACCCCTGCCCACTCTCACGAGCCCTCTGTATCGTTACAGGTGGGAAGTGAGGTGTGGATACTCGCCACCGGAAAATCTACCACAATAGTAAAAGTCGAAGGGAACGTACTTACGGGTAAAGATGGCCACAGGTACCACCCCAAGCAACTACGACTTAAGTATAAAAATCAGGATGGAAGCTGACCGAGACCATGTGCCAGGTTGGGTTCAGGGGCTTGGGGAGGACTATGTGAAGATGCTCCCCGACCGAGTCTTCCCAAATAATGGCCTTTTGGTCATGGCCTGGGATGGTGTTAATCATTCCTGGAAAAAAGGGATTGTTATGCCCTATACTCACCCCACCACCAGTGTTAGTTGGTCTAACTATGAGCCTGGTGACTGTGTCCTTTGTGCTGCGCCTGTTTTTGCCCTCATTTGGTCTGGAGATGCAAAGTACAAGCATGAGCACCGTCCTAAGCGAGCGGAAGTGGGCGCTGAGCACTTGATGTGCGGGATTGAATTAATGGGGTCTGCCCCCTTCACGTTTTGCAAATGCTGCTGGGACTCGTGGGGATGTCGATATCAAATACTACGCAAAGACACCCATTGTGGGCCATGCACCTGTGGCCGACGTAACGGGGTTAGGAATGTGTGCGATACTGGCACCCCCTGGCAGATAAACCCAGCACAGTTCTTGGCGCTGCGGTATCGTTTCCACTCAAACGATCACCTTCCTCAGCCGCCGTTTGTTTTACGGGCCAGTGTCATAGATTCTTGGAACTGTCCCATTCTGATATACCAGACTGTGATGACTATTGGCTATGACAAATTGTCATCTAAACAGGAAAAGAAACTCTCAGTCATCCCCAGGGATACCACCATGAAGTGGGAAGACTTTCTCCCTTGGAAGTGGGAGGATGGCTTGCGTTTGTCTGGAGATGGAAGCCTATCCTTGCCAGGCTATAGCCAGAGAGATTGGGAATCCACCTCCATGGGAAGGTGGTGGACCGAGCAAATATGGCCACAAGATAGAGTGGCTAAGGGGAAAATATTCTGCCCAGACGTGTACAACTACCCGCATTTAACCAACAATAAGAGGATTTTTACAACTTCTGGAACCTTGCCCAGGCATGCTAAGGAGGTACAGGAAGCCAGGGTCTCCACTATTGAACGTAACCTTATTCTCGTTACTGAATGCGGCCCACGTGTAGTGTCTGGGACCGCCCATGTCCTTATCTTGTTCACTGGCTTCATATGGTGCCCGTTGGGGGTCTTCATAGAAGTTGACACAAAGGACTTGATGATACTGACTAATGTCTCGATCCCGGTCAGACCTGTAGCAAGGACAAAGGTGACTGGATGGTGGTCAGCCTGGCTGAGGAGGAGAGCTAAGCTCCGCCGTACTGGATTTACTCAAGCTGTCTTGGATCATGAGATGCCAGGCAGCACGTTTTTCCAGCAGCACCTAGGACCATGCCAGGGTGGTGCGATTGGTCCAGAGGGGGAGAGGAATAATCCCAAGAACAGTTCGGCTATTATGAACCAATCAGGAGAGATCAAAAAGACGGCGTCGCAAGAACTAATGCCACCACCCTCTTCTCACCCACAGGATCTTGATAGTCCTGGGTCAGAAGACGAGGAGGTGCCTAAAGTACGCGATAAAGGCAAGCGACCAGCTAGTGGTAAGCAATCGCGATTAGCCCTCCTTCTCAAAAGAAGAAAGGGAAAGAAGAATAATGAATTTATGGGATAAATTCTGGTATTGGAGAGCTAGGCGCTGGTGGCAGTTTAAGGCGAGACAACAATTGGCATATAAAGATCAGGCCAAGGATATACAGCACCAGACACCAGCTACAATTTCCAGGAAACAAATGAAACGCGACAAAATGATCAAGGAATGGGAGAAAACCACTAGGATGTCTCCCTTGAGTCTTTTTATAATTGGAATGCTACTATTTATATTAATATTAGTAATAGCCTCATGGTCAAATATAGTCTATGAACATATGACCTATACTAGCAGTGTCACCCGACGTTGGAAATCGAAAACAGTACGTTGTAGAAACTGCACCGTCTTGACCCCGGATACGAAAGAAATATCTTTGCCAATTGCAACAGATAAAAATGGCACTCAATTTGATCAAGCTCTGTGGATAAAACAAGCAATTGTCTACCTAAATATCCATGGAGCTATAAGTGGCACTTGTGAGTATGAGAAACCAAAACTTGATAGTCAGGAAGTGAAGAGTCAGGTGACCGCCAAGACACGTAAACGGAGACGTCGCCGGAGCGCGGAAAGCCCTGTGGACAAAACTGCCGCACGTCCCACTTGGACAGCTGCTGCTATGTCAATTACCCCCAGTCTGATCAATCAAACGGGAAATATTAATGTGATCGAAAACCATATGGCCAGTAGCATGACTACACCTGAACCTGGAAAAGATACCAGGAATAATGGCACGACAGGAATAGATACTCAGACAACTTTATCTGCCAAAAATAATGAAGGGAATCTCGGTGCAGCAATGACTGAAAAGAAGACAGTCATGGCCGCATCTCCTATAGATTCCATAATCATGTATACCCCAACAATGGCCCCTGATCAAATGGAGACTAACATAATCTCAACAGCTGATGGCAAAACAGTTGACGTAAAAACGATGGCCCCAATGTTCACATCGGAGCCCGCAGATCCTCACAAGGAAGGCATGGGAGAATGTGATATCCCATTTAAAAGTGTTAACGTGTTAAATTGTGATGAAGGACTCATGGACTGGCTTCTCCAGGCATCTCAGGCAGCGTATGAGAGGCTGTGTGAATATAAGGCCCAGTGTAAACGGAAGAATCAAACCCTATGTGAATACGACACCTGGAAAGATATAGTAACTCATTATGGACCTACCTCCAAGGAATTTGTAACAGTAAAAGTAAGGTTAATCAATCATGAAGAGATGAGACTTTCTGGATGGTCCTTCAATATCAACTCTGATAAAACCTGCTATTATAAAGTTTTTGCCCAACAAACGAGACGGGGCTGGTCGACGGGAGAAGATAGATATTATATGATGAAAACATGCCAGAAAATCAATACCACCCATGTGTGGAATGCCCCGCTTATTAGAAGGATTGAACAATCTATCTATAATAATAGAACATGGGATGAAGAGCTGTGGACAACCACAGAAGCATATGGAAATGAAGAATGGGATAAAAGTAATCAAATAGGACAACTCCTGTTAGATATAGCCCCCCTACCTTTTTCAGCTAACTCTGATCCCGACGTGTTAAACACTGATTCGGCTGACCCTGTTTCTAGAAGAGTTAGAAGAGAGCTGGAGTACACATGTTCTAAAGAAATGTTCCAAAAGGTAGAGACAAAAACCATGCTGGTGTTACTTGAATCCATTCTTAACACTGTAACCGCAGCGAACTCAGCTAAAAGTGAAGGAAAGAAGGAACAACAAGTTAAGTTTTTTCTCTCCATACCAGAAGAGACACAATTCGACAATTGTCTTTATTTAATGACAAATGGTTCTAAACCATGGTCGGACGGCAAGTCTCCCCCGGACACCCATTTCGGGGAAGAGGAGGTTTATCCTAGGTGTCAACCAGGGAAAAATTGCAGAAACAAAGGGCCCAAGAGTGATGAGTATGACACTAGCCCACGAGACACTGGCTTACGTAATGTTTATTGGAGGTGGCATCTGTTGACCACCATGAGTGAACAACATAGGGACAAGATTAATGTATCGGGAAAAGAGTACATTGCAGATCAGCATCCAGATAGTAAATTCTGGAAAATTTGGCTGAAATACCCTGTGGTACAGAGAAGAGTCATGTGGTACAAATTAAGGGCATTGCAAGAAGATGGTATATTATGCCATAATAAACAGTTTAATGGTAAAGGAATGGAAGAAGGAAATGACTGTCACAAAGAACCATGTGAGTGCCGAAGGGACCAAATAGGCCTCGCGATCCCTATGATGACGCAGCAACCTTGGAAAAACTGGGTCAGAAATAATCAGTCAGTTTGGTGGACTGAAGCTAAGAGATGTTTATCTCAAAAGCTTGGTATAGACATAACTCATGTCAAATACGCATATCAGCTCATTAATGAGAAGCCTAACAATACAGAGAATAGGATATTTTATCCTATGAGAGGAAAAGACTGGGCAGAGGCGATGGAGTATTGTACATCGGACCTACCAGTTAATTTATCCTGCCCAAGCGGCCGACCAACAGGTCAACAACTGAATAGTCATAAACACATTATTCTTCCCACATGTCTGAACGATAAAGCTAAAAATGATCCGACGGTTTTCTTTAGGGCATGGGAATGGTCACAGTTGGCTGGTCTCATTTTGGGACAAGGATTAGGGTGGAATTCGTTTGACACAGAAAGTTTAGAAATGCTGATATGGCCACACCTAGTATCGTACGATGAATTACAAACCCCTAGCGATGGAGGAAAAAATACCACTGTGATACATAGGTTCCTTGTAAACCCAGGATTGCCAGATTCCGTGAATCCACTCAACACATTAAGAGGAAAGGTTAGAAACTATGAAGTAAAAGTACAGACTGAGCAAGGAGAATGGGGATATGATTCAGTATACCAGGAGAATATTACTGAATGGAATAAACCATCTACGGAGGGACTCCAAAATGATGACCAAAGAACGTGGTACGCCGCTCTTAAAGAAGCAACGTTATTGTTTAACCCAAGCCAATTATGGGGCGACATTACTCAAATAAAAGGAGGTAAAAGAACCCCGGGAATGGCCCTTCAGGATCAATTAGCTAATTATCAAAATTTCTTAAAACGGAAAGAAGTCTCCTGGAATGACTCCAATGGGGAAGTATCTATACGAGCCTGGCCTCATCTGGCAATGGAACCACTTTTTGTAGAGGCCTCGCCAAAAGATAGTGGACAGAAAAAGGGAAAAGTTGAAGATATATCTACAAGGTATACAGCTACGTTTCTGTTGCCCGATCATCTGAAGACAGTCAAACAATATTTTAAACAACACCCGGAATGGCGCCACGTAAGAACAATTCAGTCATCATTCCCGTTTGTCCATACTACTCTAATGACTACGGAAAGATTTCTGATAGCAGGGCTAGACCTCTTTCAGGTCAATAATACAAGACAAACACAGAGTCAGGTGTTTGATAAAACTGAATTTAAGAAGACTTGGTTCCCCATTATAAGTAGTGTTCAATATCCACAACTTAGATGGCAACCCCAAGACCCCGAGTATTTTAGTTTAAACGTTACAGGATACCAAGGGTGTTTTCGAGCACCTAACCTGAAGCCTAAGGCAGTTTATAGTCACGACTCTAATCCATGTGACCCACATCAGTGGGGTTATATCCCGTGTAATAGTTCTGGATGTTTTAATGGGTCCCAAGTAGCCAAGCAACTGAAAAGAGAGCATGAATCCTATTTTACTACTAGGTGGGGAACACATGGTATATTGTTGAATAATAGAGAAAAAATGTGTGGACGGCTTGGAATACATGTAGCCATACCACACTGGCCGAAAGTGGCTGCTCCGATTGGGCTTTTAGAAAGTATAAATCCAGGGTTCCTCATGTATAATCGATATGAAACTTATCGAGATCAACTATGTAACAAAGACAGAGTGTATGCAAAATCACAGACACATGTTTTTGAATTGGATGATATTATCCTATCAAAGATGACATACAGTAATTCATCTCCCTGGTACATTCCAAAAGGAGAGAGAAGCTGCGTATATGAGGAATATAGTGCCCCTGAGATCAATATAACCAAGGACCCATATGCCTGTGAGAAATTAAACGATTATTGGCATGTTGTACGTGACTTTCGGAAGAAAGTACCGACGGCAGGATGGCTAGGATTTTTTGGAATGATGTCGGAAGCTATGATGTATGGAATAGGACAGGGAGTTGTAGATACAGCGGCAGCTGTGTGGGAAATTATCGAATTTATATGGTGGTACCTAAAATGGATACTGCTTGTATTAGCGATCCTCGTAGCTCTCGCCGTAATCTCTAAAGTAGTCACTTTATGTCGGTGCCTTAATAGTATATGCTGCTATCCGTGCCGTGCAGTCCAAAGACGAAAAGGAAGACAAGAGAAAGAGTTCTTGAGACAGGCTCTTCGAGATGTCAAAGAAGAAATAAAGAAAAAGAAGCAAGAAAAGTGGAAAAAAGTCAATGGACAAAGGGTCTAGCTAAGTTCAGGTTAGGCATCCCACTTCTGTATTAAGGTACCGGACACGAAAGTGCCTGAGGGGGAAGTCAATAAGGAAAATCTTAGGATGAAAATCAAAATTTTAACCTGAGTGTTGGGCATCATTTTAATAATATTAATATTACTTAACTTCAAAGTTACCCAGTTCTCCTAAAAGAGGACTGGTGTTGAAGGATGGACAATACACCGTGTATAACGTTACTAATACATCTTAATTAGTACCAAAGTACTAGTTTACGATATCAATTCAGGATTGATTAAAATAAGAACTAAATGACACAAATTCACAGAGCAATGTACTACGCTTCATGGCTTTTACCCACAATTATATTAAAATGCCCATAAAGTGTTTAAACACAGCACGGAACCAGACAAAAGTTTGGACTCTCTTCTGGATGGCATGGGCGAGTATTGGAGCAGATGCACTGACGCTCCGCCTACATCAACAGGGGACTCAAGGTAACGCCTCCACCCACAAGCACCTGCAAAGAGCAGCGCAGCAAATATCTCACGTTTAGTCGCGCTGAACATGGCAAGCAACCAGACGAACACCACCGGGTATCACCCTGAGAGTCCTCCCCAGGTAGGGGCAGATTTTATTGATCTTGCAATACTGTCCATTTTACAAGTAATATTTGTTCCTCCATTACATAAGCAAAAAACTTGTCTGGGATGCATCCTCGGACTAATAGTAGGGTGCGTTCGCTTTTTCGTTAGAAAAGCATCCCCTTTACATGCCTCGTTCAGCCTCATTGGATGCGCGGGTTTAAATTTAAGCCCTCAGAGACCATGGCTTTGGCCGACCGCGGTCACCATAGTATACGTACTGGACAGTCTGTACACCGAATTGGCCCTTTTGTTTTGCATAGGTTCTCAGTGTACCTATTGCATTATAGCAGGAACGGCGATATATTTCATACTCATAGGTTTATTGCTGACATTAATTTGGTCAACCCTGGGGAGGTATAAAAGGGCAGCACTTAATCTTACTGCGCAATGGATAATTCTGATGATATGGATTCTGTTCAAAAAGTTAGCTGGAGGAACTTCTTTGTATGTCTCTGTGTTTTATATAGGTTACCTGATGGGGACTTGTTACCCCATAAAGATATGGAAAACTTCGAACAGCATAAGGCTGTTTGGGATGGCGTCTACTCTTCGTAGACCTTCTCAGAATTGACATTTTGTAATGTTTCTACAGGGCTCAATTGTGATTACGGACGGGAACAACAAAGCAGATCAATGGGATCCATGGCACACGCAAAAAACGAGAGTCCTGTATGCCCTAGATGTGATCATGGAGCCCCTTGATCCCGGAACCAAAGTCCGCCCTGTAGACAGAGGAAGACATAGGATTTTTAGTTGGGGACCCTCCACCAAAATGGTTGAATATTGGAGGGGTGAGCCCCGCATGAAATTTACAGCAAAGGTGTCACGCGGTGTACTTACCCAAGATCACAAAAAGCAGGTCCAAAAATTGTGGATACCGCATGAAATCAAAGCAAAGGATCGGGTTGTGTGGTCATTCGAAAAGGAGACCCCGTTCATTCTCCAGGCATGGCCACGTTTTGTGGTAATGTGCCGGGAGAGCGAGCCATTGAACCATTGGCTCCCAGTTGTTTGTGCTGAACTCTGGGAGTTTACGTTCCCCGGGGATGATAAGCTGCCCCCGTTGACCACGTACGCCATTAGGGCGTACCATTGTAAAATAGGACCTGGGCAGACATCCTGGATTGAACGCGGAGCATTCCATCCCCCGTATATGATGGAGGGAATGGTGCTGAAAACCGAACAGGTGGGAGAAATATACAACGAAGACTTGGGAAATGTTAGCCCAGCCAGACCTTGGGGGCCAGGAAACATTCAGCCAGGCTACCAACCTCCCGGAAAGCAGATTTACCTCTGCGACACAAACTTACTGATGGTGACTCAATGGCAGAAAGATGTTGTGAGTGTGTATGAGGACTGGGAGGAGTGCGTCGACAGGGAGCATGATGAATTGTGGCATGGGGGGTTTGGTACACAACATTACCAAGGAGGATATTGTCCTAGTGGTTACTATGAGTGGATCGAAAGGTTGTTGAAAGGTAGATCAGTGGTGCCCACAGCACATGGATGGCATATGCAAAGACCAGGCACTTGGGAAAAATTCGCCCGACTGGTGATGAGTGGAGCTAAGGAGGAAGCAATAGCGGTGTTGGAGGGGAATCGCGACTGGAAGCGCCCTGCCATGCTCCAACAGTACAAACGGCAACGCGGGAGGCCCGCCCCCCGGAGACCAAACCCGGCGAGACGTTGGGCAAGGAGAGCCGCGACATCCAGTAGCACAGAGGTGGCCTCTGGAGGGAGAAGCAATCTCCCGTCCAATGACGAGGCACCTGCTAGCTCGGAGTCGGTAGCTACTCCAGCCCCAAGGGCACCCAAGTGTCGGAGGGCCTCCGTGTCTGTACCGATGTACCCTGAGCCAGCGCGGTCCTCTCCCGAACCACTGCCAAATGCCCCACCACCTTCAGAAAGTAGTGCAGTTGAGGACAGCCAGGAAGAACAGCCAAATCACCAAGGAGATGCCAGCGCAGCAAATTGTGCTTATTGTAAGGGAGAATTAGTAGCCCTTAAAGATCCACTCCTTTGTAAGCACGATGGCCATATCCTGGGAAGTTGCCACCTGTGTGGGTTAAACATGAGGGACATCAGCTTTGTCTTCCCTGATGTTGGACAGTTCGTAGCAGGCCCCGTTAATGACTCTCACACGGGGACAGATGGCCCTGTGGAGATGAACCCCGGAAGCATGCTAAACCCTGTACCCCCTGCATCACCAAGACGCCAGACACCTTCTCCTCAAACTGAAGACTCCAGTGATCTGAGCCCCACATCTTCTCAATCTGCAAGCCACTCGACTCCAGCCCCACGAAATGAATATTCACCCACCACTCCCCAATATGAGGTTCCAGCTCCCCCAGCGTCTGTGGATGGTGATGGAGAACCTAATGACTACACTGCCCCTTTGACGTCCAGCCCTGCGTCGCCTGGTGTGCCAAGATCGGCATCTGCGCTGATGTGGATCTGCTACTACGTGAACATGCTGAGAGAATTGGATGATCTCGAGTCCCTGATGAGACAACAAAATGATGACGACGAAGGAATCGGACCACTGGACTTTGACGAACTGGACAAATGGTGAAGGACGATATTTTCGGAGGGGGATGTTGTATACACTGGAAGTTCGAAAATATTATAATCAAAACCTGCTAAATAATATTTGATATTGTTTTTGATTTTTTATCATTAATTGTTTAATGTTTCAAACTTTAGTGAACCTGTATGCGTTTGATCATGCGCGTTTGAACTCACGAACAGCTGTGTGCTTGGATCTGAGAATGACCTTGAAGGCGCGCTCATCTGAAGTCATGAGAGAGCGGCCATCTTGAACTTAGTTTGAACCTGTGCGCACGTGCTGACAAAATGGAGTGGATGTACTGACCTAATATGGTGAACCGGGCATCAGTGACGTATAAAAAATGATGTAAGTGCTGACGCAATTGACACTAATATGATCTATCACCGAACATGTATCCTTTTGAGGGAGGAACTTCAAAAGGCCACCTGGAGAAAAAACAAGATAAGTTATAGATATGACTAATTGGCTTGGCGTGAGAAAACGGATGTCGGTATGTCTTCAAAGCCGTGTGTAGCTATATAAGCGCTCGGAGATGTGACCCTGAGCTCTTGCTCTTTTTGGATCTTCGCCCGCGTTTGTCCGCCGTAAGTTTTTATCTTATCTTGGGACGGTGCTCTTGCTGTTTGCTCTCGGACCATTTGATTTCAACTCATCTTTTATTTCTCTTTTATTATTTTTGAATTAATCCTTTTTATTGAAGTAATTTTGATTATATGGTTTTGAAGTATTTTTAATTATACGGTTATTGAAGTAATTTTGATTATATGGTTTTGAAGTATTTTTAATTATACGGTTATTGAAGTAATTTTGATTATATGGTTTTGAAGTATTTTTAATTATACGGTTATTGAAGTAATTTTGATTATATGGTTTTGAAGTATTCTTAATTATACGGTTTTTGAAGTATTTTTAATTATACGGTTATTGAAGTAATTTTGATTATATGGTTTTGAAGTATTTTTAATTATACGGTTATTGAAGTAATTTTGATTATATGGTTTTGAAGTATTCTTAATTATACGGTTTTTGAAGAGTTTTTGATTATATGGTTATTGAAGTAATTTTGATTATATGGTTTTGAAGTATTTTTAATTATACGGTCTTTTAAGTAATTTTTGATTATATGGTTTTTGAAGTATATGTACTAGTACCAGCGTCTGGCGGTACTTTTGATATTGTTGGGTATCAGCGTCTGGCAATACCCTTGAGTTTATGGATTTTATTGTTTTTGGTTGACTTTGCTGTTTTTACTATTCTTTTATTAATTTTTTGAAGAAACATTTTTGTGACAAAAAACAAAATAAAATTGAGTACGAATTAAGTACTGAAAAGGCACAACGGCGTGGATCCCTGACTACTAAAGAATCAACTGGCTCCTACCTACTACCATCAATTGGGTTATAGGTGAGTTACTGTTTGATTTCCTCCTGTTGCACATTTAATGAGTGTCTCACATGGCAGCATTATTCCATCCTGAATTATTGTGTCAATGATTAGGTGGTAGTTTTAGGCATTTATGGGGAAAATGTTATTTGAAAGGAATGGATTTAGGATCCGATCATGAGTCCCTAAACGAAGTTAAGTAAAGAGACTACGATAAGGTGTAGCATTGTAAGGTCAAGAACCTGTTTCTTAACAGGTCGGGCTAATTAAATAACCCGCTCAGTGAAGCGCCGACACTACTCACTAATATAATAAGGTATAGTTGATATGCTTATTATAGATTTAGAACCGTGTCCGCAACAAGAGGCTGACTGAGTTGACCAACCGAGGGGCCCTTTACCAGAGAGGCAAAGGGAGGTAGTGTGCTTGGAACTAGGGACGGCTTATGTTATAGCTAATCGCCTTGTACACAAGACCTTGAAAACCTAAACCCGACGACAAACGCCAAACATAAAAATGTTGATAACTTTCGAAAAACACTTCAGACAGCTTAGATTTGATGTGCAACTACTAGAAAAACCCTTTCTGCTATAGTGGGAGGTGAAAATTTCATTTTCTGAAGCTTCCTTGCAAAGTTATGGCACAATGCAGAAAATGCGATTTCAGCCTGAGATAAGGTTGATTCCGGAACGCCAAACATAAAAATGTTCATAACTTTGGAAGAACACTTCAGACAGCTTAGATTTGATGTGCAAATACTAGAAAGACCCTTTCTGCTATAGTGGGACGTGAAAATTTCATGTTCAGAATCTTCCCTGCAAAGTTATGGGACAATGCAGAAAACAATTTTTCATCCTGAGATAAGGTCGATTCCGGAACGCCAAACATAAAAATGTTGATAACTTTGGAAAAACACTCCAGACAGCTTAGATTTGATGTGCAACTACTAGAAAGACCCTTTCTGCTATAGTGGGAGGTGAAAATTTCATTTTCTGAAGCTTCCCTGCAAAGTTATGGCACAATGCGTAAAACGCGTTTTCAGCCTGAGATAAGGTCGATTCCGGATCGCCAAACATAAAAATGTTGATAACTTTGGAAAAACACTTCAGACATCTTAGATTTGATGTGCAAATATTAGAAAGACCCTTTCTGCTATAGTGGGACGTGAAAATTTCATGTTCAGAATCTTCCCTGTAAAGTTATGGGACAATGCAGAAAACAATTTTTCATCCTGAGATAAGGTCGATTCCGGAACGCCAAACATAAAAATGTTGATAACTTTCGAAAAACACTTCAGACAGCTTAGATTTGATGTGCAACTACTAGAAAGACCCTTTCTGCTATAGTGGGAGGTGAACATTTCATGTTCTGAAGCTTCCATGCGAAGTTATGGCACAATGCCGAAAACGCGTTTTCAGCCTGAGATAAGGTGGGTTCCGGAACACCAAACATAAAAATGTTGATAACTTTGGAAAAACACTCCAGACAGCTTAGATTTGATGTGCAACTACGAGAAAGACCCTTTCTGCTATAGTGGGAGGTGAAAATTTCATTTTCTGAAGCTTCCCTGCAAAGTTATGGCACAATGCGTAAAACGCGTTTTCAGCCTGAGATAAGGTCGATTCCGGAACGCCAAACATAAAAATGTTGATAACTTTGGAAAAACACATCAGACAGCTTAGATTTGATGTGCAACTACTAGAAAGACCCTTTCTGGTATAGTGGGAGGTGAAATTTTCATGTTCTGAAGCTTCCTTGCAAAGTTATGGCACAATGCAGAAAATGCGTTTTAAGCCTGAGATAAGGTTGATTCCGGAACGCCAAACATAAAAATGTTGATAACTTTGGAAAAACACTTCAGACAGCTTAGATTTGATGTGCAACTACTAGAAAGACCCGTTCTGGTATAGTGGGAGGTGAACATTTCATGTTCTGAAGCTTCCCTGCAAAGTTATGGGACAATGCAGAAAACAATTTTTCATCCTGAGATAAGGTTGATTCCGGAACGCCAAACATAAAAATGTTGTTAACTTTCGAAAAACACTTCAGACAGCTTAGATTTGATCTGCAACTACTAGAAAGACCCTTTCTGCTATAGTGGGACGTAAAAATTTCATGTTCTGAAGCTTCCCCGCAAAGTTATGGCACAATGCCGAAAACGCGTTTTCAGCCTGAGATAAGGTGGGTTCCGGAACGCCAAAAATAAAAATGTTGATAACTTTGGGAAAACACTCCAGACAGCTTAGATTTGATGTGCAACTACTAGAAAGACCCTTTCTGCTATAGTGGGACGTGAAAATTTTATGTTCAGAATCTTCCCTGCAAAGTTATGGGACAATGCAGAAAACAATTTTTCATCCTGAGATAAGGTCGATTCCAGAACGCCAAACATAAAAATGTTGATGTCTTTGGAAAAACATGTCAGACAACTTAGATTTGATGTGCAACTACAAGAAAGACCCTTTCTGTTATAGTGGGACGTGAAAATTTCATGTTCTGAAGCATCCCTGCAAAGTTGTGGCACAATGCCGAAAACGCGTTTGCAGCCTGAGATTAGGTCGTTTCCGGAACGCCAAACATAAAAATGTTGATAACTTTGGAAAAACACATCAGACAGCTTTGATTTGATGTGCAACTTCTAGAAAGACCCTTTCTGGTGTAGCGGGAGGTGAAAATTTCATGTTCTGAAGCTTCCCTGCAAAGTTATGGCACAATGCAGAAAACGCGTTTACAACTTGAGATAAGGTGGGTTCCGGAACGCCAAACATAAAAATGTTGATAACTTTCGAAAAACACTTCAGACAGCCTAGATTTGATGGGCAAATACTAGAAAGACCCTTTCTGCTATAGTGGGACGTGAAAATTTCATGTTCTGAAGCTTCCCCGCAAAGTTATGGCACAATGCCGAAAACGCGTTTTCAGCCTGAGATAAGGTGGGTTCCGGTACGCCAAACATAAAAATGTTGATAACTTTGGAAAAGCACTCCAGACAGCTTAGATTTTATGTGCAACTACTAGAAAGACCCTTTCTGCTATAGTGGGAGGTGAAAATTTCATGTTCTGAAGCTTTATGCAAAGTTATTGAACAATGCGTAAAACGCGTTTTCAGCCTGTGATAAGGTCGATTCAGGAACGCCAAACATAAAAATGTTGATGTCTTTGGAAAAACACGTCAGACAACTTAGATTTGATGTGCAACTACAAGAAAGACCCTTTCTGTTATAGTGGGAGGTGAAAATTTCATGTTCTGAAGCTTCCCTGCAAAGTTATGGCACAATGCAGAAAACGCCTTTTCAGTCTGAGATAAGGTTGATTCCGGAACGCCAAACATAAAAATGTTCATAACTTTGGAAAAACACTTCAGACTGCTAACATTTGATGTGCAACTACTAGAAAGACCCTTTCTGCTATAGTGGGAGGTGAACATTTCATGTTCTGAAGCTTCCCTGCAAACTTATGGCACAATGAGTAAAACGCGTTTTCTGCCTGAGATAAGGTCGATTCCGTAACGCCAAACATAAAAATGTTGATAACTTTCGGAAAACACTTCAGACATCTTAGATTTGATGTGCAACTACTTGAAAAACCCTTTCTGCTATAGTGGGAGGTTAAAATTTCATGTTCGGAAGCTTCCATGCAAAGTTATGGCACAACGCAGACAACGCGTTTTCATCCTAAGATAAGGTCGATTCTGGAACGCCAAACATAAAAATGTTGATAACTTCCGAAAAACACTTCAGACAGCTTAGATTTGATGTGCAACTACTAGAACAACCCTTTCTGCTATAGTGGGAGGTGAACATTTCATGTTCTGAAGCCTCCCTGCAAAGTTATGGCACAATGCGTAAAACGCGTTTTCAGCCTGAGATAAGGTTGATTCAGGAACGCCAAACATAAAAATGTTGATAACTTTTGAAAAACACTTCAGACAGGTTAGATTTGATGTGCAACTACTAGAAAAACCCTTTCTGCTATAGTGGGAGGTGAAAATTTCATTTTCTGAAGCTTCCTTGCAAAGTTATGGCACAATGCAGAAAACGTGTTTTCAGCCTGAGATAAGGTGGGTTCCGAAACGCCAAACGTAAAAATGTTGATAACTATCGAAAAACACTTCAGACAGCTTAGATTTGATGTGCAACTACGAGAAAGAACATTTCTGCTATAGTGGGAGGTCAAAATTTTATGTTCTGAAGCTTCCCTGGAAAGTTATGGGACAATGCAGAAAACGCATTTTCATCCTGAGATAAGGTCGATTCCGGAACGCCAAACATAAAAATGTTGATAACTTTGGAAAAACACTTCAGACAACTTTGATTTGATGTGCAAGTACTAGAAAGACCCTTACTGCTATAGTGGGAGGTAAACATTTCATATTCTGAAGCTTCCCAGCAAAGTTATGGCACAATGCGTAAAACGGGATTTCAGCCTGAGATAAGGTCGATTCAGGAACGCCAAACATAAAAATGTTGATAACTTTGGAAAACACTTCAGACATCTTAGATTTGATGTGCAACTACTTGAAAAACGCTTTCTGCTATAGTGGGAGGTTAAAATTTCATGTTCGGAAGCTTCCATGCAAAGTTATGGCACAACGCAGACAACGCGTTTTCAGCCTAAGATAAGGTCGATTCTGGAACGCCAAACATAAAAATGTTGATAACTTCCGAAAAACACTTCAGACAGCTTAGATTTGATGTGCAACTACTAGAAAGACGCTTTCTGCTATAGTGGGAGGTGAACATTTCATGTTCTGAAGCTTCCCAGCAAAGTTATGGCACAATGCAGAAAACGCGTTTTCAGCTTGAGAAAAGGTGGGTTCCGGAACGCCAAACATAAAAATGTTGATAACTTTGGAAAAACACATCAGACAGCTTAGATTTGATGTGCAACTACTAGAAAGACCCTTTCTGGTATAGTGGGAGGTGAAAATTTCATGTTCTGAAGCTTCCCTGCAAAGTTATGGCACAATGCGTAAAACGTGTTTTCAGCCTGAGATAAGGTCGATTCCGGAACGCCAAACATAAAAATGTTGATAACTTTGGAAAAACACATCAGACATTCTTAGATTTGATGTGCAACTACTAGAAGGACCCTTTCTGCTATAGTGGGAGGTGAACATTTCATGTTCGGAAGCTTCCATGCAAAGTTATGGCACAATGCAGACAACGCGTTTTCAGCCTGAGATAAGGTCGATTTTGGAACGCCAAACATAAAAATGTTGATAACTTTCGAAAAACACTTCAGACAGTTTAGATTTGATCTGCAACTACTAGAAAGACCCTTTCTGCTATAGTGGGAGGTGAACATTTCATGTTCTGAAGCTTCCATGCAAAGTTATGGGACAATGCAGACAACGCGTTTTCAGCTTGAGATAAGGTGGGTTCCGGAACGCCAAACATAAAAATGTTGATGACTTTGGAAAAACACTTCAGACAGCTTAAATTTGATGTGCAACTACTAGCAAAACCCTTTCTGCTGTAGTGGGAGGTGAACATTTCATGTTCTGAAGCTTCACAGCAAAGTTATGGCACAATGCAGAAAAAGCGTTTTCAGCTTGAGATAAGGTGGGTTCCGGAACGCCAAACATAAAAATGTTGATAACTTTTGAAAAATACTTCAGACAGCTTAGATTTGATGTGCAACTACTAGAAAGACCCTTTCTGCTATAGTGGGAGGTGAAAATTTCATTTTCTGAAGCTTCCCTGCAAAGTTATGGCACAATGCGTAATACGCGTTTTCAGCCTGAGATAAGGTCGATTCCGGAACACCAAACATAAAAATGTTGATAGCTTTGGAAAAGCACATCAGACAGCTTAGATTTGATGTGCAACTACTAGAAAAACCCTTTCTGCTATAGTGGGAGGTGAAAATTTCATTTTCTGAAGCTTCCCTGCAAAGTTATGGCACAATGCAGAAAATGCGTTATCTGCCTGAGATAAGGTCGATTCCGGAACGCCAAACATAAAAATGTTGATAACTTTGTCAAAACAATTCAGACATCTTAGATTTGATGTGCAACTACTAGAAAAACCCTTTCTGCTATAGTGGGAGGTGAACATTTCATGTTCTGAAGCTTCCATGCATAGTTATGGCACAATGCGTAAAACGCGTTTTCAGCCTGAGATAAGGTCGATTCAGGAACACCAAACATAAAAATATTGAAAACTTTCGAAAAACTCTTCAGACAGCTTAGATTTGATGTGCAACTACTAGAAGGACCCTTTCTGCTGTAGTGGGAGGTTAAAATTTCATGTTCGGAAGCTTCAATGCAAATTTATGGCACAATGCAGACAACGCGTTGTCAACCTGAGATAAGGTCGATTCTGGAACGCCAAACATAAAAATGTAGATCACTTTCGAAAAACACTTCAGACAGCTTAGATTTGATGTGCAACTACTAAAAAGACCCTTTCTGCTATAGTGGGAGGTGAAAATTTCATTTTCTGAAGCTTCCCTGCAAAGTTATGGCACAATGCGTAAAACGAGTTTTCAGCCTGAGATAAGGTTGATTCTGGAACGCCAGACATAACAATGTTGATAACTTTGGAAAAACACTTCTGACAGCTTAGATTTGATGTGCAACTACGAGAAAGACCCTTTCTGCTATAGTGGGAGGTGAACATTTCATGTTCTGAAGCTTCCCTGCAAAGTTATGGCACGATGCAGAAAACGTGTTTTCAGCCTGAGATGAGGTTGGTTCCGGAACGCCAAACATAAAAAAGTTGATAACTTTGGAAAAACACTTCAGACAGCTTAGATTTGATGTGCAACTACTAGAAAGACCCTTTCTGCTACAGTGGGAGATGAACATTTCATGTTCTGAAGCTTCCATGCATAGTTATGGCACAATGCGTAAAACGCGTTTTCAGCCTGAGATAAGGTCGATTCAGGAACACCAAACATAAAAATATTGAAAACTTTCGAAAAACTCTTCAGACAGCTTAGATTTGATGTGCAACTACTAGAAAGACCCTTTCTGCTATAGTGGGAGGTGAACATTTCATGTTCTGAAGCTTCCCTGCAAAGTTATGGCACAATGCAGAAAACGCGTTTTCAGCTTTAGATAAGGTCGATTCTGGAACGCCAAACATAAAAATGTTGATAACTTTCGAAAAACACTTCAGTCAGCTTAGATTTGATGTGCAACTACTAGAAAGACCCTTTCTGCTATAGTGGGAGGTGAAAATTTCATGTTCTGAAGCTTCCCTGCAAAGTTATTGCACAATGGGTAAAACGCGTTTTCAGCCTGAGATAAGGTCGATTCCGGAACACCAAACATAAAAATGTTGATAATTTTGGAAAAACACATCAGACAGCTTAGATTTGATGTGCAACTACTAGAAAGACCCTTTCTGTTATAGTGGGACGTGAAAATTTCATGTTCTGAAGCCTCCCTGAAAAGTTTTGGCAAAATGCAGAAAACGCGTTTTCAGCTTGAGATTTGGTGGGTTCCAGAACGCCAAACATAAAAATGTTGATAACTTTGGAAAAACACTTCAGACAGCTTAGATTTGTTGTGCAACTACTAGAAATTCCCTTTCTGCTCTAGTGGGAGGTGAAAATGTCATGTTCTAAAGCTTCCCTGCAAAGTTATGGCACAATGCAGAAAACGCGTTTTCTGCCTGAGATAAGGTCGACTCCGGAACGCCAAACATAAAAATGTTGATAACTCAGGAAAAACTCTACAGACAGCTTAGATTTGATGTGCAACTACTAGAAATACCCTTTCTGCTGAAGTGGGAGGTGAAAATTTCATGTTCTAAAGCTTCCCTGCAAAGTTATAGCACAATACAGAAAACGCGTTTTAAGCGTGAGATAAGGTGAGTTCCGGAACGCCAAACATAAAAATGTAGATAACTTTGGAACAACACATCAGACAGCTTAGATGTGATGTGCAACTACTGGAAAAACCCTTTCTTCTATATTGGGAGGTGAAAATTTCATGTTCTGAAGCTTCCCTGCAAAGTTATGGCACAATGCAGAAAACACGTTTTCGGCCTGAGATGAGGTCGATTCAGGAACACCAAACATAAAAATGTTGAAAACTTTCGAAAAACACTTCAGACAGCTTAGATTTGATGTGCAACTACGAGAAAGACCCTTTCTACTATAGTGGGAGGTGAAAATTTCAAGTTCTGAAGCTTCGATGCAAAGTTATGACACAATGCGTAAAACTCATTTTCAGCCTGAGATGACGTTGATTTCAGAACGCCAAACGTTAAAATGTTGATAACTTTCGAAAAACACGTCAAACAGCTTAGATTTGATGTGCAACTACTAGAAAGACCCTTTCTGCTATAGTGGGATGTTTAAATGTCATGTTCTGAAGCTTCCCTGCAAAGTTGTGGCACAATGCAGAAAACGCGTTTTCAGCATGAGACAAGGTCAATTCCGGAACGCCAAACATAAAAATATGATAACTTTGAAAAAACACTTCAGACAGCTTAAATTTGATGTGCAACTGCTAGAAACACCCTTTCTGTGGTAGTCGGAGGTGAAAATTTCATGTTCTGAAGCTTCTCTGCAAAGTTATGGCACAATGCAGAAAACGCGTTTTCAGCCTGAGATAAGGTGGGTTCCGGAACGCCAAGCGTAAAAATGTTGATAACTTTGGAACAACACTTCAGACAGCTGAGATTTGATGTGCAAATACTAGAATGAGCCTTTCTGCTATAGTGGGAGGTGAAAATGTCATTTTCTGAAGCTTCCTTGCAAAGTTATGGCACAATGCAGAACATGCGTTTTCATCCTGAGATAAGGTCGATTCCGGAACGCCAAACATAAAAATGTTGATAACTTTGGAACAACACTTCAGACAGCTGAGATTTGATGTGCAAATACTAGAAAGAGCCTTTCTGCTATAGTGGGAGGTGAAAATTTCATTTTCTGAAGCTTCCCTGCAAAGTTATGGCACAATGCGTAAAACGAGTTTTCAGCCTGAGATAAGGTTGATTCTGGAACGCCAGACATAACAATGTTGATAACTTTGGAAAAACACTTCAGACAGCTTAGATTTGATGTGCAAATACTAGAAAGACCCTTTCTGCCATAGTGGGATGTTTAAATGTCATGTTCTGAAGCTTCCCTGCAAAGTTATGGCACAATGCAGAAAACACGCTTACAGAGTGAGATAAGGTGGGTTCCGGAACACCAAACATAAAAATGTTGATAACTTCGGAAAAACACTTCAGACAGCTTAGATTTGATGTGCAAATACTAGAAAGAGCCTTTCTGCAATAGTGGGAGGTGAAAATTTCATTTTCTGAAGCTTCCCTGCAAAGTTATGGCATAATGCGTAAAACACGTTTTCAGCCTGAGATAAGGTGGGTTGCGGAACGCCAAGCGTAAAAATGTTGATAACTTTGGAAATACACTTCAGACAGCTTAGATTTGATGTGCAACTACTAGAAAGACCCTTTCTGCTATAGTGGTAGGTTAAAATTTCATGTTCGGAAGCTTCCATGCAAAGTTATGGCACAATGCAGACAACGCGTTTTCAGCCTGAGATAAGGTCGATTCTGGAACGACAAACATAAAAATGTTGATAACTTTCGAAAAACACTTCAGACAGCTTAGATTTGATGTGCAACTACTAGAAAGACCCTTTCTGCTATAGTGGTAGGTTAAAATTTCATGTTCGGAAGCTTCCATGCAAAGTTATGGCACAATGCAGAAAACGCGTTTTCAGCCTGAGATAAGGTGGGTTCCGGAACGCCAAGCGTAAAAATGTTGATAACTTTGGAACAACACTTCAGACAGCTTAGATTTGATGTGCAACTACTAGAAAGACCCTTTTTGCTATAGTGGGAGGTGAAAATTTCATTTTCTGAACCATCCCTGCAATGTTATGGCACAATGCGTAAAACGCGTTTTCAGCCTGAGATAAGGTCGATTCCGGAACGCCAAACATAAAAATGTTGATAACTTTCGAAAAACACTTCGGACAGCTTAGATCTGATGCGCAACTACTAGAAAGACCCTTTCTGCTATAGTGGGAGGTGAACATTTCATGTTCTGAAGCTTCCCTGAGAAGTTATGGAACAATGCAGAAAACGCGTTTTCAGCCTGAGATAAGGTGGGTTCCGGAACGCCAAGCGAAAAAATGTTGATAACTTTGGAACAACACTTCAGACAGCTTAGATTTGATGTGCAACTACTAGAAAGACCCTTTCTGCTATAGAGGGAGGTGAAACTTTCATGTTCTGAAACTTTCCTTCAAAGTTATGGCACAATGCAGACAACGCGTTTTCAGCCTGAGATAAGGTCGATTCTGGAACGCCAAACATAAAAATGTTGATAACTTTCGAAAAACACTTCAGACAGCTTATATTTGATGTGCAACTACTAGAAAGACCCTTTCTGCTATAGTGGGAGGTCAAAATTTCATGTTCTGAAGCTTCCCTGGAAAGTTATGGGACAATGTAGAAAACGATTTTTCTTCCTGAGATGAGGTCGATTCCGGAACGCCAAACATAAAAATGTTGATAACTTTCGAAAAAACTTCGGACAGCTTAGATTTGATGTGCAACTACTAGAAAGACCCTTTCTGCTATAGTGGGAGGTGAAAATTTCATGTTCTGAAGCTTCCCTGCAAAGTTATGGCACAATGCAGACAACGCGTTTTCAGCTTGAGATAAGTTCGATTCCGGAACGCCAAACATAAAAATGTTGATAACTTTGGAAAAACACTTCAGACAGCTTAGATTTGATTTGCAACTACTAGAAAAACCCTTTCTGCTATAGTGGGAGGTGAAAATTTCATTTTCTGAAGCTTCCCTGCAAAGTTATGGCACAAAGCGTAAAAAGCGTTTTCAGCCTGAGATGAGGTGGGTTCCGGAACGCCAAACATAAAAATGTTGATATCTTTGGAAATACACTTCAGACAGCTTAGATTTGATGTGCAACTACTAGAAAGACCCTTTCGGCTATAGTGGTAGGTTAAAATTTCATGTTCGGAAGCTTCCATGCAAAGTTATGGCACAATGCAGACAACGCGTTTTCAGCCTGAGATAAGGTCGATTCCGGAACGCCAAACGTTAAAATGTTGATAACTTTGGAAAAACACTCCAGACAGCTTAGATTTGATGTTCAACTACTAGAAAGACCCTTTCTGCTATAGTGGGAGGTGAACATTTCATGTTCTGAAGCTTCCCTGAGAAGTTATGGCACAATGCGTAAAACGCGTTTTTAGGCTGATATAAGGTCGATTCCGGAACGCCAAACATTAAAATGTTGATAACTTTGGAAAACCACTTCAGACAGCTTAGATTTGATGTGCAACTACTAGAAAGACCCTTTCTGCTATAGTGGGAGGTGACAATTTCATTTTCTGAAGCTTCCCTGCAAAGTTATGGCACAATGCGTAAAACGCGTTTTCTGCCTGAGATAAGGTCGATTCTGGAACGCCAAACATAAAAATGTTGATAACTTTGGAAAAACACTTCAGACAGCTTAGATTTGATGTGCAACTACTAGAAAGACCCTTTCTGCTATAGTGGGAGGTGAAAATTTCATGTTCTGAAGCTTCCTTGCAAAGTTATGGCACAATGCAGACAACGCGTTTTCAGCCTGAGATAAGGTCGATTCTGGAACGCCAAACATAAAAATGTTGATAACTTTCGAAAAACACTTCAGACAGCTTAGATTTGATGTCCAACTACTAGAAAGACCCTTTGTGCTATAGTGGGAGGTGAACATTTCATGTTCTGAAGCTTCCCTGAGAAGTTGTGGCACAATGCAGAAAACGCGTTTTCAGCCTGAGATAAGGTGGGTTCCGGAACGCCAAACATAAAAATGTTGATAACTTTGGAAAAACACTTCAGACACCTTCGATTTGATGTGCAACTACGAGAAAGACCCTTTCTGCTATAGTGGGAGGTGAACATTTCATGTTCTGAGGCTTCCCTGAGAAGTTATGGTACAATGCAGAAAACGCGTTTTCAGCCTGAGATAAGGTGGGTTCCGAAACGCAAAACGTAAAAATGTTGAACACTTTGGAATAACACTTCAGACAGCTTAGATTTGATGTGCAACTACTAGAAAGACCCTTTCTGCTATAGTGGGAGGTGAAAATTTCATGTTCGAAAGGTTCCCTGCAAAGTTATGGCACAATGCGTAAAACGCGTTTTCAGCCTGAGATAAGGTTGATTCCGGAACGCCATACATAACAATGTTGATAACTTTGGAAAAACACATCAGACAGGTTAGATTTGATGTGCAACTACTATAAAGACCCTTTCTGCTATAGTGGTAGGTTAAAATTTCATGTTCGGAAGCTTCCATGCAAAGTTATGGCACAATGCAGACAACGCGTTTTCAGCCTGAGATAAGGTTGATTCTGGAACGCCAAACATAAAAATGTTGATAACTTTGGAAAAACACTTCAGACAGCTTAGATTTGATGTGCAACTACTAGAAAGACCCTTTCTGCTATAGTGGGAGGTGAAAATTTCATGTTCTGAAGCTTCCTTGCAAAGTTATGGCACAATGCAGAAAATGCGTTTTCAGCCTGAGATAAGGTTGATTCCGGAACGCCAAACATAAAAATGTTGATAACTTTGGAAACACACTTCAAACAGCTTAGATTTGATGTGCAACTACTAGAAAAACCCTTTCTGCTATAGTGGTAGGTTAAAATTTCTTGTTCGGAAGCTTCCATGCAAAGTTATGGCACAATGCAGACAACGCGTTTTCAGCCTGAGATAAGGTCGATTCTGGAACGCCAAACATAAAAATGTTGATAACTTTCGAAAAACACTTCAGACAGCTTAGATTTGATGTCCAACTACTAGAAAGACCCTTTGTGCTATAGTGGGAGGTGAACATTTCATGTTCTGAAGCTTCCCTGAGAAGTTGTGGCACAATGCAGAAAACGCGTTTTCAGCTTGAGATAAGGTGGGTTCCGGAACGCCAAACATAAAAATGTTGATAACTTCCGAAAAACACTTCAGACAGCTTAGATTTGATGTGCAACTACTAGAACAACCCTTTCTGCTATAGTGGGAGGTGAACATTTCATGTTCTGAAGCCTCCCTGCAAAGTTATGGCACAATGCGTAAAACGCGTTTTCAGCCTGAGATAAGGTTGATTCAGGAACGCCAAACATAAAAATGTTGATAACTTTTGAAAAACACTTCAGACAGCTTAGATTTGATGTGCAACTACTAGAAAGACCCTTTCTGCTATAGTGGGAGGTGAAAATTTCATGTTCTAAAGGTTCCCTGCAAAGTTATGGCACAATGCGTAAAACGCGTTTTCAGCCTGAGATAAGGTTGATTCCGGAACGCCATACATAACAATGTTGATAACTTTGGAAAAACACATCAGACAGGTTAGATTTGATGTGCAACTACTATAAAGACCCTTTCTGCTATAGTGGTAGGTTAAAATTTCATGTTCGGAAGCTTCCATGCAAAGTTATGGCACAATGCAGACAACGCGTTTTCAGCCTGAGATAAGGTCGATTCTGGAACGCCAAACATAAAAATGTTGATAACTTTGGAAAAACACTTCAGACAGCTTAGATTTGATGTGCAACTACGAGAAAGACCCTTTCTGCGATAGTGGGAGGTGAACATTTCATGTTCTGAAGCTTCCCTGCAAAGTTATGGCACAATGCGTAAAACGCGTTTTCAGCCTGAGATAAGGTCGATTCCGGAACGCCATACATAAAAATGTTGATAACTTTGGAAAAACACTTCAGACAGCTTCGATTTGATGTGCAATTACTAGAAAGACCCTTTCTGCTATAGTGGGAGGTGAACATTTCATGTTCTGAGGCTTCCCTGAGAAGTTATGGCACAATGCAGAAAACGCGTTTTCAGCCTGAGATAAGGTGGGTTCCGGAACGCCAAACATAAAAATGTTGATATCTTTGGAAATACACTTCAGACAGCTTAGATTTGATGTGCAACTACTAGAAAGACCCTTTCTGCTATAGTGGGAGGTGAACATTTCATGTTCTGAAGCTTCCCTGCAAAGTTATGGCACAATGCGTAAAACGCGTTTTCAGCCTGAGATAAGGTCGATTCCGGAACGCCAGACATAAAAATGTTGATAACTTTGGAAAAACACTTCAGACAGCTTAGATTTGATGTGCAACTACTAGAAAGACCCTTTCTGCTATAGTGGGAGGTGAAAATTTCATGTTCTAAAGGTTCCCTGCAAAGTTATGGCACAATGCGTAAAACGCGTTTTCAGCCTGAGATAAGGTCGATTCCGGAAGGGCATACATAACAATGTTGATAACTTTGGAAAAACACATCAGACAGCTTAGATTTGATGTGCAACTACTAGAAAGACCCTTTCTGCTATAGTGGTAGGTTAAAATTTCATGTTCGGAAGCTTCCATGCAAAGTTATGGCACAATGCAGACAACGCGTTTTCAGCCTGAGATAAGGTCGATTCCGGAACGCCAAACGTTAAAATGTTGATAACTTTGGAAAAACACTTCAGACAGCTTAGATTTGATGTTCAACTACTAGAAAGACCCTTTCTGCTATAGTGGGAGGTGAACATTTCATGTTCTGAAGATTCCCTGAGAAGTTATGGCACAATGCGTAAAACGCGTTTTTAGGCTGATATAAGGTCGATTCCGGAACGCCAAACATTAAAATGTTGATAACTTTGGAAAACCACTTCAGACAGCTTAGATTTGATGTGCAACTACTAGAAAGACCCTTTCTGCTATAGTGGGAGGTGACAATTTCATTTTCTGAAGCTTCCCTGCAAAGTTATGGCACAATGCGTAAAACGCGTTTTCAGCCTGAGATGAGGTCGATTCTGGAACGCCAAACATAAAAATGTTGATAACTTTGGAAAAACACTTCAGACAGCTTAGATTTGATGTGCAACTACTAGAAAGACCCTTTCTGCTATCGTGGGAGGTGAACATTTCATGTTCTGAAGCTTCCCTGGAAAGTTATGGGACAATGCAGAAAACGATTTTTCATCATGAGATAAGGTCGATTCCGGAACACCAAACATAAAAATGTTGATAATTTTCGAAAAACACTTCGGACAGCTTAGATCTGATGTGCAACTACTAGAAAGACCCTTTCTGCTATCGTGGGAGGTGAACATTTCATGTTCTGAAGCTTCCCTGCAAAGTTATGGCACAATGCAGAAAACGCGTTTTCAGCCTGAGATAAGGTGGGTTCCGGAACGCCAAGCGTAAAAATGTTGACAACTTTGGAACAATACTTCTGACAGCTTAGATTTGATGTGCAACTACTAGAAAGACCCTTTCTGCTATAGTGGGAGGTGAAAATTTCATGTTCTGAAGCTTCCTTGCAAAGTTATGGCACAATGCAGAAAATGCGTTTTCAGCCTGAGATAAGGTTGATTCCGGAACGCCAAACATAAAAATGTTGATAACTTTGGAAACACACTTCAAACAGCTTAGATTTGATGTGCAACTACTAGAAAAACCCTTTCTGCTATAGTGGTAGGTTAAAATTTCATGTTCGGAAGCTTCCATGCAAAGTTATGGCACAATGCAGACAACGCGTTTTCAGCCTGAGACAAGGTCGATTCTGGAACGCCAAACATAAAAATGTTGATAACTTTCGAGAAACACTTCAGACAGCTTAGATTTGATGTCCAACTACTAGAAAGACCCTTTGTGCTATAGTGGGAGGTGAACATTTCATGTTCTGAAGCTTCCCTGAGAAGTTGTGGCACAATGCAGAAAACGCGTTTTCAGCCTGAGATAAGATGGGTTCCAGAACGCCAAACATAAAAATGTTGATAACTTTGGAAAAACAGTTCAGACAGCTTAGATTTGATGTGCAACTACTAGAAAGACCCTATCTGCTATAGTGGGAGGCCTACATTTCATGTTCTGAAGCTTCCCTGAAAAGTTATGGCACAATGCAGAAAACGCGTTTTCAGCCTGAGATTAGGTGGGTTCCAGAACGCCAAACATAAAAATGTTGATAACTTTGGAAAAACACTTCAGACAGCTCAGATTTGATGTGCAACTACTAGAAAGACCCTTTTAGCTACAGTGGGATGTTAAAATTTCATGTTCTGAAGCTTCCCTGCAAAGTTATGGCACAATGCGGAAAACGCGTTTTCAGCCCGAGATAAGGTCGTTTCCGGAACGCCAAACATAAAAATGTTGAGAGCTTTCGAAAAACACTTCAGACAACTTAGATTTGATATGCAACTACTAGAAAGACCCTGTCTGTTATAGTGGGAGTTGAAACTTTCATGTTCTGAAGCTTCCCTGCAAAGTTAAAGAACAATGCAGAAAACGCGTTTTCAGCCTGAGATAAGGTGGGTTCCGGAACGCCAAACATAAAAATGTTGATAACTTTGGGAAAAACATTTCAGACAGCTTAGATTTGAAGTGCAACTACTAGAAAGACCCTTTATGCTATAGTGGGAGGTGACAATTTCATTTTCTGAAGCTTTACTGCAAAGTTATGGCACAATGAAGAAAACGCGTTTTCAGCCTGAGATAAGGTGAGTTCCAGAACGCCAAACATAAAAATGTTGATAACTTTGGGAAAACACTCCAGACAGCTTAGATTTGATGTGCAACTACTAGAAAGACCATTTCTGCTTTTGTGGAAGGTGACAATTTCATGTTTTGTAGCTTCCCTGCAAAGTTTTGGCACAATGCAGAAAACGCGTTTTCAGCCTGAGATTAGGTGGGTTCCAGAACGCCAAACTTAAAAATGTTGATACGTTTGGAAAAACACTTCAGACAGCTTAGATTTGATGTGCAACTACTAGAAAGACCCTTTCTGCTACAGTGGGACGTGAAAATTTCATGTTCTGAAGCTTCCCTGCAAAGTTAAGCCAAAATGCAGGAAACGCGTTTTCAGCCTGAGATAAGGTCGTTTCCGGAACGCCAAACATAAAAATGTTGATAACTTTGGAAAAACACTTCAGACAGCTTAGATTTGATGTGCAACTACTAGAAAGACCCTTTCTGCTATAGTGGGAGGTTAAAATTTCATTTTCTGAAGCTTCCCTGCAAAGTTATGGCACAATGCGTTAAACGCGTTTTCAGCCTGAGATGAGGTTGATTTCAGAACGCCAATCATAAAAATGTTGATAACTTTGGAAAAAAACTTCGACAGCTTAGATTTGATGTGCAACTACTAGAAATACCCTTTCTGCTCTAGTGGGAGGTGAAAATTTCATGTTCTGAAGCTTCCCTGCAAAGTTATGGCACAATGAAGAAAACGCGTTTTCAGCCTCAGATAAGGTGAGTTCCAGAACGCCAAACATAAAAATGTTGATAACTTTGGAAAAACACTTTAGACAGCTTAGATTTGATGTGCAACTACTAGAAAGACCCTTTCTGCTTTTGTGGACGGTGACAATTTCATGTTGTGAAGCTTCCCTGCAAAGTTATGGCACAATGCAGAAAACGCCTTTTCAGCCTGAGATAAAGTCGATTCAGGAACAACAAACATAAACATGTTGAAAACTTTGGAAAAACATTTCAGACAGCTTAGATTTGATGTGCAACTACTAGAAAGACTATTTCTGCTGTAGTGGGAGGTGAAAATTTCATGTTCTGAAGATTCCTTGCAAAATTATGGCACAATGCAGGAAACGCGTTTTCAGCCTGAGATAAGGTCGATTCAGGAACACCAAACATTAAAATGTTGAAAACTTTCGAAAAACACTTCAGACAGCTTAGATTTGATATGCAACTACTAGAAAGACCCTTTCTGGTATAGTGGGATGTGAAAATTTCATGTTCTGAAGCTTCCCTGCAAAGTTATGGGACAAAGCAGAAAACGATTTTTCATCCTGAGATAAGGTCGATTCCGGAACGCTAAACATAAAAATGTTGATAACTTTCGAAAAACACTTCAGACAGCTTCGATTTCATGTGCAACTACTAGAAAGACCCTGTCTGCTATAGTGGGACCTGAAAATTTCATGTTCTGAAGCTTCCCTGCAAAGTTATGGCACAATGCCGAAAACGCGTTTTCAGCCTGAGATAAGGTGGGTTCCGGAACGCCAAACATAAAAATATTGATAACTTTGGAAAAACACTTCAAACAGCTTAGATTTGATGTGCAACTACTAGAAAGACCCTTTCTGCAATATTGGGAGGTGAAAATTTCATTTTCTGAAGCTTCCCTGCAAAGTTATGGCACATTGCGTAAAACGCGTTTTCAGCCTGAGATAAGGTCGATTCTGGAGCGCCAAACATAAAAATGTTGATAACTTTGGAAAAAAACTTCAGACACCTTAGATTTGATGTGCAACTACTAGAAAGACCCTTTCTGCAATATTGGGAGGTGAAAATTTCATTTTCTGAAGCTTCCCTGCAAAGTTATGGCACAATGCAGAAAACGCGTGTTCAGCCTGAGATAAGGTGGGTTCCGGAACGCCAAACGTAAAAATGTTGATAACTTTGGAAAAACATTTCAGACAGCTTAGATTTGATGTGCAACTACTAGAAAGACCTTTTCTGCTATACTGGAACTTTAAAATGTCATGTTCTGATGCATCCCTGCAAAAATATGGCACAATGCAGAAAACGGGTGTTCAGCCTGAGATAAGGTTGATTCCGGAACGCCAAAAATAAAATTGTTGACAACTTTGGAAAAACACTTCAGACAGCTTAGATATCATGTGCAACTACTAGAAAGACCCTTTCTACTATACTGGGAGGTGAAAATTTCATGTTTTGAAGCTTTATGCAAAGTTATGGCACAATGCGTAAAACGCGTTTTCAGCCTGAGATAAGGTCGATTCCGGAACGCCAAACATAAAAATGTTGATAACTTTGGAAAAACACTTCAGACAGCTTAGATTTGTTGAGCAACTACTAGAAAGACCCTTTCTACTACAGTAGAAGGTGAAAATTTCATGTTCTGAGGCTTCCCTGCAAAGTTATGGCACAATGCAGAAAACGCGTTTTCAGCCTGAGATAAGGTTGATTCCGGAACGCCATACATAACAATGTTGATAACTTTGGAAAAACACATCAGACAACTTAGATTTGATGTGCAACTACTAGAAAGACCCTTTCTGCTATAGTGGTAGGTTAAAATTTCATGTTCGGAAGCTTCCATGCAAAGTTATGGCACAATGCAGACAACGCGTTTTCAGCCTGAGATAAGGCCGATTCTGGAACGCCAAACATAAAAATGTTGATAACTTTCGAAAAACACTTCAGACAGCTTAGATTTGATGTGCAGCTACTAGAAAGACCCTTTCTGCTATAGTGGGAGGTCGAAATTTCATGTTCTGAAGCTTCCCTGAGAAGTTATGGGACAATGCAGAAAACGATTTTTCAGCCTGAGACAAGGTGGGTTCCGAAACGCCAAACATAAAAATGTTGATAACTTTCGAAAAACACTTCGGACAGCTTAGATCTGATGTGCAACTACTAAAAAGACCCTTTCTGCTATAGTGGGAGGTGAAAATTTCATGTTCTGAACCTTCCTTGCAAAGTTATGGCACAATGCAGAAAATGCGTTTTCAGCCTGAGATAAGATGTTTTCCGGAACGCCAAAAATAAAAATGTTGATAACTTTGGAAAAACCCTTCAGACAGCTTAGATTTGAGGTGCAACTACTAGAAAGACCCTTTCTGCTATAGTGGGAGGTCGAAATTTCATGTTCTGAAGCTTCCCTGAGAAGTTATGGGACAATGCAGAAAACGATTTTTCAGCCTGAGACAAGGTGGGTTCCGGAACGCCAAACATAAAAATGTTGATAACTTTGGAAAAAACATTTCAGATAGCTTAGATTTGATGTACAACGACTAGAAAGACCCTTTCTGCTATAGTGGGAGGTGAAAATTTCATGTTCTGAAGCTTCCCTGCAAAGTTATGGCACAATGCGGAAAACGCGTTTTCAGCCCGAGATAAGGTCGTTTCCGGAACGCCAAACATAAAAATGTTGATAGCTTTCGAAAAACACTTCAGACAACTTAGATTTGATGTGCAACTACTAGAAAGACCCTGTCTGTTATAGTGGGAGGTGAAAATTTCATGTTCTAAAGGTTCCCTGCAAAGTTATGGCACAATGCGTAAAACGCGCTTTCAGCCTGAGATAAGGTCGATTCCGGTACGCCAAACATAAAAATGTTGATAACTTTCGAAAAACACTTCAGACAGCTTAGATTTGATGTGCAACTACTAGAAAGACCCTTTCTGCTATAGTGGGAGGTCGAAATTTCATGTTCTGAAGCTTCCCTGAGAAGTTATGGGACAATGCAGAAAACGATTTTTCAGCCGGAGACAAGGTGGGTTCCGAAACGCCAAACATAAAAATGTTGATAACTTTCGAAAAACACTTCGGACTGCTTAGATCTGATGTGCAACTACTAAAAAGACCCTTTCTGCTATAGTGGGAGGTGAAAATTTCATGTTCTGAAGCTTCCTTGCAAAGTTATGGCACAATGCAGAAAATGCGTTTTCAGCCTGAGATAAGATGTTTTCCGGAACGCCAAAAATAAAAATGTTGATAACTTTGGAAAAACCCTTCAGACAGCTTAGATTTGATGTGCAACTACTAGAAAGACCCTTTCTGCTACAGTGGGAGGTTAAAATTTCATGTTCTGAAGCTTCCCTGCAAAGTTATGGCACAATGCAGAAAACACGTTTTCAGCCTGAGATAAGGTGGGTTCCGGAACGCCAAACTTAAAAATGTTGATAACTTTGGAAAAACACTTCAGACAGCTTAGATTTGATGTGAAACTACTAGAAAGACCCTTTCTGCTATAGTGCGAGGTTAAAATTTCATGTTCTGAAGTTTCCCTGCAAAGTTATGGCACAATGCAGAAAACACGTTTTCAGTGTGAGATGAGGTTGATTCCGGAACGCCAAACATAAGAATGTTGATAACTTTGGAAAAACACTTCAGACAGCTTAGATTTGATGTGCAACTACTAGAAAGACCCTTTCTGCTATAGTGGCAGGTAAAAATTTCATGTTCTGAAGCTTTCCTGCAAAGTTATGGCAAATTGCGTGAAACGAGTTTTCAGCCTGAGATAAGGTTGTTTCTGGAACGCCAAACATAAAAATGGTGTTAACTTTGGAAAAACACTTCAGACAGCTTAGATTTGATGTGCAACTACGTGAAAGACCCTTTCTGCTTTAGAGGGAGGTGAAAATTTCATGTTCTGAAGCCTCCCTGCAAAGTTATGGCACAATGCAGAAAACGCGTTTTCAGCCTGAGATAAGGTGGGTTCCGGAACGCCAAACGTATAAATGTTGATAACTTTGGAAAAACACTTCAGAATGCTTAGATTTGATGTGCAACTTCTAGAAAAACCCTTTCTGCTATAGTGGGGGGTGAAAATTTCATTTTCTGAAGCTTCCCTGAAAAGTTATGGCACAAAGCGCAAAAAGCGTTTTCAGCCTGAGATAAGGTAGATTCCGCAACGCCAAACATAAAAATGTTGATAACTTTGGAAAAACACTTCAGACAGCTTAGATTTGATGTGTAACTACTAGAAAGACCCTTTCTGCTATAGTGGGAGGTGAAACTTTCATGTTCTGAAGCTTCCCTGCAAAGTTAAGGAACAATGCAGAAAACGCGTTTTCAACCTGACATAAGGCGGGTTCCGGAACGCCAAACATAAATACGTTGATAACTTTGGAAAAACACTTCAGACAGCTTAGATTTGATGCACAACTACTAGAAAGACCCTTTCTGTTATAGTGGGAGGTGAACATTTCATGTTCTGAAGCTTCCCTGCAAAGTAATGGCACAATGCAGAAAACGCGTTTTCAGCTTGAGATAAGGTGTGTTCCGTAACGCCATACATAAAAATGTTGATAACTTTGGAAAAACACATCAGACAGCTTAGATTTGATGTGCAACTACTAGAAAGACCCTTTCTGCTACAGTGGGAGGTTAAAATTTCATGTTCTGAAGCTTCCCTGCAAAGTTATGGCACAATGCAGAAAACGCGTTTTCAGCCTGAGATAAGGTCGTTTCCGGAACGCTAACCTAAAAAATGTTGATAGCTTTCGAAAAACACTTCAGACAACTTAGATTTGATGTGCAACTATTAGAAAGACCCTGTTTGTTATAGTGGGAGGTTAAAATTTCATGTTCTGAAGATTCCCTGCAGAGTTATGGCACAATGCGTAAAACGCGTTTTCAGCCTGAGATAAGGTTGATTCCGGAACGCCAAACATAAAAATGTTGATAACTTTGGAAAAACACTTCAGACAGCTTAGATTTGATGTGCAACTGCTTGAAAGACCCTTTCTGCTTTAGTGGGAGGTGAAAATTTCATGATCTGAAGCTCCCCAGAAAAGTAAAGGCACAATGCAGAAAACGCGTTTTCAGCCTGAGATAAGGTGGGTTCCGAAATGCCAAACCTAAAAATGTTGATAACTTTGGAAAACCACTTCAGACAGCTTAGATTTGATGTGCAACTACAAGAAAGACCCTTTATGCTATTGTGGGAGGTTAAAATTTCATGTTCTGAAGCTTCCCTGCAAAGTTAAGGAACAATGCAGAAACCGCGTTTTCAGCCTGAGATAAGGTCAATTCCGGAACGCCAAACATAAAAATGTTGATAACATTCGAAAAACACTTCAGACAGCTTAGATTTGATGTGTAACTACTAGAAAGACCCTTTCTGCTATCGTGGGAGGTGAAAATTTCATTTTCTGAGGCTTCCCTGCAGAGTTATGGCACAATGCGTAAAACGCGTTTTCAGCCTGAGATAAGGTTGATTCCGGAACGTCAAACATAAAAATGTTGATAACTTTGGAAAAACACTTCAGACAGCTTAGATTTGATGTGCAACTACTAGAAAGACCCTTTCTGCTATAGTGGGAGGTCAAAATTTCATGTTCTGAAGCTTCCCTGGAAAGTTATGGGACAATGCGTGAAACGCCTTTTCAGCCTGAGATAGGGTCGATTCCGGAACGCCAAACATAATAATGTTGATAACTTTGGAAAACCACTTCAGACAGCTTAGATTTGATGTGCAACTACTAGAAAGACCCTTTCTGCTATAGTGGGAGGTCAAAATTTCATGTTCTGAAGCTTCCCTGGAAAGTTATGGGACAATGCGTGAAACGCCTTTTCAGCCTGAGATAGGGTTGTTTCCGGAACGCCAAACATAAAAATGTTGATAGCTTTCGAAAAACACTTCAGACAACTTAGATTTGATGTGCAACTACTATAAAAACCCTTTCTGCGACAGTGGGAGGCGAAAATTTCATGTTCTGAAGCTTCCCTGCAAAGATATGGCACAATGCAGAAAACACGTTTTCAGCCTGAGATAAGGCGGGTTCCGGAACGCCAAACGTAAAAATGTTGATAACTTTGGAAAAACACTTCAGACAGCTTAGATTTGATGTGCAACTACTAGAAGGACCCTTTCTGTTATAGTGGGATGTGAAAATTCCATGTTCTGAAGCCTCCCTGCAAAGTTATGGCACACAACAGAAAACGCGTTTTCAGCCTGAGATAAGGTGGGTTCCGGAACGCCAAACATAAAAATGTTGATAACTTTGGAAAAACTATTCAGACTGCTTAGATTTGATGTGCAACTACTAGAAAGACCCTTTCTGCTAGAGTGGGAGGTGAAACTTTCATGTTCTGAAGCTTTCCTTCAAAGTTATGGCACAATGCAGAAAACGCGTTTTCAGCCTGAGATAAGGTCGTTTCCGGAACGCTAACCTAAAAAATGTTGATAGCTTTCGAAAAACACTTCAGACAACTTAGATTTGATGTGCAACTATTAGAAAGACCCTGTTTGTTATAGTGGGAGGTTAAAATTTAATGTTCTGAAGCTTCCCTGCAGAGTTATGGCACAATGCGTAAAACGCGTTTTCAGCCTGAGATAAGGTTGATTCCGGAACGCCAAACATAAAAATGTTGATAACTTTGGAAAAACACTTCAGACAGCTTAGATTTGATGTGCAACTGCTTGAAAGACCCTTTCTGCTTTAGTGGGAGGTGAAAATTTCATGATCTGAAGCTCCCCAGAAAAGTAAAGGCACAATGCAGAAAACGCGTTTTCAGCCTGAGATAAGGTGGGTTCCGAAATGCCAAACATAAAAATGTTGATAACTTTGGAAAACCACTTCAGACAGCTTAGATTTGATGTGCAACTACAAGAAAGACCCTTTATGCTATTGTGGGAGGTTAAAATTTCATGTTCTGAAGCTTCCCTGCAAAGTTAAGGAACAATGCAGAAACCGCGTTTTCAGCCTGAGATAAGGTCAATTCCGGAACGCCAAACATAAAAATGTTGATAACATTCGAAAAACACTTCAGACAGCTTAGATTTGATGTGTAACTACTAGAAAGACCCTTTCTGCTATCGTGGGAGGTGAAAATTTCATTTTCTGAAGCTTCCCTGCAGAGTTATGGCACAATGCGTAAAACGCGTTTTCAGCCTGAGATAAGGTCGATTCCGGAACGCCAAACATAAAAATGTTGATAACTTTCGAAAAACACTTCAGACAACTTAGATTTGATGTGCAACTACTAGAAAGACCCTGTTTGTTATAGTGGGAGGTTAAATTTCATGTTCTGAAGCTTCCCTGCAAAGTTATGGCACATTTCAGAAAATACGTTTTCAGCCTGAGATAAGGCGGGTTCCGGAACACCAAACATAATAATGTTGATAACTTTGGAAAAACACTTCAGACAGCTTAGATTTGATGTGCAACTACTAGAAAGACCCTTTCTGCTATAGTGGGAGGTCAAAATTTCATGTTCTGAAGCTTCCCTGGAAAGTTATGGGACAATGCAGAAAACGCGTTTTCAGCTTGAGTTAAGGTGGGTTCCGGAACGCCAAACGTAAAAATGTTGATAACTTTGGAAAAACACTTCAGACAGCTTAGATTTGATATGCAACGACTAGAAAGACCCTTTCTGCTATAGTGGGAGGTCAAAATTTCATATTCTGACGCTTCCCTGCAAAGTTATGGCACAATGCAGAAAACGCGTTTTCAGCCTGAGATAAGGTGAGTTCCGGAACGCCAAATATAAAAATGTTGATAACTTTGGAAAAACACTTCAGACAGCTTAGATTTGATGTGCAACTGCTTGAAAGACCCTTTCTGCTTGAGTGGGAGGTGAAAATTTCATTTTCTGAGGCTTCCCTGCAGAGTTATGGCACAATGCGTAAAACGCGTTTTCAGCCTGAGATAAGGTTGATTCCGGAACGTCAAACATAAAAATGTTGATAACTTTGGAAAAACACTTCAGACAGCTTAGATTTGATGTGCAACTACTAGAAAGACCCTTTCTGCTATAGTGGGAGGTCAAAATTTCATGTTCTGAAGCTTCCCTGGAAAGTTATGGGACAATGCGTGAAACGCCTTTTCAGCCTGAGATAGGGTCGATTCCGGAACGCCAAACATAATAATGTTGATAACTTTGGAAAAACACTTCAGACAGCTTAGATTTGATGTGCAACTACTAGAAAGACCCTTTCTGCTATAGTGGGAGGTCAAAATTTCATGTTCTGAAGCTTCCCTGGAAAGTTATGGGACAATGCGTGAAACGCCTTTTCAGCCTGAGATAGGGTTGTTTCCGGAACGCCAAACATAAAAATGTTGATAGCTTTCGAAAAACACTTCAGACAACTTAGATTTGATGTGCAACTACTATAAAAACCCTTTCTGCGACAGTGGGAGGCGAAAATTTCATGTTCTGAAGCTTCCCTGCAAAGATATGGCACAATGCAGAAAACACGTTTTCAGCCTGAGATAAGGCGGGTTCCGGAACGCCAAACGTAAAAATGTTGATAACTTTGGAAAAACACTTCAGACAGCTTAGATTTGATGTGCAACTACTAGAAGGACCCTTTCTGTTATAGTGGGATGTGAAAATTCCATGTTCTGAAGCCTCCCTGCAAAGTTATGGCACACAACAGAAAACGCGTTTTCAGCCTGAGATAAGGTGGGTTCCGGAACGCCAAACATAAAAATGTTGATAACTTTGGAAAAACTATTCAGACTGCTTAGATTTGATGTGCAACTACTAGAAAGACCCTTTCTGCTAGAGTGGGAGGTGAAACTTTCATGTTCTGAAGCTTTCCTTCAAAGTTATGGCACAATGCAGAAAACGCGTTTTCAGCCTGAGATAAGGTCGTTTCCGGAACGCTAACCTAAAAAATGTTGATAGCTTTCGAAAAACACTTCAGACAACTTAGATTTGATGTGCAACTATTAGAAAGACCCTGTTTGTTATAGTGGGAGGTTAAAATTTAATGTTCTGAAGCTTCCCTGCAGAGTTATGGCACAATGCGTAAAACGCGTTTTCAGCCTGAGATAAGGTTGATTCCGGAACGCCAAACATAAAAATGTTGATAACTTTGGAAAAACACTTCAGACAGCTTAGATTTGATGTGCAACTGCTTGAAAGACCCTTTCTGCTTTAGTGGGAGGTGAAAATTTCATGATCTGAAGCTCCCCAGAAAAGTAAAGGCACAATGCAGAAAACGCGTTTTCAGCCTGAGATAAGGTGGGTTCCGAAATGCCAAACATAAAAATGTTGATAACTTTGGAAAACCACTTCAGACAGCTTAGATTTGATGTGCAACTACAAGAAAGACCCTTTATGCTATTGTGGGAGGTTAAAATTTCATGTTCTGAAGCTTCCCTGCAAAGTTAAGGAACAATGCAGAAACCGCGTTTTCAGCCTGAGATAAGGTCAATTCCGGAACGCCAAACATAAAAATGTTGATAACATTCGAAAAACACTTCAGACAGCTTAGATTTGATGTGTAACTACTAGAAAGACCCTTTCTGCTATCGTGGGAGGTGAAAATTTCATTTTCTGAAGCTTCCCTGCAGAGTTATGGCACAATGCGTAAAACGCGTTTTCAGCCTGAGATAAGGTCGATTCCGGAACGCCAAACATAAAAATGTTGATAACTTTCGAAAAACACTTCAGACAACTTAGATTTGATGTGCAACTACTAGAAAGACCCTGTTTGTTATAGTGGGAGGTTAAATTTCATGTTCTGAAGCTTCCCTGCAAAGTTATGGCACATTTCAGAAAATACGTTTTCAGCCTGAGATAAGGCGGGTTCCGGAACACCAAACATAATAATGTTGATAACTTTGGAAAAACACTTCAGACAGCTTAGATTTGATGTGCAACTACTAGAAAGACCCTTTCTGCTATAGTGGGAGGTCAAAATTTCATGTTCTGAAGCTTCCCTGGAAAGTTATGGGACAATGCAGAAAACGCGTTTTCAGCTTGAGTTAAGGTGGGTTCCGGAACGCCAAACGTAAAAATGTTGATAACTTTGGAAAAACACTTCAGACAGCTTAGATTTGATATGCAACGACTAGAAAGACCCTTTCTGCTATAGTGGGAGGTCAAAATTTCATATTCTGACGCTTCCCTGCAAAGTTATGGCACAATGCAGAAAACGCGTTTTCAGCCTGAGATAAGGTGAGTTCCGGAACGCCAAATATAAAAATGTTGATAACTTTGGAAAAACACTTCAGACAGCTTAGATTTGATGTGCAACTGCTTGAAAGACCCTTTCTGCTTTAGTGGGAGGTGAAAATTTCATGATCTGAAGCTCCCCAGAAAAGTAAAGGCACAATGCAGAAAACGCGTTTTCAGCCTGAGATAAGGTGGGTTCCGAAATGCCAAACAGAAAAATGTTGATCACTTAGGAAAAACACTTCAGACAGCTTATATTTGATGTGCAACTACTAGAAAGACCCTTTCTGCTATAGTGGGAGGTGAAACTTTCATGTTCTGAAGCTTTCCTTCAAAGTTATGGCACAATGCAGAAAACGCATTTTCAGCCTGAGATAAGGTGGGTTCCGGAACGCCAAACATAAAAATGTTGATCACTTTGGAAAAACACTTCAGACAGCTTATATTTGATGTACAACGACTAGAAAGACCCTTTCTGCTATAGTGAGAGGTGAAAATTTAATGTTCTGAACCTTCCCTGCAAAGTTATGGCACAATGCAGAAAACGCGTTTTCAGCCCGAGATAATGTCGTTTCCGGAACGCCAAACATAAAAATGTTGATAGCTTTCGAAAAACACTTCAGACAACTTATATTTGATGTGCAACTACTAGAAAGACCCTGTCTGTTATAGTGGGAGTTGAAAATTTCATGCTCTGAAGCTTCTCTGCAAAGTTATGGCACAATACAGAAAACGCTTCTTCAGCCTGAGATAAGGTGGGTTCCGGAACGCCAAACATAAAAATGTTGATAACTTTGGAAAAACACTTCAGACAGCTTAGATTTGATGTGCAACTACTAGAAAGACCCTTTCTGCTATAGTGGGAGGTGAAAATTTCATGTTCTGAAGCTTCCTTATGGCACAATGCAGAAAATGCGTTTTCAGCCTGAGATAAGCTCGATTCCGGAACGCCAAACATAAGAATGTTGATAACTTTGGAACAACACTTCAGACAGCTTAGATTTGATGTGCAACTACTAGAAAGTCCCATTCTGCTATAGTGGGAGGTGAACATTTCATGTTCTGAACTTTCCCAGAGAAGCTATGGCACAATGCAGATAACGCGTTTTCAGCCTGAGATAAGGTGGGTTCCGGAACGCCAAACATAAAAATGTTGATAACTTTCGAAAAACACTTCAGACAGCTTAGATTTGATGTGCAACTACTAGAAAGACGCTTTCTGCCACAGCGGGAGGTCAAAATTTCATTTTCTAAAGGTTCCCTGCAAAGTTATGGCACAATGCGTAAAACGCGTTTTCAGACTGAGATAAGGTGGATTCAGGGACGCCAAACATAAAAATGTTGATAACTTTGGAAAAACACTTCAGACAGCTTAGATTTGATGTGCAACTACTAGAAAGACCATTTCAGGTAAAGTGGCAGGTCAAAATTTCATGTTCTGAAGCTTCCCTGGAAAGTTAAGGGATAATGCAGAAAACGATTTTTCATCATGAGATAAGGTCGATTCCGGAACATCAAACATAAAAATGTTGATAACTTTCGAAAAACACTTCAGACAGCTTAGATTTGATGTGCAACTACTAGAAAGACCCTTTCTGCTATAGTGGGAGATCAAAATTTCATGTTCTGAAGCTTCCCTGGAAAGTTGTGGCACAATGCGTAAAACGCGTTTTCAGACTGAGATAAGGTCGATTCCGGAATGCCAAACATAAAAATTTTGATAACTTTGGAAAAACACTTCAGACAGCTTAGATTTGATGTGAGACTACTAGAAATACCCTTTCTGCTATAGTGGGAGGTTAAAATTTCATGTTCGGAAGCTTCCATGCAAAGTAATGGCACAATGCAGACAACGCGTTTTCGGCCTGAGATATGGTCGATTTTGGAACGCCAAACATAAAAATGTTGATAACTTTCGAAAAACACTTGAGACAGCTTAGATTTGATGTGCAACTACTAGAAAGACCCTTTCTGCTATAGTGGGAGGTCAAAATTTCATGTTCTGAAGCTTCCCTGGAAAGATATGGGACAATGCAGAAAACGATTTTTCATCCTGAGATAAGGTCGATTCCGGAACGCCAAACATAAAAATGTTGATAGCTTTGGAAAAACACATCAGACAGCTTAGATTTGACGTGCAACTACTAGAAAGACCCTTTCTGTTATAGTGGGAGGTTAAAATTTCATGTTCGAAAGCTTCCATGCAAAGTTATGGCACAATGCAGACAACGCGTTTTCAGCCTGAGATAAGGTCGATTCTGGAACGCCAAACATAAAAATGTTGATAACTTTGGAAAAACACTTCAGACAGCTTAGATTTGATGTGCAACTACTGGAAAGACCCTTTCTGCGATAGTGGGACGTGAAAATTTCATGTTCTGAAGCTTCCCTTCAAAGTTATGGCACAATGCAGAAAACGCGTTATCAGCTTGAGATAAGGTGGGTTCCGGAACGCCAAACGTAAAAATGTTGGTAACTTTCGAAAAACACTTCAGACAGCTTATATTTGATGTGCAACTACTAGAAACACCCTTTCTGCTATAGTGGGAGGTCAGAATTTCATGTACTGAAGCTTCCCTGCAAAGTTATGGGACAATGCAGAAAACGATTTTTCATCCTGAGATAAGGTCGATTCCGGAACGCCAAACGTAAAATGTTGATAACTCAGGAAAAACTCTACAGACAGCTTAGATTTGATGTGCAACTACTAGAAATACCCTTTTTGCTGATGTGGGAGGTGAAAATTTCATGTTCTAAAGCTTCCCTGCAAAGTTATGCTACAATGCGTAAAACGCGTTTTAAGCGTGAGATAAGGTGAGTTCTGGAACGCCAAACATAAAAATGTTGATAACTTTGGAACAACACATCAGACAGCTTAGATTTGATGTGCAACTACTAGAAAGACCCTTTCTGCTATAGTGGGAGGTGAAAATGTCATGTTCTGAAGCTTCCCTGCAAAGTTATGGCACAATGCGTAAAACGCGTTTTCAGCCTGAGATGAGGTTGATTTCAGAACGCCAAACATAAAAATGTTGATAACTTTGGAACAACACATCAGACAACTTAGATTTTATGTGCAACTACTAGAAAGACCCTTTCTGCTATAGTGGGAGGTGAAAATGTCATATTCTGAAGCTTCTCTGCAAAGTTATGGCACAATGCAGAAAACGCGTTTTAAGCGTGAGATAAGGTGGGTTTCGGAACGCCAAACATAAAAGTGTTGATAACTTTCGAAAAACACTTCAGACAGCTTAGATTTGATGTGCAACTGCTAGAAAGAACCTTTCTGCTATAATGGGAGGTTAAAATTTCATGTTCTGAAGCTTTCCTGAAAAGTTTTGGCAAATTGCGTAAAACGCGTTTTCAGCCTGAGATAAGGTGGGTACCGGAACGCCAAACAAAAAAATATGATAACTTCGGAAAAACACATCAGGCAGCTTAGATTTGACGTGCAACTATGAGAAAGACCCTTTCTGCTATAGTGGGAGGTGAAAACCTCATGTTCTGAAGCTTCCCTGCAAAGTTATGGCACAATTCCGAAAACGCGTTTTCAGCCTGAGATTAGGTCGATTCCGAAACGCCAAACAGAAAAATGTTGATAACTTTGGAAAAACACTTCAGACAGCTTCGATTTGATGTGCAACTACGAGAAAGACCCTTTCTGCTATAGTGGGTGGTGAAAATTCGATGTTCTGAAGCTTCCCTGCAAAGTTATGGCACAATGCGTAAAACGCGTTTTCAGTCTGAGATGAGGTTGATTTCAGAACGCCAAACATAAAAATATTGATAACTTTGGAAAAACTCTACAGACAGCTTAGATTTGTTGTGCAACTACTAGAAAGACCCTTTCTGCTATAGTGGGAGGTGAAACTGTCATATTCTGAAGCTTCTCTGCAAAGTTATGGCACAATGCAGAAAACGCGTTTTAAGCCTGAGATAAGGTGAGTTCTGGAACGCCAAACATAAAAATGTTGATAACTTTGGAACAACACATCAGACAACTTAGATTTTATGTGCAACTACTAGAAAGATCCTTTCTGCTATAGTTGGAGGTGAAAATTTCATGTTCTGAAGTTTCCCTACAAAGTTATGGCACAATGCAGAAAACACGTTTTCAGTCTGAGATAAGGTTGATTCCGGAACGCCAAACATAAGAATGTTGATAACTTTGGAAAAACACTTCAGACAACTTAGATTTGATGTGCAACTATTAGAAATACCCTTTCTGATATAGTGTGAGGAGAAAATTTCATGTTCTGAAGTCGCCCTGCAAAGTTATGGCACAATGCAGAAAACGCGTTTTCAGCCTGAGATAAGGTGGGTTCCAGAACGCCAAACATAAAAATCTTGATAACTTTGGAAAAACACTTCAGACAGCTTAGATTTGATGTGCAACTACTAGATAGCCACTTTCTGCTATAGTGGGAGGTGAAAATTTCATGTTCTGAAGCTTTCCTGCAAAGTTATGGCAAATTACGTAAAACGCGTTTTCAGCCTGAGATAAGGTGGGTACCGGAACGCCAAACAAAAAAATATGATAACTTCGGAAAAACACATCAGACAGCTTAGATTTGACGTGCAACTATGAGAAAGACTCTTTCTGCTACAGTGGGAGGTGAAAACTTCATGTTCTGAAGCTTCCCTGCAAAGTTATGGCACAATTCCGAAAACGCGATTTCAGCCTGAGATTAGGTCGATTCCGAAACGCCAAACAGAAAAATGTTGATAACTTTGGAAAAACACTTCAGACAGCTTCGATTTGATGTGCAACTACGTGAAAGACCCTTTCTGCTATAGTGGGTGGTGAAAATTCGATGTTCTGAAGCTTCCCTGCAAAGTTATGGCACAATGAGTACCGTAATTTCCGGACTATAAGCCGCTACTTTTTTCTCGCGGTCTGAACACTGCGGCTTATAAAACCATGCGGCTAATATATTGAGTTTTACAGGGATATTCCAATCAATCGGCCACCGATTATGAAAGGATGAACTCGTTGTGATCTGTGAATGCCGACCACATTGCCGGTCACAAAATCCGATCACATGTGACAGCAGCCGTTCTGATGAGGCACCGCCCGCGGTTTGTGATGCGTCCGCTCCTCCCTACCGACTCGCCACTCGCTTGGCAACGGCGTCTCTAATGCGGAAGCTTTTTTCAGTCTGTCATGTCAAGTTTGCATCCTGCAGCACATGCACGTTAAAGGGCGTCAACGCCACGAATTCAATACGATATTTAAAACACCAGCATTTGACGGAGCACAGAGAGTTTTCTGGTGCTCATGAAAGTGAAACTGCAGGAACCAGCGGTCACTCGCGACACTCGCCGGTCTGAGCGTGACGTTCAGAAAGCGAAGCACATTGCCCGAGAAATAATCATTAATTTCACCGCGCCAGATGAGCAGCCTTTCTCAGGTGTCGTTTTAAGACGGAATCAACCGGGACCGAATCCGCTGCAGTCTTGTGTGTGTCAGATGCAGCGTTCGCGGTGAATCTGAAACGTTTGCAACCGTCCAGAGTGAGAACTTTCATGAAAGAGGTCGGTGACAGACCGCTGCTTCGGCTGAGTGCTCTCCCTGTCTCTCGGAGCATCCCGAGTTTTTAGAGTCTAATGAGCATGCTCTTTGCTGGCAAAAATATTGAGCTTCGTCACATCAAACCGATGACATCACGGGCGTTTTATTTACCTTTAAAGCGCTCAAATTGCGCTGTTTTCGCCCGCGTGTCCGCAGCTCTGCTGACAGAGACGATCTACTGAAGGGTGAAAACAGCGCTTTCTGAACACTTTAAATGGAAATGAGATGTGAGTAGTTCATGACTGGAGTTCAGAACATTGGCAAGATTGTTTCATGAGTCAGTCTCGACACTGGACTCTGTTTTCAAAACTAGTACTAGAGGATCGCTAGAAGTGATCCTCATGCATTTTCTGTGGCGCAGACAGCAACGGTGCACCCGCGGCTTATAGAGCGGTGCGGCTTATGTATGAACAAAATCCATTTTCCTTGTTAGATTTGGTGGGTGCGGCTAATATTCCGGTGCGCTCTATAGTCCGGAAAATACGGTAAAACGCGTTTTCAGCCTGAGATATGGTCGATTCCGGAACGCCAAACATAAACATGTTGTTAACTTTGGGAAAACACTTCAGACAGCTTAGATTTGACGTGCAACTACGAGAAAGACCATTTCTGCTATAGTGGGAGGTGAAAATTTCATGTTCTGAAGAGTGCCTGCAAAGTTATGGCACAATGCAGAAAATGCGTTTTCAGCCTGAGATAAGGTGGGTTCCGGAACGCCAAACATAAAAATGTTGATAACTTTGGAAAAACATTTCAGACAGCTTAGATTTGATGTGCAACTACAAGACAGACCCTTTCTGCAATAGTGGGAGGTAAAAATTTCTTATTCTGAAGTTTACTGCAAAGTTATGGCACAATGCAGAAAACGCGTTTTCAGCTTGAGATAAGGTGGGTTCCCGAACGCCAAACATAAAAATGTTGAAAACTTTGGAAAAACACTTCAGACAGCTTAGATTTGATGAGCAACTACCAGAAAGACCTTTTCTGCTATAGTGGAAGTTTAAAATTTCATGTTCTTAAGCTTTATGCATAGTTGTGGCACAATGCTAAAAACGCGTTTTTAGCCTGAGATAAGGTCGATTCCGGAACGCCAAACATAAAAATGTTGATAACTTTGGAAAAACACTTCAGACCGCTTACAATTGATGTGCAACTACAAGAAAGACCCTTTCTGCTATAGTGGGAGGTGAAAATTTCATGTTCTGAAGCTTCCCTGCAAAGTTATGGCACAATGCAGAAAACGCGTTTTCAGCCTGAGATAAGGTTGATTCCGGAACACCAAACATAAAAATGTTGATAACTTTGGAAAGACACTTCAGACAACTTAGATTTGATGTGCAACTACTAGAAAGACCCTTTCTGCTATAGTGGGAGATGAAAATTTCATGTTCTGAAGCTTTATGCAAAGTTATGGCACAATGCGTAAAACGCGTTTTCAGCCAGAGATAAGGTCGATTCCAGAACGCCAAACATTAAAATGTGGATAACTTTGGAAAAACACTTCAGACAGGTTAGATTTGATGTACAACTACTAGAAAGACCCTTTCTGCTATAGTGGGAGTTGAAAATTTCATGTCCTGAAGCTTTCCTGCAAAGTTATGGCACAATGCGTAAAACGCGTTTTCAGCCTGAGATAAGGTTGATTCCGGAACTCCAAACATAAAAATGTTGATAACTTTGGAAAAACACTTCAGACAGCTTAGATTTGATGCGCAACTACTAGAAAGACCCTTTCTGCTATAGTGGGAGGTGAGAATTTCATGTTCTGAAGCTTCCCTGCAAAGTTATGGCACATTGCAAAAAACACGTTTTCAGACTGAGATAAGGTGGGTTCCGGAACGCCAAACATAAAAATGTTAATAACTTTGGAAAACATTTCAGACAGCGTAGATTTGATGTCCCACTACTAGAAAGACCTTTTCTGCAATAGCACAAGTTTAAAAATTCATGTTCTGAAGCTTCCCACCAAAGTTATGGCACAATGCGTAAAACGCGTTTTCAGCCTGAGATAAGGTCGATTCCGGAACGCCAATCATAAAAATATTGATAACTTTGGAAAAACTCTTTAGACAGCTTAGATTTGATGTGCAACGACTAGAAAGACCCTTTCTGCTATAGTGGGAGTTGAAAATTTCATGTTCTGAAGCTTTCCTGCAAAGTTATGGCACAATGCGTAAAACGCGTTTTCAGCCTGAGATAAGGTTGATTCCGGAAAACCAAACATAAAAGTGTTGATAACTTTGGAAAAACAATTCAAACAGCTTCGATTTGATGTGCAACTACTAGAAAGACCCATTCTACTATCGTTGGAGGTTAAAATTTCATGTTCTGATGCTTCCCTGCAAAGTCATGTCACAATGCAGAAAACGCGTTTTCAGCCTGAGATAAGGTGGGTTCCAGAACCCCAAACATAAAAATGTTGATAACTTTGGAAAAACACTTCAGACAGCTTAGATTAGACGTGCAACTACTAGAAAGAACATTTCTGCTGTAGTGGGAGGTGAAAATTTCATGTTCTGAAGCTTCCCTGCAAATTTATGGCAGACTCTGAAAAAGGCGTTTTCAGCCTGAGATAAGGTTGACTCCGGAACGCGAAACATAAAAATGTTGATCACTTTGGAAAAACACTTCAGACAGCTTAGATTTGATGTGCAACTACTAGAAAGACCGTTTCTGCGAGAGTGGGAGGTGAAAATTCGATGTTCTGAAGCTTCCCTACAAAGTTATGGCACCATGCGTAAAACGCGTTTTCAGCCTGAGATAAGGTCGATTCCGGAACGCCAATCATAAAAATATTGATAACTTTGGAAAAACTCTTTAGACAACTTAGATTTGATGTGCAACGACTAGAAAGACCCTTTCTGCTATAGTGGGAGTTGAAAATTTCATGTTCTGATGCTTCCCTGCAAAGTCATGTCACAATGCAGAAAACGCGTTTTCAGCCTCACATAAGGTCAATTCCGTAACGCCAAACATAAAAATGTTGATAACTTCAGAAAAACACTTCAGACAGCTTAGATTTGATGTACAACTACTAGAAAGACCCTTTCTGCTATAGTGGGAGGTGAAAATTTAATGTTCTGAACCTTTCCTGCAAAGTTATGGCACAATGCGTAAATTGCGTTTTCAGCCTGAGATAAGGTTGATTCCGGAACGCCAAACATAAAAATGTTGATTACTTTGGAAAAACACTTCAAACAGCTTAGATTTGATGTGCAACTGCTAGAAAGACCCTTTCTGCTATCGTGGGAGGTGAAAATTTCATGTTCTGATGCTTCCCTGCAAAGTCATGTCACAATGCAGAAAACGCGTTTTCAGCCTCACATAAGGTCAATTCCGTAACGCCAAACATAAAAATGTTGATGACTTCGGAAAAACACTTCAGACAGCTTAGATTTGATGTACAAGTACTAGAAAGACCCTTTCTGCTATAGTGGGAGGTGAAAATTTAATGTTCTGAAGCTTTCCTGCAAAGTTATGGCACAATGCGTAAATTGCGTTTTCAGCCTGAGATAAGGTTGATTCCGGAACGCCAAACATAAAAATGTTGATAACTTTGGAAAAACAATTCAAACAGCTTCGATTTGATGTGCAACTACTAGAAAGACCCTTTCTGCTATCGTGGGAGGTGAAAGTTTCATGTTCTGAAGCTTCCCCGCAAAGTAATGGTTACGCCGAAAAAGGCTTTTTCAGCCTGAGATAAGGTCGATTCCGGAACGCCAAACATAAAAATGTTGATAACTTTGGAAAAACACTGCAGACAGCTTAGATTTGATGTGCAAATACTAGAAAGACCCTTTCTGCTATAGTGGGATTTGAAAATTTCATGTTCTGAAGCTTCCCTGCAAAGTTATGGCACAATGCGTAAAAAGTGTTTTCAGCCTGAGAAAAGGTTGATTTTGGAACGCCAAACATAAAAATGTTGATAACTTTGGAAAAACACTTCAGACAGCTTAGATTTGATGTGCAACTACTAGTAAGACCCTTTCTGCTATAGTGGGAGGTAAAAATATCATGTTCTGAAGCGTCATTGCAAAGTTATGGCACAATGCAGAAAACACATTTTCAGCCTGAGATAAGGTGGGTTCTAGAACGCCAAACATAAAAATGTTGATAACTTTGGAAAAACTCTTCAGACAGCTTAGATTTGATGTGCAACTACTAGAAATACCCTTTCTGCTACAGTGGGAGGTGAAAATTTCATGTTCTGAAGCTTCCCTGCAAAGTTATACCACAATGCAGGAAACGCGTTTTCAGGCTGAGATAAGGTCGATTCCGGAACGCCAAACATAAAAATATTGATAACTTTGGAAAAACACTTCAGACAGCTTAGATTTGATGTGCAACTACTAGAAAGACCCTTTCTGCTACAGTGGGAGGTGAAAATTTCATGTACGGAAGCTTGCATGCAAAGTTATGGCACAATGCAGACAACGCGTTTTCAGCCTGAGAGAAGGTTGATTCTGGAACGCCAAACATGAAAATGTTGATAACTTTCGAAAAACACTTCAGACAGCTTAGATTTGAAGTGCAACTACTAGAAAGACCCTTTCTGCTATATTGGGAGGTGAAATTTTCATGTTCTGAAGCTTTCCTCCAAAGGTATGGCACAATGCAGAAAACGCGCTTACAGAGTGAGATAAGGTGGGTTTCGGAACGCCAAACATAAACATGTTGATAACTTTGGAAAAACACTTCAGACAGCTTATATTTGACGTGCAACTAATAGAAAGACCCTTTCTGCTATAGTGGGAGGTGAAAATTTCATGTTCTGTAGCTTCCCTGCAAAGTTATGGCACAATGCAGAAAACGTGTATTCAGCCTGTGATAAGGTCGATTCCGGAACGCCAAACATAAAAATGTTCATAACTTTGGAAAAACACGTCAAACAGCTTAGATTTGATGTGCAACTACTAGAAAGACCCTTTCTGCTACAGTGGGAGGAGATAATGTCATGTTCTGAAGCTTCCCTGCAAAGTTATGGCACATTGCAGAAAACGCGTTTCAGCCTGAAATAAGGTCGATTCAGGAACGCCAAACACAAAAATGTTGAAAACTTTCAAAAAACACTTCAGACAGTTTAGATTTGAAATGCAATTACGAGAAAGACCCTTTCTGCTATAATGGGAATTGAAAATTTCATGTTCTGAAGCTTTCCTCCCAAGTTATGGCACAATGCAGAAAACGCGCTCACAGCCTGTAATAAGGTGGGTTGCGGAACGCCAAACGTAAAAATGTTGATAACTTTAGAAAAACACTTCAGACAGCTAAGATTTGATGTGTAACTACTAGAAAGACCCTTTCTGCTATAGTGGGAGGTGAAAACTTCATGTTCTGAAGCTTCCCCGCAAAGCTATGGCACAATTCCGAAAACGCGTTTTCAGCCTGAGATAAGGTCGATTCCGGAACGCCAAACATAAAAATGTTGAAAACTTCGGAAAAACACATCAGACAGCTTAGATTTCATTTGCAACTACGAGAAAGACCCTTTCTGCTATAGTGGTTTGTGAAAATTCGATGTTCGGAAGCTTCCCTGCAAAGTTCTGGAACAGTGCGTTAAAAGTGTTTTCAGCCGGAGATAAGGTCGATTCCGGAACGCCAAACATAAAAATGTTGTTAACTTTGGAAAAACACGTCAGACAGCTTAGATGTGATGTGCAACTACTAGAAAGATCCTTTCTGATATAGTGGGAACTGAAAATTTCATGTTCTGAAGCTTCCCTGCAAAGTTATCGCACAATGCAGAAAACGCGTTTTCAGCCTGAGATATGGTCGATTCCGGAACGCCAAACATAAAAATGTTGATAACTTTGAAAAAACACTTCAGACAGATTAGATTTGATGTGCAACTACTAGAAAGACCCTTTCTGCTATAGTCGCATGTGAATATTTCATGTTCTGAAGCTTCCCTGCAAAGTTATGGCACAATGCAGAAAACGCGTTTTCAGCCTGAGATTAGGTGGGTTCCGAAACGCAAAACGTAAAAATGTTGATCACTTTGGAATAACACTTGAGACAGCTTATATTTGACGTGCAACTAATAGAAAGACCCTTTCTGCTATAGTGGGAGGTGAAAATTTCATGTTCTGTAGCTTCCCTGCAAAGTTATGGCACAATGCAGAAAACGTGTATTCAGCCTGTGATAAGGTCGATTCCGGAACGCCAAACATAAAAATGTTCATAACTTTGGAAAAACACGTCAAACAGCTTAGATTTGATGTGCAACTACTAGAAAGACCCTTTCTGCTACAGTGGGAGGAGATAATGTCATGTTCTGAAGCTTCCCTGCAAAGTTATGGCACATTGCAGAAAACGCGTTTCAGCCTGAAATAAGGTCGATTCAGGAACGCCAAACACAAAAATGTTGAAAACTTTCAAAAAACACTTCAGACAGTTTAGATTTGAAATGCAATTACGAGAAAGACCCTTTCTGCTATAATGGGAATTGAAAATTTCATGTTCTGAAGCTTTCCTCCCAAGTTATGGCACAATGCAGAAAACGCGCTCACAGCCTGTAATAAGGTGGGTTGCGGAACGCCAAACGTAAAAATGTTGATAACTTTAGAAAAACACTTCAGACAGCTAAGATTTGATGTGTAACTACTAGAAAGACCCTTTCTGCTATAGTGGGAGGTGAAAACTTCATGTTCTGAAGCTTCCCCGCAAAGCTATGGCACAATTCCGAAAACGCGTTTTCAGCCTGAGATAAGGTCGATTCCGGAACGCCAAACATAAAAATGTTGAAAACTTCGGAAAAACACATCAGACAGCTTAGATTTCATTTGCAACTACGAGAAAGACCCTTTCTGCTATAGTGGTTTGTGAAAATTCGATGTTCGGAAGCTTCCCTGCAAAGTTCTGGAACAGTGCGTTAAACGTGTTTTCAGCCGGAGATAAGGTCGATTCCGGAACGCCAAACGTAAAAATGTTGATAACTTTGGAACAACACTTCAGACACCTTAGATTTAATGTGCAACTACTAGAAATACCCTTTCTGCTATAGTGGGAGGTGAAAATTTCATGTTCTGAAGCTTCCCTGCAAAGTTATGGCACAATGCGTAAAACACATTTTCAGCCTAAGATAAGGTCGATTCCGGAACGCCAAACATAAAAATGTTTAAAACTTTGGAAAAACACTTCAGACAGCTTAGATTTGACGTGCAACTACTAGAAAGACCATTTCTGCTATAGTGGGAGTTGAAAATTTCATGTTCTGAAGCTTCCCTGCAAAGTTATCGCACAATGCAGAAAACGCGTTTTCAGCCTGAGATATGGTCGATTCCGGAACGCCAAACATAAAAATGTTGATAACTTTGAAAAAACACTTCAGACAGATTAGATTTGATGTGCAACTACTAGAAAGACCCTTTCTGCTATAGTCGCATGTGAATATTTCATGTTCTGAAGCTTCCCTGCAAAGTTATGGCACAATGCAGAAAACGCGTTTTCAGCCTGAGATTAGGTGGGTTCCGAAACGCAAAACGTAAAAATGTTGATCACTTTGGAATAACACTTGAGACAGCTTAGATTTGATGTGCAACTACTAGAAAGACCCTTTCTGCTATAGTGGGAGCTGAAAATTTCATGTTCTGAAGCTTCCCTGCAAAGTTATGGCACAATGCAGAAAACGCATTTTCAGCCTGAGACAAGGTGGGTTCCGGAACGCCAAACATAAAAATGTTGATAACTTTGGAACAACACTTCAGACAGCTTATATTTGAAGTGCAACTACTAGAAAGACTCTTTCTGACATAGTGGGTGGTAAAAATTTCATGTTCTGAAGCTTCCCTGGAAAGTTATGTGACAATGCGTAAAACGCGTTTTCAGCCTGAGATAAGGTCGATTCCGGAACGCCAAACATAAAAATGTTGATAACTTTCGAAAAACACTTCAGACAGCTTAGATTTGATGTGCAACTACTAGAAAGACCCTTTCTGCTACAGTGGGAGGTTAAAATTTCATGTTCTGAAGCTTCCCTGCAAAGTTATGGCACAATGCAGAAAACGCGTTTTCAGCCCGAGATAAGGTCATTTCCGGACCGCTAACCTAAAAAATGTTGATAGCTTTCGAAAAATACTTCAGACAACTTAGATTTGATGTGCAACTACTAGAAAGACCCTGTCTGTTATAGTGGGAGTTGAAAATTTCATGTTCTATAGCTTCCCTGCAAAGTTAAGGAACAATGCAGAAAACGCGTTTTCAGCCTGAGATAAGGTGGGTTCCGGAACGCCAAACATAAAAATGTTTATAACTTTGGAAAAACACTTCAGACAGCTTAGATTTGATGTGCAACTACAAGAAAGACCCATTATGCTATTGTGGGAGGTTAAAATTTCATGTTCTAAAGATTCCCAGCAAAGTTATGGCACAAAGCAGAAAATGCGTTTTCAGCCTGAGATAAGGTGGGTTCCGGAACGCCAAACATAAAAATGTTGATAACTTTGGAAAAACACTTCAGACAGCTTAGATTTGATGTGCAACTACTAGAAAGACCCTTTCTGCTATTGTGGGAGGTCAAAATTTCATGTTCTGAAGCTTCCCTGGAAAGTTATGGGACAATGCAGAAAACAATTTTTCAAACTGACATAAGGTCGATTCCGGGACGCCAAACATAAAAATGTTGATAACTTTGGAAAAACACTTCAGACAGCTTACATTTGATGTGCAACTACTAGAAAGACCCTTTCTGCTATAGTGGGATGTGAAAATTTCATGTTCCGAAGCTTCCCTGCAAAGTTATGGCACAATTCCGAAAACGCGTTTTCAGCCTGAGATAAGGTTGATTCCGGAACGCCAAACATAAAAATGTTGATAATTTTGGAAAAACACTTCAGACAGCTTAGATTTGATGTGCAACTACTAGAAAGACCCTTTCTGCCATTGTGGGAGGTGAAAATTTCATGTTCTGAAGCTTCCCTGCAAAGTTATGCCACAATGCAGGAAACGCGTTTTCAGCCTGAGATAAGGTGGGTTCCGGAACGCCAAACATAAAAATGTTGATAATTTTGGAAAACCACTTCAGACAGCTTAGATTTGAAGTGCAACTACTAGAAAGACCCTTTCTGCTATAGTGGGAGGTGAAAATTTCATGTTCTGAAGCTTTATGCAAAGTTATGGCACAATGCGTAAAACGCGTTTACAGCCTGAGATAAGGTGGGTTTCGGAACGCCAAACATAAAAGTGTTGATAACTTTGGAAAAACACTTCAGACAGCTTAGATGTGATGTGCAACTACTAGAAAGACCCTTTCTGCTATAGTGGGATGTTAAAATTTCATGTTCTGAAGCTTCCCTGCAAAGTTATGGCAAAATATGTAAAACGCGTTTTCAGGCTGAGATAAGGTGGGTTCCGGAACGCCAAACATAAAAATGTTGATAACTGCAGAAAAACACTTCAGACAGCTTAGATTTGATGTGCAACTACTAGAAAGACACTTTCTGCTATAGTGGCAGGTTAAAATTTCATGCTCTGAAACTTCCCTGCAAAGTTATGGCACAATGCAGAAAACGCGTTTTCAGCCTGAGATTAGGTCGATTCCGAAACACCAAACAGAAAAATGTTGATAACTTTGGAAAAACACTTCAGACAGCTTAGATTTGACGTGCAACTACTAGAAAGACCATTTCTGCTATAGTGGGATGTGAAAATTTCATGTTCAGAAGCTTTATGCAAAGTTATGGCATAATGCGTAAATCGCGTTTTCAGCCTGAGATAAGGTCGATTCCGGAACGCCAATCATGAAAATGTTGATAACTTTGGAAAAACACTTCAGACAGCTTTGATTTGATGTGCAACTACAAGACAGACCCTTTCTGCAACAGTGGGAGGTTAAAATTTCTTATTCTGAAGTTTCCTGCAAAGTTATGGCACAATGCAGAAAACGCGTTTTCAGCTTGAGATAAGGTGTGTTCCCGAACGCCAAACGTATAAATGTTGAAAACTTTGGAAAAACACTTCAGACAGCTTAGATTTGATGAGCAACTACTAGAAAGACCCTTTCTGCTATAGTGGAAGTTTAAAATTTCATGTTCTGAAGCTTCCTTGCAAAGTTATGGCACAATGCGGAAAAAAAAGTTTTCAGCCTGAGATAAAGTCGGTTCCGGAACGCCAAACATAAAAATGTTGATAACTTTGGAAGAACACTTCAGACAGCTTAGATTTGATGTGCAACTACTAGAAAGACCCTTTCTGCTATATTGGGAGGTGAAACTTTCATGTTCTGAAGCTTTATGCAAAGTTATGGCACAATGCATAAAACGCGTTTTCAGCCTGAGATAAGGTCGATTCCGGAACGCCAAACATAAAAATGTTGAAAACTTTGGAAAAACACTTCAGACAGGTTAGTTTTGATGTGCAACTACTAGAAGGACCCTTTCTGCTATAGTGGCAGGTTAAAATTTCATGTTCTGACGCTTCCCTCCAAAGTTATGGCACAAAGCAGAAAACGCGGTTACAGCCTGAGATAAGGTGGGTTCCGGAACGCCAAACATAAAAATGTTGAAAACTTTGGAAAAACACTTCAGACAGCTTAGATTTGATGTGCAACTACTAGAAAGACCCTTTCTGCTATAGTGGGAGGTGAAAATTTCATGTTCTGAAGCTTTATGCAAAGTTATGGCACAATGCGTAAAACGCGTTTTCAGCCTGAGATAAGGTCGATTCCGGAACGCCAAACATGAAAATGTTGATAACTTTGGAAAAACACTTCAGACAGCTTCGATTTGATGTGCAAGTACTAGAAAGACCCTTTCTGCTATAGTGGGAGTTGAAAATTCGATGTTCTGAAGCTTCCCTGCAACGTGATGGCACAATGCGTAAAACGCATTTTCAGGCTGAGATAAGGTCGATTCCGGAACGCCAAACATAAAAATGTTGATAATTTTGGAAAAACACTTCAGACAGCTTAGATTTGAAGTGCAACTACTAGAAAGACCCTTTCTGCTATAGTGGGAGGTGAAAATTTCATGTTCTGAAGCTTTATGCAAAGTTATGGCACAATGCGTAAAACGCGTTTACAGCCTGAGATAAGGTGGGTTTCGGAACGCCAAACATAAAAGTGTTGATAACTTTGGAAAAACACTTCAGACAGCTTAGATGTGATGTGCAACTACTAGAAAGACACTTTCTGCTATAGTGGCAGGTTAAAATTTCATGCTCTGAAACTTCCCTGCAAAGTTATGGCACAATGCAGAAAACGCGTTTTCAGCCTGAGATTAGGTCGATTCCGAAACACCAAACAGAAAAATGTTGATAACTTTGGAAAAACAATTCAGACAGCTTAGATTTGACGTGCAACTACTAGAAAGACCATTTCTGCGATAGTGGGATGTGAAAATTTCATGTTCAGAAGCTTTATGCAAAGTTATGGCAAAATGCGTAAATCGCGTTTTCAGCCTGAGATAAGGTCGATTCCGGAACGCCAATCATGAAAATGTTGATTACTTTGGAAAAACACTTCAGACAGCTTCGATTTGATGTGCAACTACAAGACAGACCCTTTCTGCAACAGTGGGAGGTTAAAATTTCTTATTCTGAAGTTTCCTGCAAAGTTATGGCACAATGCAGAAAACGCGTTTTCAGCTTGAGATAAGGTGTGTTCCCGAACGCCAAACATATAAATGTTGAAAACTTTGGAAAAACACTTCAGACAGCTTAGATTTGATGAGCAACTACTAGAAAGACCCTTTCTGCTACAGTGTGAGGTGAAAATTTCATGTTCTGAAGCTTCCCTGCAAAGTTATTGCACAATGCGTAAAACGCGTTTTCAGCCTGAGATAAGGTCGATTCCGGAACGCCAAACACAAAAATGTTGATAACTTTGGAAAAACACTTCAGACAGATTAGATTTGATGTGCAACTACGAGAAAGACCCTTTCTGCTGAAGTGGGAGGTGAAAATTTCATGTTGTAAAGCTTCCCTGCAAAGTTATGGCACAATGCAGAAAACGCGTTTTAAGTGTGAGATAAGGTGAGTTCCGGAACGCCAAACATAAAAATGTTGATAACTTTGGAACGACTCATCAGACAGCTAAGATTTGATGTGCAACTACTGGAAAGACCCTTTCTGATATAGTGGGAGGAGAAAATTTCATGTTCTGAAGTCTCCCTGCAAAGTTATGGCACAATGCAGAAAACGCGTTTTCAGCCTGAGATAAGGTCGATTCCGGAACGCCAAACATAAAAATGTTGATAACTTTGGAAAAACACCAGACAGCTTAGATTTGATGTGCAACTACTAGAAAGACCCTTTCTGCCATTGTGGGAGGTGAAAATTTCATGTTCTGAAGCTTCCCTGCAAAGATATGGCACAATGCAGAGAACGCGTTTTCAGCCTGAGATAAGGTGGGTTCCGGAACGCCAAACATAAAAATGTTGATAACTTTGTAAAAACACTTCAGACAGCTTAGATTTGATGTGCAACAAGAAGACAGATCCTTTCTGCAATCGTGGGAGGTGAAAATTTCATGTTCCGAACCTTCCCTTAGAATATATGGCACAATGCAAAAAATGCGTTCTCAGCCTGAGATATGGTGGGTTTCGTAAAGCCAAACATAAAAATGTTGACAACTTTGGAAAAACACTTCAGATAGCATAGATTTCATGTGCAACTACTAGAAAGACCCTTTCTGCTATAGTGGGAGGTGCAAATTTCATGTTCTGAAGCTTTCCTGCAAAGTTAAGGCACAATGCAGAAAACGCGTTTTCAGCCTGAGATAAGGTCAATTCCGGAACGCCAAACATAAAAATGTTGATAACTTTCGAAATACACTTCAGACAACTTAGATATCATGTGCAACTACTAGAAAGACCCTTTCTACTATACTGGGAGGTGAAAATTTCATGTTCTCAAGCTTCCCTGCAAAGTTATGGCACAATGCGTAAAACGTGTTTTCAGCCTGAGATAAGGTCGATTCCGGAACACCAAACATAAAAATGTTGATAACTTTCGAAAAACACTTCGGACAGCTTAGATCTGATGTGCAACTACTAGAAAGACCCTTTCTGCTATCGTGGGAGGTGAACATTTCATGTTCTGAAGCTTCCCTGAGAAGTTATGGCACAATGCAGAAAATGCGTTTTCAGCCTGAGATAAGGTTGATTCCGAAACGCCAAACATAAAAATGTTGATAACTTTGGAAAAACACTTCAAACAGCTTAGATTTGATGTGCAACTACTAGAAAAACCCTTTCTGCGATAGGGGGGAGGTGAAAATTTCATTTTCTGAAGCTTCCCTGCAAAGATATGGCACAATGCAGAAAACGCGTTTTCAGCCTGAGATAAGGTGGGTTCCGGAACGCCAAACATAAAAATGTTGATAACTTTGGAAAAACAATTTAGACAGCTTAGATTTGATGTGCAACTACTAGAAAGACCCTTTCTGCTATAGTGGGAGGTTAAAATTTCATGTTCGGAAGCTTCCATGCAAAGTTATGGCACAATGCAGACCACGCGTTTTGAGTCTGAGATAAGGTCGATTCTGGAACGCCAAACATAAAAATGTTGATAACTTTCGAAAAACACTTCAGACAGCTTAGATTTGATGTGCAACTACTAGAAAGACCCTTTCTGCTACAGTGGGAGGTGAACATTTCATGTTCTGAAGCTTCCCTGAGAAGTTATGGCACAATGCGTAAAACGCGTTTTCAGGCTGAGATAAGGTCAATTCCGGAACGCCAAACATTAAAATGTTGATAACTTTGGAAAAAACATTTCAGACAGCTTAGATTTGATGTGCAACTACTAGAAAGACCCTTTCTGCTACAGTGGGAGGTTAAAATTTCATTTTCTGAAGCTTCCCTGCAAAGTTATGGCACAACGCAGAAAACACGTTTTCAACCTGAGATAAGGTGGGTTCCGGAACGCAAAAATTAAAAATGTTGGTTACTTTGGAAAAACAATTCAGACAGCTTAGATTTGAAGTGCAACTACTAGAAAGACCCATTCTGCTACAGTGGGAGGTTAAAATTTCATGTTCTGAAGCTTCCCTGCAAAGTTATGGCACAATGCGTAAAACGCGTTTTCAGCCTGAGATAAGGTCGTTTCCGGAACGCCAAACATAAAAATGTTGATAGCTTTCGAAAAACACTTCAGACAGCTTAGATTTGATGTGCAACTACTAGAAAGACCCTGTCTGTTATAGTGGGAGTTGAAAATTTCATGTTCTGAAGCTTCCCTGCAAAGTTATGGAACAATGCGGAAAACGCATTTTCAGCCTGAGTTAAGGTGGGTTCCGGGACGCCAAACTTAAAAATGTTGATAACTTTGGAAAAACTCATCAGACAGGTTAGATTTGATGTGCAACTACTAGAAAGACACGTTCTGCAATAGTGGGAGGTGAAAATTTCATGTTTTGAAGCTTCCCTGCAAAGTTATGGCACAATGCAGAAAACGCGTTTTCAGCCTGAGATAAGGTGGGTTCCGGAACGCCAAACATAAAAATGTTGATAACTTTGGAAAAACACTTCAGACGGCTCATATTTGATGTGCAACTACTAGAAAGTACCTTTCTGCGATAGTGGGAGGTCAAAATTTCATTTTCTGAAGCTTCCCTGCAAAGTTATGGCACAGTGCGTAATACACGTTTTCAGCCTGAGATAAGGTCGATTCCAGAACGCCAAACATAAAAATGTTGATAACTTTGGAAAAACACTTCAGACAGCTTATATTTGATGTGCAACTACTAGAAAGACCGTTTCTGCTATAGTGGGAGGTGAAAATTTCATTTTCTGAAGCTTCCCTGAGAAGTTATGGCACAATGCACAAAACGCGTTTTCAGCCTGAGATAAGGTGGGTTCCGGAACGCCAAACGTAAAAATGTTGATAACTTTGGAACAACACTTCAGACAGCTTAGATATCATGTGCAACTACTAGAAAGACCCTTTCTACTATACTGGGAGGTGAAAATTTCATGTTCTCAAGCTTCCCTGCAAAGTTATGGCACAATGCGTAAAACGTGTTTTCAGCCTGAGATAAGGTGGGTTCCGGAACGCCAAACGTAAAAATGTTGATAACTTTGGAACAACACTTCAGACAGCTTAGATATCATGTGCAACTACTAGAAAGACCCTTTCTACTATACTGGGAGGTGAAAATTTCATGTTCTCAAGCTTCCCTGCAAAGTTATGGCACAATGCGTAAAACGTGTTTTCAGCCTGAGATAAGGTCGATTCCGGAACACCAAACATAAAAATGTTGATAACTTTCGAAAAACACTTCGGACAGCTTAGATCTGATGTGCAACTACTAGAAAGACCCTTTCTGCTATCGTGGGAGGTGAACATTTCATGTTCTGAAGCTTCCCTGAGAAGTTATGGCACAATGCAGAAAATGCGTTTTCAGCCTGAGATAAGGTTGATTCCGAAACGCCAAACATAAAAATGTTGATAACTTTGGAAAAACACTTCAAACAGCTTAGATTTGATGTGCAACTACTAGAAAAACCCTTTCTGCGATAGGGGGGAGGTGAAAATTTCATTTTCTGAAGCTTCCCTGCAAAGATATGGCACAATGCAGAAAACGCGTTTTCAGCCTGAGATAAGGTGGGTTCCGGAACGCCAAACATAAAAATGTTGATAACTTTGGAAAAACAATTTAGACAGCTTAGATTTGATGTGCAACTACTAGAAAGACCCTTTCTGCGATAGTGGGAGGTCAAAATTTCATTTTCTGAAGCTTCCCTGCAAAGTTATGGCACAGTGCGTAATACACGTTTTCAGCCTGAGATAAGGTCGATTCCAGAACGCCAAACATAAAAATGTTGATAACTTTGGAAAAACACTTCAGACAGCTTATATTTGATGTGCAACTACTAGAAAGACCGTTTCTGCTATAGTGGGAGGTGAAAATTTCATTTTCTGAAGCTTCCCTGAGAAGTTATGGCACAATGCACAAAACGCGTTTTCAGCCTGAGATAAGGTGGGTTCCGGAACGCCAAACGTAAAAATGTTGATAACTTTGGAACAACACTTCAGACAGCTTAGATTTAATGTGCAACTACTAAAAAGACCCTTTCTGCCATAGTGGGAGGTCAAAATTTCATGTTCTGAAGCTTCCCTGGAAAGTTATGGCACAATGCGTAAAACGCGTTTTAAGCCTGAGATAAGGTCGATTCCGGAACGCCAAACATAAAAATGTTGATAACTTTGGAAAAACACTTCAGACAGCTTAGATTTGATGTGCAACTACTAGAAAGACCCTTTCTGCTGTAGTGGGAGGTGAACATTTCATGTTCTGAAGCTTCCCTGAGAAGTTATGGCACAATGCACAAAACGCGTTTTCAGCCTGAGATAAGGTCGATTCCGGAACGCCAAACATAAAAATGTTGATAACTTTCGAAAAACACTTCAGACAGCTTAGATTTGATGTGCAACTACTAGAAAGACCCTTTCTGCTCTAGTGGGACGTGAAAATTTCATGTTCTAAAGCTTCCCTGCAAAGTTATGGCACAGTGCAGAAAACGCGTTTTCAGCCTGAGAAAAGGTCGATTCCGGAACGCCAAACATAAGAATGTTGATAACTTTGGAAACACACTTCAGACAACTTAGATTTGATGTGCAACTACTAGAAAGACCCTTTCTGCTATAGTGGGAGTTGAAAATTTCATGTTCTGAAGCTTTCCTGCAAAGTTATGGCACAATGCGTAAAACGCGTTTTCAGCCTGAGATAAGGTTGATTCCGGAACGCCAAACATAAGAATGTTGATAACTTTGGAAAAACACTTCAGACAGCTTAGATTTGATGTGCAACTACTAGAAAGACCATTTCTGCTATAGTGGGAGGTTAAAATTTCATGTTCTGAAGCTTCCCTGCAAAGTTATGGCACAATGCGTAAAACGCGTTTTCAGCCTGAGATGAGGTTGATTTCAGAACGCCAAACATAAAAATGTTGAGAACTTTGGAAAAACACTTCAGACAGCTAAGATTTGATGTGCAACTACTAGAAAGACGCATTCTGCTATAGTGGGAGGTTAAAATTTCATGTTCTGAAGCTTCCCTGCAAAGTTATGGCACAATGCAGAAAACGCGTTTTCAGCCTGAGATAAGGTCGATTCCGGAACGCCAAATGTAAAAATGTTGATAACTTTGGAAAAACACTTCAGACAGCTTCTATTTGATGTGCACCTACAAGAAAGACCCTTTCTGCTATAGTGGGAGTTGAAATTTTCATGTTCTGAAGCTTCCCTGCAAAGTTATGGCAGAATGCGTAAATCGTGTTTTCAGCCTGAGATAAGGTTGATTCCGGAACGCCAAACATAAGAATGTTGATAACTTTGGAAACACACTTCAGACAGCTTATATTTGATGTGCAACTACTAGAAAGACCCTATCTGCTATAGTGGGATGCGAATATTTCATGTTCTGAAGCTTCCCTGAAAAGTTATGGCACAATGCAGAAAATGCGATTTCAGCCTCACATAAGGTCGATTCAGGAACGCCAAACATCAAACTGTTGATAACTTTGGAAAAACACTTCAGACAGCTTAGATCTGATGTGCAACTACTAGAAAGACCCTTTCTGCTATAGTGGGAGGTGAAAATTTAATGTTCTGAAGCTTCCCTGCAAAGTTATGGCACAATGCAGAAAACGCGTTTTCAGCCTGAGATAAGGTGGGTTCCATAACGCCAAACATAAAAATGTTGATAACTTTGGAAAAACACTTCAGACAGCTTAGATTTGATGTGCAACTACTAGAAAGACACTATCTGCTATAGTGGGAGGCGAATATTTCATGTTCTGAATCTTCCCTGCAAAGTTATGGCACAATGCAGAAAACGCGTTTTCAGCCTGAGATGAGGTTGATTTCAGAACGCCAAACATACAAATGTTGAGAACTTTGGAAAAACACTTCAGACAGATAACATTTGATGTGCAACTACTAGAAAGACGCATTCTGCTATAGTGGGAGGTTAAAATTTCATGTTCTGAAGCTTCCCTGCAAAGTTATGGCACAATGCGTAAAACGCGTTTTCAGCCTGAGATGAGGTTGTTTTCAGAACGCCAAACATAAAAATGTTGAATACTTTGGAAAAACACTTCAGACAGCTTAGATTTGATGTGCAACTACTAGAAAGACCTTTTCTGCTATAGTGGGAGTTGAAAATTTCATGTTCTGAAGCTTTCCTGCAAAGTTATGGCACAATGCGTAAAACGCGTTTTCAGCCTGAGATAAGGTCGATTCCGGAACGCCAAACATCAAAATGTTGATAACTTTGGAAAAACACTTCAGACAGCTTATATTTTATGTGCAACTACTCGAAAGACCCTTTCTGCTATCGTGGGAGGTGAAAATTTCATGTTCTGAAGCCTCCCTGCAAAGTTATGGCACAATGCAGAAAATGCGTTTTCAGCCTCACATAAGGTCGATTCAGGAACGCCAAACATCAAACTGTTGATAACTTTGGAAAAACACTTCAGACAGCTTAGATTTGATGTGCAACTACTAGAAAGACCCTTTCTGCTATAGTGAGAGTTGAAAATTTCATGTTCTGAAGCTTTCCTGCAAAGTTATGGCACAATGCGTAAAACGCGTTTTCTGCCTGAGATAAGGTTGATTCCGGAACACCAAACATAAGAATGTTGATAACTTTGGAAAAACACTTCAGACAGCTTAGATCTGATGTGCAACTACTAGAAAGACCCTTTCTGCTATAGTGGGAGGTGAAAATTTCATGTTCTGAAGCTTCCCTGCAAAGTTATGGCACAAAGCAGAAAACGCGTTTTCAGACTGAGATAAGGTGGGTTCCATAACGCCAAACATAAAAATATTGATAACTTTGGAAAAAACAGTTCAGACAGCTTAGATTTGATGTGCAACTACTAGAAAAACCCTTTCTGCTATAGTGGGAGTTGAAAATTTCATGTTCTGAAGCTTTCCTGCAAAGTTATGGCACAATGCGTAAAACGCGTTTTCAGCCTGAGATAAGGTTGATTCCGGAACACCAAACATAAGAATGTTGATAACTTTGGAAAAACACTTCAGACAGCTTAGATCTGATGTGCAACTACTAGAAAGACCCTTTCTGCTATAGTGGGAGGTGAAAATTTCATGTTCTGAAGCTTCCCTGCAAAGTTATGGCACAAAGCAGAAAACGCGTTTTCAGACTGAGATAAGGTGGGTTCCATAACGCCAAACATAAAAATATTGATAACTTTGGAAAAAACAGTTCAGACAGCTTAGATTTGATGTGCAACTACTAGAAAAACCCTTTCTGCTATAGTGGGAGTTGAAAATTTCATGTTCTGAAGCTTTCCTGCAAAGTTATGGCACAATGCGTAAAACGCGTTTTCAGCCTGAGATAAGGTTGATTCCGGAACGCCAAACATAAGAATGTTGATAACTTTAGAAAAACACTTCAGACAGCTTAGATTTGATGTGCAACTACTAGAAAGACCATTTCTGCTATAGTGGGATGTTAAAATTTCATGTTCTGAAGCTTCCCTGCAAAGTTATGGCAAAATATGTAAAACGCGTTTTCAGGCTGAGATAAGGTGGGTTCCGGAACGCCAAACATAAGAATTTTGATAACTTTGGAAAAACACTTCAGACAGCTTACATTTGATGTGCAACTACTAGAAAGACCCTTTCTGCTATAGTGGGATATGAAAATTTCATGTTCTGAAGCTTCCCTGCAAAGTTATGGCAGAATGCGTAAATCGTGTTTTCAGCCCGAGATAAGGTCGATTCCGGAACGCCAATCATAAAAGTGTTGACAACTTTGGAAAAACACTTCGAACAGCTTTGATTTGATGTGCACCTACTAGAAAGACCCTTTCTGCTATAGTGGGAGATGAAATTTTCATGTTCTAAAGCTTCCCTGCAAAGTTATTGCACAATGCAGAAAACGCGTTTTCGGCCTGAGATAAGGTCAATTCAGGAACACCAAAAATAAAAATGTTGAAAACTTTCGAAAAACACTTCAGACAGCTTAGATTTGATGTGCAACTACTAGAAAGACCCTTTCTGCTATAGTGGGAGTTGAAAATTTCATGTTCTGAAGCTTTCCTGCAAAGTTATGGCACAATGCGTAAAACGCGTTTTCAGCCTGAGATAAGGTTGATTCCGGAACGCCAAACATAAGAATGTTGATAACTTTGGAAAAACACTTCAGACAGCTTAGATTTGATGTGCAACTACTAGAAAGACCCTTTCTGCTATAGTGAGATGTTAAAATTTCATGTTCTGAAGCTTCCCTGCAAAGTTATGGCAGAATGCGTAAATCGTGTTTTCAGCCTGAGATAAGGTTGATTCCGGAACGCCAAACATAAGAATGTTGATAACTTTGGAAACACACTTCAGACAGCTTATATTTGATGTGCAACTACAAGAAAGACCCTTTCTGCTACAGTGGGAGGCGGATATTTCATGTTCTGAAGCTTCCTTGAAAAGTTATGGCACAATGCAGAAAACGCGTTTTCAGCCTGAGATAAGGTCGATTCCGGAACGCCAAACATAAAAATGTTGATAACTTTGGAAAAACACCTCAGACAGCTTAGATTTGATGTGAGACTACTAGAAAGACCCTTTCTGCTGTTGTGGGATGTGAAAATTTCATGTTCTGAAGCTTCCCTGCAAAGTTATGGCAGAATGCGTAAAACACGTTTTCAGCCTGAGATAAGGTCGATTCAGGAACGCCAAACATAAAAGTGTTGATAACTTTGGAAAAACACATCAAACAGCTTAGATTTGATGTGCAACTACTAGAAAGACCCTTTCTGCTATAGTGGGAGGTGAAATTTCATGTTCTGGAGCTTACCTACAAAGTTGTGGCACAATGCAGAAAACGCGTTTTCAGCCTGAGATAAGGTCGGTTCCAGAACGCCAAACATAAAAATGTTGATAACTTTGGAAAAACACTTCAGACAGCTTAGATTTGATGTGCAACTACTAGAAAGACTCTTTCTACAATAGCGGCAGGTGAAAATTTCATGTTCTGAGGCTTCCCTGGAAAGTTATGGCACAATGCGTAAAACGCGTTTTCAGCCTGACATAAGGTTGATTCCGGAACGGGAAACACAAAAAAGTTGATAACTTTTGAAATACACTTCAGACAGCTTAGATTTGATGTGCAACTACTAGAATGACCCTTTCTGCTATAGTGGGATGTTAAAATTTCATGTTCTGAAGCTTCCCTGCAAAGTTATGGCAAAATATGTAAAACGCGTTTTCAGGCTGAGATAAGGTGGGTTCCGGAACGCCAAACATAAAAATGTTGATAACTTCGGAAAAACACATCAGTCAGCTTAGATTTGACGTGCAACTACGAGAAGGACCCTTTCTGCAATAGTGGGAGGTTAAAATTTCATATTCTGAAGTTTCCTGCAAAGTTATGGCACAATGCAGAAAACGCGTTTTCAGCTTGAGATAAGGTGGGTTCCCGAACGCCAAACATAAAAATGTTGAAAAGTTTCGAAAAACACTTCAAACAGCTTAGATTTGATGTGCAACTACCAGAAAGACCTTTTCTGCTATAGTGGAAGTTTAAAATTTCATGTTCTGAAGCTTCCTTGCAAAGTTATGGCACAATGCGGAAAACACGTTTTCAGCCTGAGATAAAGTCGATTCCGGAACGCCAAACATAAAAATGTTGATAACTTTGGAAAAACACTTCAGACAGCTTAGATTTGATTTGCAATTACTAGAAAGACCCTTTCTGCCATTGTGGGAGGTGAAAATTTCATGTTCTGAAGCTTCACGGCAAAGTTATGGCACAATGCGTAAAACGCGTTTTCAGCCTGTGATAAGGTCGATTCAGGAACGCCAAACATAAAAATGTTGATAACTATGGAAAAACACTTCAGACAGCTTAGATTTGATGTGCAACTACAAGACAGATCCTTTCTGCAATAGTGGGAGGTTAAAATATCTTTTTCTGAAACTTCCCTGCAAAGTTATGGCACAATGCAGAAAACACGTTTTCAGCCTGAGATAAGTTCGATTCCGGAACGCCAAACATAAAAATGTAGATAACTTTGGAAAAACACTTCAGACAGCTTAGATTTGATGTGCAACTACTAGAAAGACCGTTTCTGCTTTAGTGGGAGTTGAAAATTCGATGTTCTGAAGCTTCCATGCAAATTAATGGAACAATGCGTTAAACGCGTTTTCAGCCTGAGATAAGGTTGATTCTGCAACGCCAAACATAAAAATGTTGATAACTTCGGAAAAACACTTCAGACAGCTTAGATTTGATGTGTAACTACTAGAAAGACCCTTTCTGCTATAGTGGGAGGCGAAAATTTCATGTTCTGAAGCTTCCCTGCAAAGTTATGGCACAATGCAGAAAAGGCGTTTTCAATAAGGTGCGATCCGGAACGCCAAACATAAAAATGTTGATAACTTTCGAAAAACATTTCAGACAGCTTAGATTTGATGTGCAACTACTAGAAAGACCCTTTCTGGTTTCGTGAGAGGTGAAAATTTCATATTCTGCAGCTTTCCTGCAAAGTGATGACACTATGCAGAAAACGCGTTTTCAGCCTGAGATAAGGTTGATTCCGGAACGCCAAACATAAGAATGTTGATAACTTTGGAAAAACACTTCAGACAGCTTAGATTTGACGTGCAACTACGAGAAAGACCCTTTCTGCTATAGTGGGAGGTGAAAACTTCATGTTCTGAAGCTTCCCTGCAAAGTTATGGCACAATTCCCAAAACGCATTTTCAGCCTGAGATTAGGTCGATTCCGAAACACCGAACAGAAAAATGTTGATAACTTTGGAAAAACACTTCAGACAGCTTCGATTTGATGTGCAACTACGAGAAAGACCCTTTCTGCTATAGTGGGAGATGAAAATTTCATGTTCTGAAGCTTTATGCAAAGTTATGGCACAATGCGTAAAACGTGTTTTCAGCCTGAGATAAGGTCGATTCCGGAACGCCAAACATAAAAATGTTGATAACTTTGGAAAAACACTTCAGACAGCTTAGATTTCACGTGAAACTACTAGAACGACCCTTTCTGCCATTGTGGGAGGTGAAATTTTCATGTTCTGAAGCTTCACGGCAAAGTTATGGAACAATGCGTAAAACGCGTTTTCAGCCTGTGATCAAGTCGATTCAGGAACGTCAAACATAAAAAAGTTGATAACTTTTGAAATACACTTCAGACCGCTTACAATTGATGTGCAACTACGAGAAAGACCCTTTCTGCTATAGGGAGAGGTGAAAATTTCATGTTCTGAAGCTTCCCTGCAAAGGTATGGCACAATGCAGAAAACGCGTTTTCAGCCTGAGATAAGATGTGTTCCGGAACGCCAAACATAAAAATGTTGATAAATTTGGAAAAACACTTCAGACAGCTTAGATTTGATGTGCAACTACTAGAAAGACCCTTTCTGCAATAGTGGGAGGTTAAAATTTCATATTCTGAAGTTTCCTGCAAAGTTATGGCACAATGCGGAAAACGCGTTTACAGCCTGAGATAAAGTCGATTCCGGAACGCCAAACATAAAAGTGTTGATAACTTTGGAAAAACACTTCAGACAGCTTAGATTTCACGTGAAACTACTAGAAAGACCCTTTCTGCTATAGTGGGAGGTGAAAATTTCATGTTCTGAAGCTTTATGCAAAGTTATGGCACAATGCAGAAATCACGTTTTCAGCCTGAGATGAGGTGGGTTCCGGAACGCCAAACATAAAAATGTTTAAAACTTTGGAAAAACACTTCAGACAGCATAGATTTGATGTACAACTACTAGAAAGACCTTTTCTGCTGTAGCGCAAGTTTAAAATTTCATGTTCTGAAGCTTTCCGTCAAAGTTATGGCACAATGCAGAAAACGCGTTTTCAGCCTGAGATAAGGTTGATTCCGGAACGCCAAACATAAGAATGTTGATAACTTTGGAAAAACAATTCAGACAGGTTAGATTTGACGTGCAACTACGAGAAAGACCCTTTCTGCTATAGTGGGAGGTCAAAACTTCATGTTCTGAAGCTTCCCTGCAAAGTTATGGCACAATTCCCAAAACGCGTTTTCAGCCTGAGATTAGGTCGATTCCGAAACACCAAACAGAAAAATGTTGATAACTTTGGAAAAACACTTCAGACAGCTTCGATTTGATGTGCAACTACGAGAAAGACCCTTTCTGCTATAGTGGGTGGTGAAAATTCGATGTTCTGAGGCTTCCCTGCAAAGTTATGGCACAATTAGTAAAACGCGTTTTCAGCCTGAGATAAGGTCGATTCCGGAACGCCAAACATAAAAATGTTGTTAACTTTGGGAAAACACTTCAGACAGCTTAGATGTGATGTGCAACTACTAGAAAGACCCTTTCTGCGATAGTGGGAGGTGAAAATTTCATGTTCTGAAGCTTCCCTGCAAAGTTATGGCACAAAGCAGAAAACACGTTTTCGGTCTGAGATGAGGTGGGTTCCGGAACGCCAAACATAAAAATTTTGAAAACTTTGGAAAAACACTTCAGACAGATTAGATTTGAAGTGCAACTACTAGAAAGACCCTTTCTGCTATAGTGGGAGATGAAAATTTCATGTTCTGAAGCTTTATGCAAAGTTATGGCACAATGCGTAAACCGCGTTTTCAGCCTGAGATGAGGTCGATTCCGGAACGCCAAACATAAAAATGTTGATAACTTTGGAAAAACACTTCAGACAGCTTAGATTTTATGTGCAACTGCTAGAAAGGCCCTTTCTGCCATGGTGGGAGGTGAAAAATTGATGTTCTGAAGCTTCCCTGCAAAGTTATGGCACCATGGGTAAAACGCGTTTTCAGCCTGAGATAAGGTCGATTCCGGAACGCCAAACATAAAAATGTTGATAACTTTGGAAAAACACTTCAGACAGCTTAGATTTCACGTGAAACTACTAGAACGACCCTTTATGCCATTGTGGGAGGTGAAATTTTCATGTTCTGAAGCTTCACGGCAAAGTTATGGAACAATGCGTAAAACGCGTTTTCAGCCTGTGATCAGGTCGATTCAGGAACGTCAAACATAAAAAAGTTGATAACTTTTGAAAAACACTTCAGACAGCTTAGATTTGATGTGCAACTACGAGAAAGACCCTTTCTGCTATTGTGAGAGGTGAAAATTTCATGTTCTGAAGCTTCCCTGCAAAGGTATGGGACAATGCAGAAAACGCGTTTTCAGCCTGAGATAAGGTGGGTTCCAGAACGCCAAACAAAAAAAGATGATAACTTTGGAAAAACACTTCAGACAGCTTAGATTTGACGTGCAACTACGAGAAAGACCCTTTCTGCTATAGTGGGAGGTGAAAACTTCATGTTCTGAAGCTTCCCTGCAAAGTTATGGCACAATTCACAAAACGCGTTTTCAGCTTGAGATTAGGTCGATTCCGAAACACCAAACAGAAAAATGTTGATAACTTTAGAAAAACACTTCAGACAGCTTCGATTTGATGTGCAACTACTAGAAAGACCCTTTCTGCTATAGGGAGAGGTGAAAATTTCATGTTCTGAAGCTTCCCTGCAAAGGTATGGCACAATGCAGAAAACGCGTTTTCAGCCTGAGATAAGATGTGTTCCGGAACGCCAAACATAAAAATGTTGATAAATTTGGAAAAACACTTCAGACAGCTTAGATTTGATGTGCAACTACTAGAAAGACCCTTTCTGCAATAGTGGGAGGTTAAAATTTCATATTCTGAAGTTTCCTGCAAAGTTATGGCACAATGCGGAAAACGCGTTTACAGCCTGAGATAAGGTCGATTCCGGAATGCCAAACATAAAACTGTTGATAATTTTGGAAAAACACTTCAGACAGCTTAGATTTGATGTGCAACTGCTAGAAAGGCCCTTTCTGCCATTGTGGGAGGTGAAAAATTGATGTTCTGAAGCTTCCCTGCAAAGTTATGGCACCATGCAGAAAACGCGTTTTCAGCCTGAGATAAGATGTGTTCCGGAACGCCAAACATAAAAATGTTGATAAATTTGGAAAAACACTTCAGACAGCTTAGATTTGATGTGCAACTACTAGAAAGACCCTTTCTGCAATAGTGGGAGGTTAAAATTTCATATTCTGAAGTTTCCTGCAAAGTTATGGCACAATGCGGAAAACGTGTTTACAGCCTGAGATAAGGTCGATTCCGGAACGCCAAACATAAAAGTGTTGATAACTTTGGAAAAACACTTCAGACAGCTTAGATTTCACGTGAAACTACTAGAAAGACCCTTTCTGCTATAGTGGGAGGTGAAAATTTCATGTTCTTAAGCTTTATGCAAAGTTATGGCACAATGCAGAAATCACATTTTCAGCCTGAGATGAGGTGGGTTCCGGAACGCCAAACATAAAAATGTTGATAACTTTGGAAAAACACTTCAGACAGCATAGATTTGATGTACAACTACTAGAAAGACCTTTTCTGCTGTAGCGCAAGTTTAAAATTTCATGTTCTGAAGCTTTCCGTCAAAGTTATGGCACAATGCAGAAAACGCGTTTTCAGCCTGAGATAAGGTTGATTCCGGAACGCCAAACATAAGAATGTTGATAACTTTGGAAAAACAATTCAGACAGGTTAGATTTGACGTGCAACTACGAGAAAGACCCTTTCTGCTATAGTGGGAGGTGAAAATTTCATGTTCTGAAGCTTCCCTGCAATGTTATGGCACAATGCAGAAAACGCGTTTTCAGCCTGAGATAAGGTGGGTTCCAGAACGCCAAACAAAAAAACATGATAACTTTGGAAAAACACTTCAGACAGCTTAGATTTGACGTGCAACTACGAGAAAGACCCTTTCTGCTATAGTGGGAGGTCAAAACTTCATGTTCTGAAGCTTCCCTGCAAAGTTATGGCACAATTCCCAAAACGCGTTTTCAGCCTGAGATTAGGTCGATTCCGGAACGCCAAACATAAAAATGTTGATAAATTTGGAAAAACACTTCAGACAGCTTAGATTTGATGTGCAACTACTAGAAAGACCCTTTCTGCAATAGTGGGAGGTTAAAATTTCATATTCTGAAGTTTCCTGCAAAGTTATGGCACAATGCGGAAAACGCGTTTACAGCCTGAGATAAGGTCGATTCCGGAATGCCAAACATAAAACTGTTGATAATTTTGGAAATACACTTCAGACAGCTTAGATTTGATGTGCAACTACGAGAAAGACCCTTTCTGCTATTGTGAGAGGTGAAAATTTCATGTTCTGAAGCTTCCCTGCAAAGGTATGGCACAATGCAGAAAACGCGTTTTCAGCCTGAGATAAGGTGGGTTCCAGAACGCCAAACAAAAAAACATGATAACTTTGGAAAAACACTTCAGACAGCTTAGATTTGACGTGCAACTACGAGAAAGACCCTTTCTGCTATAGTGGGAGGTGAAAACTTCATGTTCTGAAGCTTCCCTGCAAAGTTATGGCACAATTCCCAAACCGCGTTTTCAGCTTGAGATTAGGTCGATTCCGAAACACCAAACAGAAAAATGTTGATAACTTTAGAAAAACACTTCAGACAGCTTCGATTTGATGTGCAACTACTAGAAAGACCCTTTCTGCTATAGGGAGAGGTGAAAATTTCATGTTCTGAAGCTTCCCTGCAAAGGTATGGCACAATGCAGAAAACGCGTTTTCAGCCTGAGATAAGATGTGTTCCGGAACGCCAAACATAAAAATGTTGATAACTTTGGAAAAACACTTCAGACAGCTTAGATTTGATGTGCAACTACTAGAAAGACCCTTTCTGCAATAGTGGGAGGTTAAAATTTCATATTCTGAAGTTTCCTGCAAAGTTATGGCACAATGCGGAAAACGCGTTTACAGCCTGAGATAAGGTCGATTCCGGAATGCCAAACATAAAACTGTTGATAATTTTGGAAAAACACTTCAGACAGCTTAGATTTGATGTGCAACTGCTAGAAAGGCCCTTTCTGCCATTGTGGGAGGTGAAAAATTGATGTTCTGAAGCTTCCCTGCAAAGTTATGGCACCATGCAGAAAACGCGTTTTCAGCCTGAGATAAGATGTGTTCCGGAACGCCAAACATAAAAATGTTGATAAATTTGGAAAAACACTTCAGACAGCTTAGATTTGATGTGCAACTACTAGAAAGACCCTTTCTGCAATAGTGGGAGGTTAAAATTTCATATTCTGAAGTTTCCTGCAAAGTTATGGCACAATGCGGAAAACGTGTTTACAGCCTGAGATAAGGTCGATTCCGGAACGCCAAACATAAAAGTGTTGATAACTTTGGAAAAACACTTCAGACAGCTTAGATTTCACGTGAAACTACTAGAAAGACCCTTTCTGCTATAGTGGGAGGTGAAAATTTCATGTTCTTAAGCTTTATGCAAAGTTATGGCACAATGCAGAAATCACATTTTCAGCCTGAGATGAGGTGGGTTCCGGAACGCCAAACATAAAAATGTTGATAACTTTGGAAAAACACTTCAGACAGCATAGATTTGATGTACAACTACTAGAAAGACCTTTTCTGCTGTAGCGCAAGTTTAAAATTTCATGTTCTGAAGCTTTCCGTCAAAGTTATGGCACAATGCAGAAAACGCGTTTTCAGCCTGAGATAAGGTTGATTCCGGAACGCCAAACATAAGAATGTTGATAACTTTGGAAAAACAATTCAGACAGGTTAGATTTGACGTGCAACTACGAGAAAGACCCTTTCTGCTATAGTGGGAGGTGAAAATTTCATGTTCTGAAGCTTCCCTGCAATGTTATGGCACAATGCAGAAAACGCGTTTTCAGCCTGAGATAAGGTGGGTTCCAGAACGCCAAACAAAAAAACATGATAACTTTGGAAAAACACTTCAGACAGCTTAGATTTGACGCGCAACTACGAGAAAGACCCTTTCTGCTATAGTGGGAGGTCAAAACTTCATGTTCTGAAGCTTCCCTGCAAAGTTATGGCACAATTCCCAAAACGCGTTTTCAGCCTGAGATTAGGTCGATTCCGGAACGCCAAACATAAAAATGTTGATAAATTTGGAAAAACACTTCAGACAGCTTAGATTTGATGTGCAACTACTAGAAAGACCCTTTCTGCAATAGTGGGAGGTTAAAATTTCATATTCTGAAGTTTCCTGCAAAGTTATGGCACAATGCGGAAAACGCGTTTACAGCCTGAGATAAGGTCGATTCCGGAATGCCAAACATAAAACTGTTGATAATTTTGGAAAAACACTTCAGACAGCTTAGATTTGATGTGCAACTGCTAGAAATGCCCTTTCTGCCATTGTGGGAGGTGAAAAATTGATGTTCTGAAGCTTCCCTGCAAAGTTATGGCACCATGCAGAAAACGCGTTTTCAGCCTGAGATAAGATGTGTTCCGGAACGCCAAACAAAAAAACATGATAACTTTGGAAAAACACTTCAGACAGCTTAGATTTGACGTGCAACTACGAGAAAGACCCTTTCTGCTATAGTGGGAGGTGAAAACTTCATGTTCTGAAGCTTCCCTGCAAAGTTATGGCACAATTCCCAAACCGCGTTTTCAGCCTGAGATGAGGTCGATTCCGGAACGCCAAACATAAAAATGTTGATAACTTTGGAAAAACACTTCAGACAGCTTAGATTTGATGTGCAACTGCTAGAAAGGCCCTTTCTGCCATTGTGGGAGGTGAAAAATTGATGTTCTGAAGCTTCCCTGCAAAGTTATGGCACCATGGGTAAAACGCGTTTTCAGCCTGAGATAAGGTCGATTCCGGAACGCCAAACATAAAAGTGTTGATAACTTTGGAAAAACACTTCAGTCAGCTTAGATTTCACGTGAAACTACTAGAAAGACCCTTTCTGCTATAGTGGGAGGTGAAAATTTCATGTTCTGAAGCTTTATGAAAAGTTATGGCACAATGCAGAAAACACGTTTTCATCCTGAGATGAGGTGGGTTCCGGAACGCCAAACATAAAAATGTTTAAAACTTTGGAAAAACACTTCAGACAGCATAGATTTGATGTACAACTACTAGAAAGACCTTTTCTGCTATAGCGCAAGTTTAAAATTTCATGTTCTGAAGCTTCCCTGCAAAGTTATGGCACAATGCAGAAAACGTGTTTTCAGCCTGAGATAAGGTGGGTTCCAGAACGCCAAACAAAAAAATATGATAACTTTGGAAAAACACTTCAGACAGCTTAGATTTGACGTGCAACTACGAGAAAGACCCTTTCTGCTATAGTGGGTGGTGAAAATTTCATGTTCTGAAGCTTTATGCAAAGTTATGGCACAATGCGTAAAACGCGTTTTCAGCCTGAGATAAGGTCGATTCCGGAACGCCAAACATAAAAATGTTGATAACTTTGGAAAAACACTTCAGACAGCTTAGATTTCACGTGAAACTACTAGAACGACCCTTTCTGCCATTGTGGGAGGTGAAATTTTCATGTTCTGAAGCTTCACGGCAAAGTTATGGAACAATGCGTAAAACGCGTTTTCAGACTGTGATCAGGTCGATTCAGGAACGTCAAACATAAAAAAGTTGATAACTTTTGAAAAACACTTCAGACAGCTTAGATTTGATGTGCAACTACTAGAAAGACCCTTTCTGCTATAGTGGGAGGTGAAAATTTCATGTTCTAAAGGTTCCCTGCAAAGCTATGGCACAATGCGTGAAACGCGTTTTCAGCCTGAGATAAGGTCAATTCCGGAACGCCAAACATAAAAGTGTTGATAACTTTGAAAAGACACTTGAGACAGCTTAGATTTGATGTGCAACTACTAGAAAGACCCTTTCTGCTATAGTGTTAGGTCAAAATTTCATGTTCTGAGGCTTCCCTGCAAAGTTATGGCACAATGCGGAAAAAACGTTTTCAGCCTGAGATAAAGTCGATTCCGGAACGCCAAACATAACAATTTTGATAACTTTGGAAAAACACTTCAGACAGCTTAGATTTGATGTGCAACTACAAGAAAGACCCTTTCTGTATAGTGGGAAATGAACATTTAATGATCTGAAGCTTCCCAGCAAAGTTATGGCACAATGCAGAAAACGCGTTTTCAGCCTGAGATAAGGTCGATTCAGGAACACCAAACATAAAAATGTTGAAAACTTTCGAAAAACACTTCAGACAGCTTAGATTTGATGTGCAACTACGAGAAAGACCCTTTCTGCTATAGTGGAGGTGAAATTGTCATGTTCTGAAGCTTCCCTGCAAAGTTATGGCACAATTCAGTAAACGCATTTTCAGCCTGAGATAAGGTTGATTCCGGAACGCCAAACATAAAAATGATGATAATTTTGGAAAAACATTTCAAACAGCTTAGATTCGATATGCAACTACTAGAAAGACCCTTTCTGCTATAGTGGGAGGTGAAAATTTCATGTTCTGAAGCTTTCCTGCAAAGTTATGGCACAATGCGTAAAATGCGATTTCAGCCTGAGATAAGGTTGAATCCGGAACGCCAAACATAAAAATGTTGATAACTATGGAAAAACACTTCAGACAGCTTAGATTTGATGTGCAACTACAAGACAGATCCTTTCTGCAATAATGGGAGGTTAAAATATCATATTCTGAAGCTTCCCTGCAAAGTGATGGCACAATGCAGAAAACGCGTTTTCAACCTGAGATAAGGTTGATTCTGGAACGCCAAACATAAAAACGTTGATAACTTTGGAAAAACACTTCAGACAGCTTAGATTTGATGTGTAACTACTAGAAAGACCCTTTCTGCCATAGTGGGATGTTTAAATGTCATGTTATGAAGCTTCCCTGCAAAGTTATGGCACAATGCAGAAAAGGCGTTTTCAATAAGGTGCGATCCGGAACGCCAAACATAAAAATGTTGATAACTTCGGAAAAACACTTCAGACAGCATATATTTGACGTGCAACTACTAGAAAGACCCTTTCTGCTGTAGTGGGAGGTGAAAATTTTATGTTCTGAAGCTTTATGCCAAGTTATGGCACAATGAGTAAAAACGCGTTTTCAGCCTGAGATTAGGTCGATTCCGGAACGCCAAACATAAAAATGTTGATAACTTTCGAAAAACACTTCAGACAGCTTAGATTTGTTGTGCAACTACTAGAAAGACCCTTTCTGCTATAGTGAGAGGTGAAAATTTCATATTCTGCAGCTTTCCTGCAAAGTGATGGCACAATGCAGAAAACGCGTTTTCAGCCTGAGATAAGGTGGGTACCGGAACGCCAAACAAAAAAATATGATAACTTCGGAAAAACACATCAGACAGCTTAGATTTGATGTGCAACTACGAGAAAGACCCTTTCTGCTATAGTGGGTGGTGAAAATTCGATGTTCTGAAGCTTCCCTGCAAAGTTATGGCACAATGAGTAAAACGCGTTTTCAGCCTGAGATAAGGTCGATTCCGGAACGCCAAACATAAAAATGTTGTTAACTTTGGGAAAACACTTCAGACAGCTTAGATGTGATGTGCAACTACTAGAAAGATCCTTTCTGCTATAGTGGGAGATGAAAATTTCATGTTCTGAAGCTTTATGCAAAGTTATGGCACAATGCGTAAAACGCGTTTTCAGCCTGAGATAAGGTGGGTTCCGGAACGCCAAACATAAAAATGTTGATAACTTTGGAAAAACACTTCAGACAGCTTAGATTTCACGTGAAACTACTAGAACGACCCTTTTTGCCATTGTGGGAGGTGAAATTTTCATGTTCTGAAGCTTCACGGCAAAGTTATGGAACAATGCGTAAAACGCGTTTTCAGCCTGTGATCAAGTCGATTCAGGAACGTCAAACATAAAAAAGTTGATAACTTTTGAAATACACTTCAGACCGCTTACAATTGATGTGCAACTACGAGAAAGACCCTTTCTGCTATAGGGAGAGGTGAAAATTTCATGTTCTGAAGCTTCCCTGCAAAGGTATGGCACCATGCAGAAAACGCGTTTTCAGCCTGAGATAAGATGTGTTCCGGAACGCCAAACATAAAAATGTTGATAAATTTGGAAAAACACTTCAGACAGCTTAGATTTGATGTGCAACTGCTAGAAAGGCCCTTTCTGCCATTGTGGGAGGTGAAAAATTGATGTTCTGAAGCTTAACTGCAAAGTTATGGCACCATGGGTAAAACGCGTTTTCAGCCTGAGATAAGGTCGATTCCGGAACGCCAAACATAAAAGTGTTGATAACTTTGGAAAAACACTTCAGTCAGCTTAGATTTCACGTGAAACTACTAGAAAGACCCTTTCTGCTATAGTGGGAGGTGAAAATTTCATGTTCTGAAGCTTTATGCAAAGTTATGGCACAATGCAGAAAACACGTTTTCAGCCTGAGATGAGGTGGGTTCCGGAACGCCAAACATAAAAATGCTTAAAACTTTGGAAAAACACTTCAGACAGCATAGATTTGATGTACAACTACTAGAAAGACCTTTTCTGCTATAGCGCAAGTTTAAAATTTCATGTTCTGAAGCTTTCCGTCAAAGTTATGGCACAATGCAGAAAACGCGTCTTCAGCCAGAGACAAGGTGGGTTCCGGAACGCCATACATAAAAACGTTGATAACTTTGGAAAAACACTTCAGACAACTTGGATTTGATGTGCAACTACTAGAAAGACCCTTTCTACTATCGCGGCAGGTGAAAATTTCATGTTCTGAAGCTTCCCTGCAAAGTTATAGCACCATGCGTAAAACGCGTTTTCAGCCTTAGATAAGGTCGATTCCGGAACGCCAAACATAAAAGTGTTGATAACTTTGAAAAGACACTTCAGACAGCTTAGATTTGATGTGCAACTACTAGAAAGACCCTTTCTACTATAGTCGGAGGTTGAAAATTTCATGTTGTGAGGTTTCCCAGCAAAGTTATGGCACCATGCGTAAAACGCGTTTTCAGCCTGAGATAAGGTGGGTTCCAGAACGCCAAACATTAAAATGTTGATAACTTTGGAAAAACACTTCAGACAGCTTAGATTTGATGTCCAACTACTAGAAAGACCCTTTCTGATATAGTTGGTGGTGAATATTCGATGTTCTGAAGCTTCCCTGCAAAGTAATGGCACCATGCGTAAAACGCGTTTTCAGCCTGAGATAAGGTCGATTCCGGAACGCCAAACATAAACATGTTCATAATTCTGGAAAAACACTTCAGACAGCTTAGATTTGATGTGCAACTACTAGAAAGACCATATCTGACATTGTGGGAGGTGAAAATTCGATGTTCTGAAGCTTCCCTGCAAAGTTATGCCACAATGCAGGAAACGCGTTTTCAGCCTGAGATAAGGTCGATTCCGGAACGTCAAACATACAAATATTGATAACTTTGGAAAAACTCTTTAGAAAGCTTAGATTTGATGTGCAACTACTCGAAAGACCCTTTCTGCTATCGTGGGAGGTGAAAATTTCATGTTCTGAAGCTTCCCTGCAAAGTTATGTCACAATGCAGATAACCCGTTTTCAGCCTCACATAAGGTCAATTCCGGAACGCCAAACATAAAAATGTTAATAACTTCGGAAAAACACTTCAGACAGCTTAGATTTGATGTGCAACTACTAGAAAGACCCTTTCTGCTATAGTGGGAGGTGAAATTTTTTTGTTCTGAAGCTTCCCTGCAACGTTATGGCACAATGCAGAAAACGCGTTTTCAGCCTCACATAAGGTCGATTCCGGAACGCCAAACATAAAAATGTTGATAACTTCCGAAAAACACTTCAGACAGCTTAGATTTGATGTGCAACTACTAGAGAGTCCCTTTATGCTATAGTGGGAGGTGAAAATGTCATGTTCTGAAGCTTCCCTGCAAAGTTATGGCGCAATGCGTAAAACGCGTTTTCAGATTGAGATAAGGTCGATTCAGGAACGCCAAACATAAAAATGTTGATAACTTTGGAAAAACACTTCAGACAGCTTAGATTTGATGTGCAACTACTAGAAAGACGCATTCTGCTATAGTGGGAGGTTAAAATGTCATGTTCTGAAGCTTCCATGCAAAGTTATGGCACAATGCAGAAAACGCATTTTCAGCCTGAGATAAGGTCGATTCTGGAACGCCAAAAATAAAAATGTTGATACCTTTCGAAGAACACTTCAGACAGCTTAGATTTAATGTGCAACTACTAGAAAGAATCTTTCTGCTATAGTGGGAGGTCAAAATTTCATGTACTGAAGCTTCCCTGGAAAGTTATGGGACAATGCAGAAAATGCATTTTCATCCTGAGATAAGGTCGATTCCTTAACGCCAAACAAAAAAATGTTGATAACTTTCGAAAAACACTTCAGACAGCTTAGATTTGATGTGCAACCACTAGAAAGACCCTTTCTGCTATAGTGGGAGGTGAACATTTCATGTTCTGAAGCTTCCCTGCAAAGTTATGGCACAATGCGTAAAAACGCGTTTTCAGCCTGAGATGAGGTCGATTCCGGAACGCTAAACATAAAAATGTTGATAACTTTGTAAAAACACTTCAGACAGCTTAGATTTGATGTGCAACTACTAGAAAGACCCTTTCTGCTATAGTGGGAGGTGAACATTTCATGTTCTGAAGCTTCCCTAAGAAGTTATGGCACAATGCGTAAAAACGCGTTTTCAGCCTGAGATGAGGTCGATTCCGAAACGCCAAACGTAAAAATGTTGATCACTTTGGAACAACACTTCAGACAGCTTAGATTTGATGTGCAACTACTAAAAAGACCCTTCCTGCAAAAGTGGGAGGTGAACATTTCATGTTCTAAAGGTTCCCTGCAATATTATGGCACAATGCGTAAAACGCGTTTTCAGCCAGAGATAAGGTGGATTCCGGAACGCCAAACATAAAAATGTTGATAACTTTCGAAAAACACTTCAGACAGCTTAGATTTGATCTGCAACTACTACAAAGACCCTTCCTGCTATAGTGGGAGGTGAACATTTCATGTTCTGAAGCTTCCCTACAAAGTTATGGCACAATGTAGAAAACGCGTTTTCAGCTTGAGATAAGGTGGGTTCCGGAACGCCAAACATAAAAATGTTGATAACTTTCGAAAAACACTTCAGACAGCTTATATTTGATGTGCAAATACTAGAAAGACCCTTTTTGCTATAGTGGTACGTGAAAATTTAATGTTCTGAAGCTTTCCTGCAAAGTTATGGCACAATGCAGACAACGATTTTTCATCCTGAGATAAGGTCGGTTCCGGAACGCCAAACATAAAAATGTTGATAACTTTGGAAAAACACTTCAGACAGCTTAGATTTGATGTGCAACTACTAGAAAGACCCTTTCTGCTATAGTGGGACGTGAAAATTTCATGTTCTGAAGCTTCCCAGCAAAGTTATGGCACAATGCCGAAAACGTGTTTTCAGCCTGAGATAAGGTGGTTTCCAAAACACCAAACGTAAAAATGTTGATAACTTTGGAACAACACTTCTGACAGCTTAGATTTAATGTGCAACTAGTAGAAAGACCCTTTCTGCTACAGTGGGAGGTTAAAATTTCATGTTCTGAAGCTTCCCAGGAAAGTTATGGGACAATGCAGAAAACGATTTTTCATCCTGAGATAAGGTCGGTTCCGGAACGCCAAACATAAAAATGTTGATAACTTTGGAAAAACACTTCAGACAGCTTAGATTTGATGTGCAACTACTAGAAAGACCCTTTCTGCTATAGTGGGAGGTGAAAATTTCATTTTCTGAAGCTTCCCTGCAAAGTTGTGGCACAATGGAGAAAACGCGTTTTCAGCTTTTGATAAGGAGGGTTCCGGAACGCCAAACATAAAAATGCTGATAACTTTCGAAAAACACTTCAGACAGCTTAGATTTGATGTTCAAATACTAGAAAGACCCTTTTTGCTATAGTGGGACGTGAAAATTTCATGTTCTGAAGCTTCCCTGCAAAGTTATGGCACAATGCCGAAAACGCGTTTTCAGCCTGAGATAAGGTGGGTTCCGGAACGCCAAACATAAAAATGTTGATAACTTTCGAAAAACACTTCAGACAGCTTAGATTTGATGTGCAACTACTAGAAAGACCCTTTCTGCTATAGTGGGAGGTGAAAATTTCATGTTCTGAAGCTTCCCTGCAAAGTTATGGGACAATGCAGAAAACAATTTTTCATCCTGAGATAAAGTCGATTCCGGAACGCCAAACGTAAAAATGTTGATAACTTTCGAAAAACACTTCAGACAGCTTAGATTTGATGTGAAACTACTAGAAAGACCCTTTCTGCTATAGTGGGACGTGAAAATTTCATGTTCTGAAGTTTCCCAGCAAAGTTATGGCACAATGCCGAAAACGCGTTTTCAGCCTGAGATAAGGCGGGTTCCGGAACGCCAAACATAAAAATGTTGATAACTTTGGAAAAACACTTCAGACAGCTTAGATTTGATGTGCAACTACTAGAAAGACCCTGTCTGCTATAGTGGGAGGTGAACATTTCATGTTCTGAAGCTTCCCTGAGAAGTTATGGCACAATGCAGAAAACGCGTTTTCAGCCTGAGATAAGGTGGTTTCCAAAACGCCAAACGTAAAAATGTTGATTACTTTCGAAAAACACTTCAGACAGCTTAGATTTGATGTTCAAATACTAGAAATACCCTTTTTGCTATAGTGGGACGTGAAAATTTCATGTTCTGAAGCTTCCCTGCAAAGTTATGGCACAATGCCGAAAACGCGTTTTCAGCCTGAGATAAGGTGGGTTCCGGAACGCCAAACATAAAAATGTTGATAACTTTGGAAAAACACTTCAGACAGCTTAGATTTGATATGCAACTACTAGAAAGACCCTTTCTGCTATAGTGGGTGGTTAAAATTTCATGTTCGAAAGCTTCCATGGAAAGTTATGGCACAATGCAGAAAACGATTTTTCATCCTGAGATAAGGTCGATTACGGAACGCGAAACATAAAAATGTTGATAACTTTGGAAAAACACTTCAGATAGCTTGGATTTGATGTGCAACTACTCGAAAGACCATATCTGTTATAGTGGGTGGTCAAAATTTCATGTTCTGAAGCTTCCCTGCAAAGTTATGGCACAATGCAGAAAACGCGTTTTGAGCTTGTGATAAGGTGGGTTCCAGAACGCCAAACATAAAAATGTTGATAACTTTCGAAAAACACTTCAGACAGCTTAGATTTGATGTGCAACTACTAGAACGACCCTTTCTGCTATAGTGGGTGGTCAAAATTTCATGTTCTGAAGCTTCCCGTGGAAAGTTATGGGACAATGCAGAAAACGATTTTTCATCCTGAGATAAGGTCGATTCCGGAACGCCAAACATAAAAATGTTGATAACTTTCGAAAAACACTTCAGACAGCTTTGATTTGATGTGCAACTACTAGAAAGACCCTTTCTGCTATTGTGGGACCTGAAAATTTCATGTTCTGAAGCTTCCCTGCAAAGTTATGGCACAATGCAAAAAACGCGTTTTCAGCTTGAGATAAGGTTGATTCCGGAACGCCAAACATAAAAATGTTGATTACTTTCGAAAAACACTTCAGACCGCTTAGATTTGTTGTGCAACTACGAGAAAGACCCTTTCTGCTATAGTGGGATGTGAAAATGTAATGTTATGAAGCTTTCCTGCAAAGTGATGGCACAATGCTGAAAACGCGTTTTCAGCCTGAGATAAGGTGCGATCCGGAACGCCAAACATAAAAATGTTGAAAACTTTAGAAAAACACTTCAGACAGCTTAGATTTGATGTGCAAGTACGAGAAAGACCCTTTCTGCTATCATGGGAATTGAAAATTTCATGTTCTGAAGCTTTCCTCCAAAGTTATGGCACAATGCAGAAAACGCGCTCACAGCCTGAGATAAGGTGGGTTCCGGAACGCCAAACATAAAAATGTTGATAACTTTGGAAGAACACTTCAGACAGGTTAGATTTGATGTGCAACTACTAGAAAGACCCTTTCTGCTATAGTGGGATGTTAAAATTTCATGTTCTGAAGCTTCCCTCCAAAGTTATGGCACAATGCAGAAAACGCCTTTTCAGCCTGAGACAAGGTCGATTCCGGAACGGCAATATAATAATGTTGATAACGTTGGAAAAACACTTCAGACCACTTAGATTTGATGTGCAACTACTAGAAAGACCCTTTCTGCGATAGTGGGAGGTCAACATTTCATGTTCGGAAGCATCCATGCAAAGTTATGGCACAATGCAGAAAACGCGTTTTCAGCCTGAGATAAGGTTGATTCCGGAACGCCAAACATAAAAAAGTTGATAACTTTGGAAAAACACTTCAGATAGATGAGATTTGATGTGCAACTACTAGAAAGACCCTTTCTGCTATAGTGGGAGGGGAAATTGTCATGTTCTGAAGCTTCCCTCCAAATTTATGGCACAATGCAGAAAACGCCTTTTCAGCCTGAGATAAGGTCGATTCCGGAACGGCAAACATAAAAACGTTGATAACTTTCGAAAAACACTTCAGACAGCTTAGATTTGATGTGCAACTACTCGAAAGACCATATCTGTTATAGTGGCAGGTGAACATAAAATTTTATGTTCTGAAGCTTCCCTGCAAAGTTTTGGCTCAATGAAGAAAACGCGTTTTCAGCCTCAGATGAGGTCGATTCCGGAACTCCAAACATAAAAGTGTTGATAACTTTGGAAAAACACTTCAGACAGCTTAGATTTGATGTTCAACTACTAGAAAAACCCTTTCTGCTATAGTGGGAGGTTAAAATTTCATGTTCGGAAGCTTCCATGCAAAGTTATGGCACAATGCAGACAACGCGTTTTAAGCCTGAGATAAGGTGGGTTCCGGAACGCCAAACATAAAACTGTTGATAACTTTGGAAAAACAATTCAGACAGCTTAGATTTGATGTGCAACTACTAGAAAAACCCTTTCTGCTATAGTGGGAGGTGATAATTTCATGTTCTGAAGCTTCCCTCCAAAGTTATGGCACAATGCAGAAAACGCCTTTTCAGCCTGAGACAAGGTCGATTCCGGAACGGCAATATAATAATGTTGATAACGTTGGAAAAACACTTCAGACCACTTAGATTTGATGTGCAACTACTAGAAAGACCCTTTCTGCTATAGTGGGAGGGGAAATTGTCATGTTCTGAAGCTTCCCTCCAAATTTATGGCACAATGCAGAAAACGCCTTTTCAGCCTGAGATAAGGTCGATTCCGGAACGGCAAACATAAAAACGTTGATAACTTTCGAAAAACACTTCAGACAGCTTAGATTTGATGTGCAACTACTCGAAAGACCATATCTGTTATAGTGGCAGGTGAACATAAAATTTTATGTTCTGAAGCTTACCTGCAAAGTTTTGGCTCAATGAAGAAAACGCGTTTTCAGCCTCAGATGAGGTCGATTCCGGAACTCCAAACATAAAAGTGTTGATAACTTTGGAAAAACACTTCAGACAGCTTAGATTTGATGTTCAACTACTAGAAAAACCCTTTCTGCTATATTGGGACGTGAAAATGTCATGTTCTGAAACTTCCCTGCAACGTTATGGCACAATGCAAAAAATGCGTTTTCTGCCTAAGATAAGGTGATTTCCCGAACGCCAAAGATAAAAATGTTGATAACTTTGGAAAAAATCTTCAGACAGCTTAGATTTGATGTGCACCTATTAGAAAGACCCTTTCTGCTATAGTGGGAGGTTAAAACTCCATGTTCTGAAGCTTCCCTGCAAAGTTATGGCACATTGCGGAAAACCCGTTTTCAGCCTGAGAAAAGGTGGTTTCCGGAACGCCAAACATAAAAATGTTGATAACTTTGGAAAAAAACTTCAGACAGCTTAGATTTGATGTGCAACTACTTGAAAGACCCTTTCTGCTAGAGTGGGAGGTTAAAATTTCATGTTCTGAAGCTTCCCAGCACAGTTATGGCACAAAGCAGAATACGTGTTTTCAGTCTGAGATAAGGTGGGTTCCGGAACGTCAAACATAAAAATGTTGATAACTTTGGAAAAGCACTTCAGACAGCTTAGATTTGATGTGCAACTATCAGAAAGACGATTTGTCCTATAGTGGGAGGTTAAAATTTAATGTTCGGAAGCTTCTCTGCAAATTTAAGGCACAATGCGTAAAACGCGTTTTCAGCCTGAGAAATGGTCGATTCCGGAACGCCAAACATAAAAGTGTTGATAACTTTGGAAAAACACTTCAGACAGCTTAGATTTGATGAGCAACTACTAGAAAGACCCTTTCTGCTATAGTGGGAGGTGAAAATTTCATGTCCTGAAGCTTCCCTGCAAATTTAAGGCACAATGCGTAAAACGCGTTTTCAGCCTGAGATAAGGTCGATTCCGGAACGCCAAACATAAAAATGTTGATAACTTTGGAAAAACACTTCAGACAGCTAAGATTGGATGTGCAACTACTAGAAAGACCCTTTCTTCTATAGTTGGCAATTAAAATTCCATGTTCTGAAGCTTCTCTGCAAAGTTATGGCACAATGCGTGATACGCGTTTTCAGCCTGAGATAATGTCGATTCCGCAGCGCCAAACATAAAAATGTTGATAGCTTTGGAAAAACACTTCAGACAGCTCAGATTTGATGTGCAACTTCTGGAAGGACCATTTCTGCTTTAGAGGGAGGTGAAAATTTCATGTTCTGAAGCTTCCCTGCAAATTTATGGCATGCTCCGAAAAACGCGTTTTCAGCCTGAGATAAGGTCGATTCCGGAACGCGAAACATAAAAATGTTGATAACTTTGGAAAAAGACTGTAGACCGCTTAGATTTGATGTGCAACTACTAGAAAGACCCTTTCTGCTATAGTGGGAGGTGAAAATTTCATGTTCTGAACCTTCCCTGCAAAGTTATAGCACAATGCAGAAAACGCATTTTTAGCCTGAGATAAGATCGATTCCGGAAAGCCAAACATAAGAATGTTGTTACCTTTGGAAAAAGACTTCAGACAGCTTAGATTTGATATGCAAATACCAGAAAGACCCTTTCTGCTACAGTGGGATGTGAAAATTTCATGTTCTGAAGCTTCCCTGCAAAGTTATGGCACAATGCTTAAAACGCGTTTTCAGCCTGAGATAAGGTCGATTCCGGAACGCCAAACATAAAAATGTTGATAACTTTTGAAAAACACTTCAGACAGCATAGATTTGATGTGCAACTACTAGAAAGACCCTTTCTGATACAGTGGGAGGTGAAAATTTCGTGTTCTGAAGCTTCCCAGCAAAATTATGGCACAATGCAGAAAACGCGTTTTCAGCATGAGATAAGGTGGGTTCCAGAACGCCAAACATAAAAATGTTGATAACTTTTGAAAAACACTTCAGACAGCCTATATTTGATGTGCAACTACTAGAAAGACCCTTTCTGCTATAGTGGGAAGTGAAAATTTGATGTTCTGAAGCTTCCCTGCAAAGTTATGGCACAATGCAGAAAACGCGTTTTCAGCCTGAGATAAGGTCGATTCCGGAGCGCCAAACATAAAAATGTTGATAACTTTGGAAAAACACTTCAGACAGCTTAGATTTGATGTGCAAATACCAGAAAGACCCTTTCTGCGACAGTGGGTAGTGAAAATTCCATGTTCTGATGCTTCCCTGCAAAGTTATGGCACAATGCGTAAAACCCGTTTTCAGCCTGACATAAGGTCGATTCCGGTACGCAAAACATAAAAATGTTGATAACTTTGGAAAAACACTTCAGACACCTTAGATTTGATGTGCAACTACGAGAAAGACCCTTTCTGATACAGTGGGAGGTGAAAATTTCGTGTTCTGAAGGTTCCCAGCAAAATTATGGCACAATGCAGAAAACGCGTTTTCAGCAAGAGATAAGGTGGGTTCCGGAACGCCAAACATAAAAAAGTTGCTAACTTTTGAAAAACACTTCAGACAGCTTAGATTTGATGTGCAACTACTAGAAAGACCCTTTCTGCTATAGTGGGAGGTGAAATTTTCATGTTCTGAAGCTTCCTGCAAAGTTATGGCACAATGCAAAAAACGCATTTTCAGCCTGACATAAGGTGGGTTCCGGAACGCCAAACATAAAAATGTTGATAACTATCTAAAGACACTTCAGACAGCTTAGATTTGATGTGCAACTACTAGTAAGACCCTTTCTGCTATAGTGGGAGGTAAAAATATCATGTTCTGAAGCGTCATTGCAAAGTTATGGCACAATGCAGAAAACGCCTTTTCAGCCTGAGACAAGGTCGATTCCGGAACGCCAAACATAAAAAAGTTGATAACTTTGGAAAAACACTTCAGATAGCTGAGATTTGATGTGCAACTGCTAGAAAGACCCTTTCTGCTATAGTGGGAGGGGAAATTGTCATGTTCTGAAGCTTCCCTCCAAATTTATGGCACAATGCAGAAAACGCCTTTTCAGCCTGAGATAAGGTCGATTCCGGAACGGCAAACATAAAAACGTTGATAACTTTCGAAAAACACTTCAGACAGCTTAGATTTGATGTGCAACTACTCGAAAGACCATATCTGTTATAGTGGCAGGTGAACATAAAATTTTATGTTCTGAAGCTTCCCTGCAAAGTTTTGGCTCAATGAAGAAAACGCGTTTTCAGCCTCAGATGAGGTCGATTCCGGAACTCCAAACATAAAAGTGTTGATAACTTTGGAAAAACACTTCAGACAGCTTAGATTTGATGTTCAACTACTAGAAAAACCCTTTCTGCTATAGTGGGAGGTTAAAATTTCATGTTCGGAAGCTTCCATGCAAAGTTATGGCACAATGCAGACAACGCGTTTTAAGCCTGAGATAAGGTGGGTTCCGGAACGCCAAACATAAAACTGTTGATAACTTTGGAAAAACAATTCAGACAGCTTAGATTTGATGTACAACTACTAGAAAAACCCTTTCTGCTATAGTGGGAGGTGATAATTTCATGTTCTGAAGCTTCCCAGCAAAGTTATGGCACAATGCGTATAACGCGTTTTCAACCTGAGATAAGCTCGATTCTGGAACGGCAAACATAAAGATGTTGATAACTTTTGAAAAACACTTCAGACAGCTTAGATTTGATGTGCAACTGCTAGAAAGACCCTTTCTGCTATAGTGGGAAGTGAAATTTTCATGTTCTGAAGCTTCCCTCCAAAGTTATGGCACAATGCAGAAAACGCCTTTTCAGCCTGAGACAAGGTCGATTCCGGAACGGCAATATAATAATGTTGATAACGTTGGAAAAACACTTCAGACCACTTAGATTTGATGTGCAACTACTAGAAAGACCCTTTCTGCTATAGTGGGAGGGGAAATTGTCATGTTCTGAAGCTTCCCTCCAAATTTATGGCACAATGCAGAAAACGCCTTTTCAGCCTGAGATAAGGTCGATTCCGGAACGGCAAACATAAAAACGTTGATAACTTTCGAAAAACACTTCAGACAGCTTAGATTTGATGTGCAACTACTCGAAAGACCATATCTGTTATAGTGGCAGGTGAACATAAAATTTTATGTTCTGAAGCTTCCCTGCAAAGTTTTGGCTCAATGAAGAAAACGCGTTTTCAGCCTCAGATGAGGTCGATTCCGGAACTCCAAACATAAAAGTGTTGATAACTTTGGAAAAACACTTCAGACAGCTTAGATTTGATGTTCAACTACTAGAAAAACCCTTTCTGCTATATTGGGACGTGAAAATGTCATGTTCTGAAACTTCCCTGCAACGTTATGGCACAATGCAAAAAATGCGTTTTCTGCCTAAGATAAGGTGATTTCCCGAACGCCAAAGATAAAAATGTTGATAACTTTGGAAAAAATCTTCAGACAGCTTAGATTTGATGTGCACCTATTAGAAAGACCCTTTCTGCTATAGTGGGAGGTTAAAACTCCATGTTCTGAAGCTTCCCTGCAAAGTTATGGCACATTGCGGAAAACCCGTTTTCAGCCTGAGAAAAGGTGGTTTCCGGAACGCCAAACATAAAAATGTTGATAACTTTGGAAAAAAACTTCAGACAGCTTAGATTTGATGTGCAACTACTTGAAAGACCCTTTCTGCTAGAGTGGGAGGTTAAAATTTCATGTTCTGAAGCTTCCCAGCACAGTTATGGCACAAAGCAGAATACGTGTTTTCAGTCTGAGATAAGGTGGGTTCCGGAACGTCAAACATAAAAATGTTGATAACTTTGGAAAAGCACTTCAGACAGCTTAGATTTGATGTGCAACTATCAGAAAGACGATTTGTCCTATAGTGGGAGGTTAAAATTTAATGTCCTGAAGCTTCCCTGCAAATTTAAGGCACAATGCGTAAAACGCGTTTTCAGCCTGAGATAAGGTCGATTCCGGAACGCCAAACATAAAAATGTTGATAACTTTGGAAAAACACTTCAGACAGCTAAGATTGGATGTGCAACTACTAGAAAGACCCTTTCTTCTATAGTTGGCAATTAAAATTCCATGTTCTGAAGCTTCTCTGCAAAGTTATGGCACAATGCGTGATACGCGTTTTCAGCCTGAGATAATGTCGATTCCGCAGCGCCAAACATAAAAATGTTGATAGCTTTGGAAAAACACTTCAGACAGCTCAGATTTGATGTGCAACTTCTGGAAGGACCATTTCTGCTTTAGAGGGAGGTGAAAATTTCATGTTCTGAAGCTTCCCTGCAAATTTATGGCATGCTCCGAAAAACGCGTTTTCAGCCTGAGATAAGGTCGATTCCGGAACGCGAAACATAAAAATGTTGATAACTTTGGAAAAAGACTGTAGACCGCTTAGATTTGATGTGCAACTACTAGAAAGACCCTTTCTGCTATAGTGGGAGGTGAAAATTTCATGTTCTGAACCTTCCCTGCAAAGTTATAGCACAATGCAGAAAACGCATTTTTAGCCTGAGATAAGATCGATTCCGGAACGCCAAACATAAGAAAGTTGTTACCTTTGGAAAAAGACTTCAGACAGCTTAGATTTGATATGCAAATACCAGAAAGACCCTTTCTGCTACAGTGGGATGTGAAAATTTCATGTTCTGAAGCTTCCCTGCAAAGTTATGGCACAATGCTTAAAACGCGTTTTCAGCCTGAGATAAGGTCGATTCCGGAACGCCAAACATAAAAATGTTGATAACTTTTGAAAAACACTTCAGACAGCATAGATTTGATGTGCAACTACTTGAAAGACCCTTTCTGCTATAGTGGGATTCGAAAATTTCATGTTCTGAAGCTTCCCTGCAAAGTTATGGCACAATGCTTAAAACGCGTTTTCAGCCTGAGATAAGGTCGATTCCGGAACGCCAAACATAAAAATGTTGATAACTTTAGAAAAACACTTCAGACAGCATAGATTTGATGTGCAACTACTAGAAAGACCCTTTCTGATACAGTGGGAGGTGAAAATTTCGTGTTCTGAAGCTTCCCAGCTAAATTATGGCACAATGCAGAAAACGCGTTTTCAGCATGAGATAAGGTGGGTTCCAGAACGCCAAACATAAAAATGTTGATAACTTTTGAAAAACACTTCAGACAGCTTATATTTGATGTGCAACTACTAGAAAGACCCTTTCTGCTATAGTGGGAAGTGAAAATTTGATGTTCTGAAGCTTCCCTGCAAAGTTATGGCACAATGCAGAAAACGCGTTTTCAGCCTGAGATAAGGTCGATTCCGGAGCGCCAAACATAAAAATGTTGATAACTTTGGAAAAACACTTCAGACAGCTTAGATTTGATGTGCAAATACCAGAAAGACCCTTTCTGCGACAGTGGGTAGTGAAAATTCCATGTTCTGATGCTTCCCTGCAAAGTTATGGCACAATGCGTAAAACCCGTTTTCAGCCTGACATAAGGTCGATTCCGGTACGCAAAACATAAAAATGTTGATAACTTTGGAAAAACACTTCAGACACCTTAGATTTGATGTGCAACTACGAGAAAGACCCTTTCTGATACAGTGGGAGGTGAAAATTTCGTGTTCTGAAGGTTCCCAGCAAAATTATGGCACAATGCAGAAAACGCGTTTTCAGCAAGAGATAAGGTGGGTTCCGGAACGCCAAACATAAAAAAGTTGCTAACTTTTGAAAAACACTTCAGACAGCTTAGATTTGATGTGCAACTACTAGAAAGACCCTTTCTGCTATAGTGGGAGGTGAAATTTTCATGTTCTGAAGCTTCCTGCAAAGTTATGGCACAATGCAAAAAACGCATTTTCAGCCTGACATAAGGTGGGTTCCGGAACGCCAAACATAAAAATGTTGATAACTATCTAAAGACACTTCAGACAGCTTAGATTTGATGTGCAACTACTAGAAAGACTATTTCTGCTTTAGTGGGAGGTGAAAATTTCATGTTCTGAAGCTTCCCTGCAAAGTTATGGCACAATGCGTAAAAAGTGTTTTCAGCCTGAGAAAAGGTTGATTTTGGAACGCCAAACATAAAAATGTTGATAACTTTGGAAAAACACTTCAGACAGCTTAGATTTGATGTGCAACTACTAGTAAGACCCTTTCTGCTATAGTGGGAGGTAAAAATATCATGTTCTGAAGCGTCATTGCAAAGTTATGGCACAATGCAGAAAACACATTTTCAGCCTGAGATAAGGTCGATTCCATAACGCCAAACACAAAAATGTTGAAAACTTTCAAAAAACACATCAGACAGCTTAGATTTGTTGTGCAACTACTAGAAAGACCCTTTCTGCTATAGTGGGAGGTTAAAATTTCATGTTCGGAAGCTTCCATGCAAAGTTATGGCACAATGCAGACAACGCGTTTTAAGCCTGAGATAAGGTGGGTTCCGGAACGCCAAACATAAAAATGATGATAACTTTGGAAAAACACTTCAGACAGCTTAGATTTGATGTGCAACTACTAGAAAGACCCTTTCTGCTCTAGTGGGAGGTGAAAATTTCATGTACGGAAGCTTGCATGCAAAGTTATGGCACAATGCAGAAAACGCGCTTACAGAGTGAGATAAGGTGGGTTTCGGAACGCCAAACATAAACATGTTGATAACTTTGGAAAAACACTTCAGACAGCTTATATTTGACGTGCAACTAATAGAAAGACCCTTTCTGCTATAGTGGGAGGTGAAAATTTCATGTTCTGTAGCTTCCCTGCAAAGTTATGGCACAATGCAGAAAACGTGTATTCAGCCTGTGATAAGGTCGATTCCGGAACGCCAAACATAAAAATGTTCATAACTTTGGAAAAACACGTCAAACAGCTTAGATTTGATGTGCAACTACTAGAAAGACCCTTTCTGCTATAGTGGGAGGTGAAAATTTCATGTTCTGTAGCTTCCCTGCAAAGTTATGGCACAATGCAGAAAACGCGTTTTCAGCCTGAGATAAGGTGGGTTTCGGAACGCCAAGCATAAAAATGTTGATAACTTTGGAAAAACACTTCAGACAGCTTAGATTTGATGTGCAACTAGTAGAAAGACCCTTTCTGCTACAGTGGGAGGAGAAAATGTCATGTTCTGAAGCTTCCCTGCAAAGTTATGGCACAATGCAGAAAACACGTTTTCAGCCTGAGATGAGGTGGGTTCCGGAACGCCAAACATAAAAATGTTTAAAACTTTGGAAAAACACTTCAGACAGCTTAGATTTGACGTGCAACTACTAGAAAGACCATTTCTGCTATAGTGGGAGTTGAAAATTTCATGTTCTGAAGCTTCCCTGCAAAGTTATGGCACATTGCAGAAAACGCGTTTCAGCCTGAAATAGGGTCGATTCAGGAACGCCAAACACAAAAATGTTGAAAACTTTCAAAAAACACTTCAGACAGTTTAGATTTGAAGTGCAAGTACGAGAAAGACCCTTTCTCCTATAATGGGAATTGAAAATTTCATGTTCTGAAGCTTTCCTCCCAAGTTATGGCACAATGCAGAAAACGCGCTCACAGCCTGTAATAAGGTGGGTTACGGAACGCCAAACGTAAAAATGTTGATAACTTTGGAAAAACACTTCAGACAGCTAAGATTTGATGTGTAACTACTAGAAAGACCCTTTCTGCTATAGTGGGAGGTGAAAACTTCATGTTCTGAAGCTTCCCTGCAAAGCTATGGGACAATGCAGAAAACACGTTTTCAGCCTGAGATGAGGTGGGTTCCGGAACGCCAAACATAAAAATGTTTAAAACTTTGGAAAAACACTTCAGACAGCTTAGATTTGACGTGCAGCTACTAGAAAGACCATTTCTGCTATAGTGGGAGTTGAAAATTTCATGTTCTGAAGCTTCCCTGCAAAGTTATGGCACAATGCAGAAAACGCGTTTTCAGCCTGAGATATGGTCGATTCCGGAACGCCAAACATAAAAATGTTGATAACTTTGAAAAAACACTTCAGACAGATTAGATTTGATGTGCAACTACTAGAAAGACCCTTTCTGCTATAGTCGCATGTGAATATTTCATGTTCTGAAGCTTCCCTGCAAAGTTATGGCACAATGCGTAAAATGCGTTTTCAGCCTGAGATAAGGTGGGTTCCGGAACGCCAAACATAAAAATGTTGATAACTTTGGAAAAACACTTCAGACAGCTTAGATTTGATGTGCAACTACTAGAAAGACCCTTTCTGCTATAGTGGGAGGTGAACATTTCATGTTCTGAAGCTTCCCTGGAAAGTTATGTGACAATGCGTAAAACGCGTTTTCAGCCTGAGATAAGGTGGGTTCCGGAACGCCAAACTTAAAAATGTTGATAACTTTGGAAAAACACTTCAGACAGCTTAGATTTAATGTGCAACGACTAGAAAGACCCTTTCTGCTACAGTGGGAGGTTAAAATTTCATGTTCTTAAGCTTCCCTGCAAAGTTATGGCACAATGCAGAAAACGCGTTTTCAGCCCGAGATAAGGTCATTTCCGGACCGCTAACCTAAAAAATGTTGATAGCTTTCGAAAAATACTTCAGACAGCTTAAATTTGATGTGCAACTACTAGAAAGACCCTTTCTGCAATAGTGGGAGGTGAACATTTCATGCTCTGAAGCTTCCCTGCGAAGTAATGACATAATGCAGAAAACGCGTTTTCAGCTTGAGATAAGGTGTGTTCCGGAACGCCAAACATAAAAATGTTGATAATTTTCGAAAAGCACTTCAGACAGCTTAGATTTGATGTGCAACTACGAGAAAGACCCTTTCTGCTACAGTGGGAGGTGAAAATTTCATCTTCTGAAGCTTCCCTGCAAAGGTATGGCACAATGCAGAAAATGCGTTTTCAGCCTGAGATAAGATGTGTTCCGGAACGCCAAACATAAAAATGTTGATAACTTCGGAAAAACACTTCAGACAGCTTAGATTTGATGTGCAACTACGAGAAAGACCCTTTCTGCTATAGTGGGAGGTCAAAATTTCATGTTCTGAAGCTTCCCATGGAAAGTTATGGGACAATGCAGAAAACGATTTTTCATCCTGAGATAAGGTGGGTTCCGGAACGCCAAACATAAAAATGTTGATAACTTTGGAAAAACACTTCAGACAGCTTAGATTGGACGTGCAACTACGAGAAAGACCCTTTCTGCTATAGTGGGAGGTGAAAACTTCATGTTCTGAAGCTTTCCTGCAAAGTTATGGCACAATTCCCAAAACGCGTTTTCAGCCTGAGATTAGGTCGATTCCGAAACACCAAACAGAAAAATGTTGATAACTTTGGAAAAACTCTTCAGACAGCTTCGATTTGATGTGCAACTACGAGAAAGACCCTTTCTGCTATAGTGGGTGGTGAAAATTCGATGTTCTGAAGCTTCCCTGCAAAGTTATGGCACAATTAGTAAAACGCGTTTTCAGCCTGAGATAAGTTCGATTCCGGAACGCCAAACATAAAAGTGTTGATAACTTTGGAAAAACACTTCAGTCAGCTTAGATTTGATGTACAACCACTAGAAAGACCTTTTCTGCTATAGCGCAAGTTTAAAATTTCATGTTCTGAAGCTTTCCGTCAAAGTTATGGCACAATGCAGAAAACGCGTTTTCAGCCTGAGATAAGGTTGATTCCGGAACGCCAAACATAAGAATGTTGATAACTTTGGAAAAACAATTCAGACAGGTTAGATTTGATGTGCAACTACTAGAAAGACCCTTTCTGCTATAGTGGCAGGTTAAAATTTCATGTTCTGAAGCTTCCCTGCAAAGTTATGGCACAATGCAGAAAACGTGTTTTCAGCCTGAGATAAGGTGGGTTCCAGAACGCCAAACAAAAAAATATGATAACTTTGGAAAAACACTTCAGACAGCTTAGATTTGATGTGCAACTACGAGAAAGACCCTTTCTGCTATAGTGGGAGGTGAAAACTTCATGTTCTGAAGCTTCCCTGCAAAGTTATGGCACAATTCCCAAAACGCGTTTTCAGCCTGAGATTAGGTCGATTTCGAAACACCAAACTGAAAAATGTTGATAACTTTGGAAAAACACTTCAGACAGCATCCATTTGATGTGCAACTACGAGAAAGACCCTTTCTGCTATAGTGGGTGGTGAAAATTCGATGTTCTGAAGCTTCCCTGCAAAGTTATGGCACAATGAGTAAAACGCGTTTTCAGCCTGAGATAAGGTCGATTCCGGAACGCCAAACATAAAAATGTTGTAAACTTTGGGAAAAAACTTCAGACAGCTTCGATGTGATGTGCAACTACTAGAAAGATCCTTTCTCATATAGTGGGAGGTGAAAATTTCATGTTCTGAAGCTTCCCTGCAAAGTTATGGCACAATGCAGAAAACACGTTTTCAGCCTGAGATGAGGTGAGTTCCGGAACGCCAAACATAAAAAATTTGAAAACTTTGGAAAAACACTTCAGACAGCTTAGATTTGATTTGCAACTACTAGAAAGACCCTTTCTGCTATAGCGGGAGTTGAAAATTTCATGTTCTGAAGCTTTATGCAAAGTTATGGCACAATGCGTAAAACGCGTTTTCAGCCTGAGATAAGGTCGATTCCGGAACGCCAAACATAAAAATGTTGATAACTTTGGAAAAACACTTCAGACAGCTTAGATTTCATGTGAAACTACTAGAACGACCCTTTCTGCCATTGTGGGAGGTGAAATTTTCATGTTCTGAAGCTTCACGGCAAAGTTATGGAACAATGCGTAAAACGCGTTTTCAGCCTGTGATCAGGTCGATTCAGGAACGTCAAACATAAAAAAGTTGATAACTTTTGAAATACACTTCTGACCGCTTACAATTGATGTGCAACTACGAGAAAGACCCTTTCTGCTATTGTGAGAGGTGAAAATTTCATGTTCTGAAGCTTCCCTGCAAAGTTATGGCACAATGCAGAAAACGCGTTTTCAGCCTGAGATAAGATGTGTTCCGGAACACCAAACATAAAAATGCTGATAAATTTGGAAAAACACTTCAGACAGCTTAGATTTGATGTGCAACTACTAGAAAGACCCTTTCTGCTATAGTGGGAGGTGAAAATTTCATGTTCTAAAGGTTCCCTGCAAAGTTATGGCACAATGCGTGAAACGCGTTTTCAGCCTGAGATAAGGTCGATTCCGGAACGCCATACATAAAAGTGTTGATAACTTTGAAAAGACACTTGAGACAGCTTAGATTTGATGTGCAACTACTAGAAAGACCCTTTCTACTATAGCCGGAGGTGAAAATTTCATGTTCTGAGGCTTCCCTTCAAAGTTATGGCACAATGCGGAAAAAACGTTTTCAGCCTGAGATAAAGTCGATTCCGGAACGCCAAACATAACAATTTTGATAACTTTGGAAAAACACTTCAGACAGCTTAGATTTCACGTGAAACTACTAGAAAGACCCTTTCTGCTATAGTGGGAGGTGAAAATTTCATGTTCTGAAGCTTTATGCAAAGTTATGGCACAATGCAGAAAACACGTTTTCAGCCTGAGATGAGGTGGGTTCCGGAACGCCAAACATAAAAATGCTTAAAACTTTGGAAAAACACTTCAGACAGCATAGATTTGATGTACAACTACTAGAAAGACCTTTTCTGCTATAGCGCAAGTTTAAAATTTCATGTTCTGAAGCTTTCCGTCAAAGTTATGGCACAATGCAGAAAACGCGTCTTCAGCCTGAGACAAGGTGGGTTCCGGAACGCCATACATAAAAACGTTGATAACTTTGGAAAAACACTTCAGACAACTTGGATTTGATGTCCAACTACTAGAAAGACCCTTTCTGATATAGTGGGTGGTGAATATTCGATGTTCTGAAGCTTCCCTGCAAAGTTATGGCACCATGCGTAAAACGCGTTTTCAGCCTGAGATAAGGTCGATTCCGGAACGCCAAACATAAACATGTTCATAATTCTGGAAAAACACTTCAGACAGCTTAGATTTGATGTGCAAATACTCGAAAGACCCTTTCTGCTATCGTGGGAGGTGAAAATTTCATGTTCTGAAGCTTCCCTGCAAAGTTATGTCACAATGCGTAAAACGCGTTTTCAGCCTAGGATAAGGTTGATTCCGGAACGCCAAACATAAAAATGTTGATAACTTTGGAAAAACACTTCAGACAGCTTAGGTTTGATGTACAACGACTAGAAAGACCCTTTCTCCTGTAGTGGGAGGTGAAAATTTCATGTTCTGAAGCTTTATGCAAAGTTATGGCACAATGTGTAAAACACGTTTTCAGCCTGAGATAAGGTCGATTGCGGAACGGCAAACATAAAAATGTAGATAACTTAGGAAAAACACTTCAGACAGCTGAGATTTGATGTGCAACTACTAGAAAGATCCATTCTGATATAGTGGGAAGTGAAAAGTCCATGTTCTGAAGCTTCCCTGCAAAGTTTTGGCACAATGCAGAAAACCCGTTTTCAGCCTGAGATAAGGTTGGTTCCGGAACGCCAAACATAAAAATCATGATAACTTTGGAAAAACACTTCAGACGGTATAGATTTGATGTGCAACTACTAGAAAGACCCTTTCTGCTATAGTGGGAGGAGAAAATTTCATGTTCTTAAGCTTCCCTGCATAGTTATGGCACAATGCAGAAAACGCGTTCTCAGTCTGAGATAACATGGGTTCAGAAACGCCAAACATAAAAATGTTGATAACTTGGGAAAAACACTTCAGACAGCTTAGATTTGATGTGCAACTGCTAGAAAGACCATTTCTGCTCTCGTGGGAGGTGAAAATTTCATGGTCTGAAGCTTCCCAGCAAAGTTATGGCACAATGCAGAAAACGCATTTTCAGCCTGAGATAAGGTGGGTTCCGGAACGCCAACCATAAAAATGTTGATAACTTTGGAAAAACATTTCAGACAGCTTAGATTTGATCTGCAACTACTAGAAGGTCTCTTTTTGCTATTGTGGGAGGTGAAAATTTCATGTTCTGAAGCTTTATGCAAAGTTATGGCAAAATGCGTAAAACGCGTTTTCAGCCTGAGATAAGGTCAATTCCGGAAGGCCAAACATAAAAATGGTGATAACTTTGGAAAAACACTTCAGACAGCTTAGATTTGATGTGCAACGACTAGAGAGTCCCATTCTCCTATAGTGGGAGGTGAAAATTTTGTGTTCTGAAGCTTCCCTGCAAAGTTATGGCATAATGCAGAAAACGCGTTTTCAGCCTGAGATAAGGCCGATTCTGGAACGCCAAACATAAAAATGGTGATAACTTTGGAAAAACAATTCAGACAGCTTAAATTTGATGTGCAACTACGAGAAAGACCCTTTCTGCTATAGTGGGGGGTGAAATTGTCATGTTCTGAAGCTTCCCTGCAAAGTTATGGCACAATGCAGAAAACGCGTTTTCAGTCTGAGATAAGGTCGATTCCGGAACGCCAAACATGAAAATGTTGATAACTTTAACAAAACACTTCAGACAGCTTAGATTTGATGTGCAAGTACTAGAAAGACCCTATCTGCTATCGTGGGAGGTGAAAATTTCATGTTCTGAAGATTCCCTGCAAAGTTATGGCAAAATGCGTAAAACCCTTTTTCAAACTGAGATTAGGTCGATTCCGGAACGCCAAACATAAAAATGTTGACAACTTTGGAAAAACATTTAAGACCGCTTAGACTTGATGTGCGACTACTAGAAAGACCCTTTCTGCTATAGTGGGAGGTGAAAATTTCATGTTCTGAAGCTTCCCTGCAAGTTATGGCACAATGCAGAAAACACGTTTTCAGCCTGAGATCAGGTCGATTCCTGAACGCCAAACATAAAAATGTTGATAACTTTGGAAAAAAACTCTTCAGACAGCTTAGATTAGATGTGCAACTACTAGAAAGACCCTTTCTACTATAGTGGGAGGTGAAAATTTCATGTTCTGAAGCTTCCCTGCAAAGTTATGGCACAATGCAGAAAACGCGTTTTCAGCCTGAGATAAGGTCGATTCTGGAACACCAAACATAAAAATGTTGATAACTTTGGAAAAACACTTCAGACGGCTTAGATTTGATGTGCAACTGCTAGAAAGACCCTTTCTGCTATTGTGGGATGTGAAAAGTTCATGTTCTGAAGCTTCCCATCAAATTTATGGCACAAAGCAGAAAGCTCGATTTCAGCCTGAGATCAGGTGGGTTCCGGAACGCCAAACATAAAAATGTTGATAACTTTGGAAAAACACTTCAGACAGCTTAGATTTGATGTACAACTACTAGAAAGACCCTTTCTGCTATAGTGGGAGGTGAAAATTTCATGTTCTGAAGCTTCCCTGCAAGTTATGGCACAATGCAGAAAACACGTTTTCAGCCTGAGATCAGGTCGATTCCTGAACGCCAAACATAAAAATGTTGATAACTTTGGAAAAAAACTCTTCAGACAGCTTAGATTTGATGTGCAACTACTAGAAAGACCCTTTCTACTATAGTGGGAGGTGAAAATTTCATGTTCTTAGGCTTCCCTGCAAAGTTATGGCACAACGCAGAAAACACGTTTTCAGCCTGAGATAAGGTCGATTCCGGAACGCCAAACATAAAAATGTTGATAACTTTGGAAAAACAATTCAGACAGCTTAGATTAGATGTGCAACTACTAGAAAGACCCCTTCTGCTATAGTGGGAGGTGAAAATTTCATGTTCTGAAGCTTCCCTGCAAAGTTATTGCACAATTCAGAAAACGCGTTTTCGAACTGAGATTAGGTCGATTCCGGAACGCCAAACATAAAAATGTTGATAACTTTGGAAAAATACTTCAGACAGCTTAGATTTGATATGCAACTACTAGAAAGACCCTTTCTGCTATAGTGGGAGATGAAAATTTCATGTTCTGAAGCTTCCCTGCAAAGTTATGGCACAATGCAGAAAACGCGTTTTCAGCCTGAGATAAGGTCGATTCCGGAACACCAAACCTAAAAATGGTGATAACTTTGGAAAAACGCTTCAGACAGCTTAAATTTAGAGATAAGGTCGATTCCATGTGCTGCTAACTACGAGATGCTCTGAACTCAGGGTGAACTTGTAAGCAGACAATGTTTTTAAGATGAGCTTGCAATTATGGTTAACGCTTAGAAGGTACGTCGTATTAATAGAACATTGTGGTCTTCACTTAGAAGATAAGTTACATTTATCAAAACAATGAAAGTAACACTCAGCATGTTCAATAAATCTAAAACATTTGCATAAGACATGATGGGTGTCTCTAATGAAGTTAAAACTTTCCACAAAGGACGACAGCTAGAACACGTGATATAAATTAAAACTTTCCACTGAAGATGACAAGAACACGTCATCCATTAATGACGCATTGGGGGATTGTTTATTGAAATCAGCAATGTTACTATAAATGTCTAGGATAAACTGACCCCTCTCTCTCTTGCTCTCTCGCTTTTGGCTTCATCCGTTTGCTGTAAGGTCTTGTATCTTAACTTGGGACGGTGCTCTTTCTCTTGCTCTTAGGCAATTTGATTTAACTCATTTTGTTGTTCTCTCTTTTTATTATTGATTGGCTGATTTTTATTATTGATTCTTTTGACTTAATCTCTTTTATTGCATATACTTTGAATATATTTTTATGATCTTTGACTTAATCCTTTTTATTGTTCGCATTTTGATTTTATGATTTTTTGACATTTATGTATGTGCACTAGCGTCTGGCAGTGCCTTTGACTTTGTTGGGTATTAGCGTCTGGCAATACCCTTGAGCTTATTGATGTTTATTGATTTTATTGTTTTTATTATCCTTTTTTGAATTTTACTGTTTTGTTATCCTTTTTATCATTTTTTGAAGAAATACTTTTGATATAAAAACAAAATAAAACTGAGTACGAATTAAGTACTGAAAAGGCACAACGGCATTGATCCCTGACTACTAAAGAATCGACTGGCTCCTGTACTACCATCAACTGGGTTATAGGTGAGTTAATGCTCGATTGAATTAATGTTTGATTTCCTTCCCTGTGCACATGTAGTGAATGTCTCGACTGGTAGCATTATTCCATCCTGAGTTATTATGTCAATGATAAAGTGGTAGTTCAGAAGGCTGAGGTAATATTTCATTTAAGGAATGGATTGAGGATCTAATCATGTGTCCCTAAACGAAGGTAAGTACAGAGACTACGGTAGAAGGTGTAGCATTGTACTGTCAAGAACCTGTTTCTCAACAGGTCGGGCGAATTAAATAACCCGCTCAGTGAAGCGCCGACACTACTCACTAATATAATCAGATGAAGTTGATACATCTATTATAGTTTTTGAACCATGTCTGCAACAATAGGCTGACTGAGTTGACCACACGAGGGGACCCTTTACCAAAAAAGGCAAAGGGAGGTAGTGTACTCGGAACTTGGGACGGCTTATGTTATTGCCAATTGCCCTGTACACAAAACCTTGAAATCCAAACCCGACGACATGGCGCCCGAACAGGGACATGATTGAAAAACGTACAATCTATTTGTGAGTAACTGGACACCAGAGTGAAACTCTGACCGGAAAAGTTCGGTAGTAAATACATAGATCCTACTATCTCTGAGTTTTGAATCAATGATATAGATTCAGACTCTATCACTCGACATAGTACGATTTAGTTGACTCTGTAATTTACCAAATTGTCTAAGGTGACCCTTGACCTCAATCCTCCTGAATCATTGGGGGTTGTCACAAATACGCAATTAGCACGATGGATGACGGCTACTTATGCGACGCTGGCCTCACTGGGTTATTTTGAAACAGTTAAGTGTCTGGTAGGAAACCGACAGCTGGCAAAACCACTCTATGACACAGTATTACTTTTAAAACAGGATAACTTTGCAATGTATCTAGATAATTCTCCTCAGCTGCAGCGTGGCCTAGAGGAGGAGGAGCGCAGAGAGCCAGAGGAGCCTCGGGTTTTCTTCCGACCCTCCTCTGCGTCTACACCATGCCCCCCAACTTCTCTACCCAGGTCCCCACGTGACGAACGCCCCTCAACCCCTCTACCCAGGTCCCCACAGGGCGAACGACCATCAACGCCCCCTGTTAACCGCCAGCCCACCCGAATGGTTCGAGCAAAAGACTCTAGAGGGCGTAGGATAACCTGGGGAGAGTACGACGCCACCAAGTGGCCGTGCGACCCCGGCGAGGAAGAATTAAGCGAACACCCTATGGCTCATGAGTATGATCCGCTGGTACACCAGCAGCCTCCGGAGCCAGGGTGGAATAAAGAAATAATTACACCCCAGTGGTTTCCTCATGATAAGAAGGAAAGGGCCCGGAGAATGCGATCTCCCTCAGCAGAGGAAATAGGTGAGTGGCAAGGAGTGTCAAAATCTTTTAAGCAAGGAGTGTCAAAATCTTTTTAGCGGGCGTATCTTGCACGAGGGTATGATGCACACCGAGATTCATTAACTGATATTTACTCTCATATGCCCAGGGCCACTCGCCAGCCGACGGAGCCCTGGGAGGGACAGTCTCCATGTCCCTCTGAACCCGACGATCAGAGTAGCGATGAATCCGGCAGCGATAGTGACTCGCCTCTGGGTCCGCAGCCAGATCCCCCAACTCCCCCAAGACAGGGTGGCAGGATGGCCCCCACAGGTAGGATAGGACGGCAGCGCACCCAGCTGGCAGTGTTGATTCTTGCAGGAGGCCCCCTATCGGAGCCCAGGCAAGACAGTGATGTCAGGGTGTCGAATAAAATTACCCTGGCAGACCTATGCAAAGCACTCCCAAAAAGAAGAGATAAAGAATCCAACTGTGAGTATGTCAGGAGATTGAATAAGGAGTTATCTCCTGCTCAAATGACTGACCCGTTTATTAGCAAATATGTCTCCAGAGAGAATGGATTAGATTTAGTCCAAGGGCAGACATTAATGGATTTGTTAACCTCCAATGTGGCTACTTTACTTACTAGTCAGGTAGAAGCAACCATACGAGATCTGGTTGACAAAGTAAATAGAGGAGAAATGTCTCTTTTACAGGCTTATTCTTTTCTGGCAGAAGAGGGGGCCGATGAGTCACAGGTTAAGAGTTTTCTGATTCAGATTAACTGCCCTGAGCAAGCAAAATTAGTTCTGGAGTTCCTCCAAAGCGAAAGGACTCGATGCAAAAACTGAGGTTATCACACGTCACAGCTCCCTCATGGGTGTGAGAAGAGCTCTTAGACAGCAAAAAGAGAAACAGGATGTATCTGAACCTCGACAGCCAAAAAACGAGCAGAGGGGGAAGTCCCTTCCCCCTACCGAATCGAAACTAGCAAACCAACAGCGCGCCCCGCCTCGCACTCGATCTTCCTTCCCACCCAGGAAGGATCGAAACCAGCAAGACATCAGACCCGAGAGACAGGGTGGGGCCAAGCGCCCTCCATTCAACAAGAATATGAATAGCTCAGGCATGAATACCCACAGGCAGCCTCGCTGGAGGCAGAATCATGCCGACAATCGACCCCAAACAAAGGGGCAAGATCGCCCCCGTCCGAAACCAGTGTCCGACGAGGACTGGAAAACGATGACCCAAGAGCAAAAAGAAGCGGTAATACTTGCAGCGGCAGGGCGAAATCAGGATCAGGGAAGGGAACTGACCGCAGCCCAGAGGAAAGTGTTAGAGAAATACGAACCCAAAACCCAATAATGAGGCCTTATAAAGTGCAGATATGGGTTAAAGATCAAAAAAGAGATTGCTATTATGATACTGGAACAGATATATCCATATTACCGAGAGAATGGATAGATGAAGAACTCGATCGATATTTAATGGAAAAACTGTGGCAATAGGGCCTAACCCTTTATTTTCTCCGAATGATTCAGAATGGATTATTGATGCCCCTTCCTCAAATTGGATGAGAGAACAGGATTACGGCCATAGAAAAATTAGTATGTGCCTCGCACATAAAAGACAAGGCACGCTTAGAAAAGATTCTCTATTCGGCCGAAGGGGCTCGATTTAAAAATGATGTAGGATTAATGAAAACAGAACCATATGTCATTAGGGGTGGTCTCCCCGGTAAACATAAACAATACCCATTAGGAAAATATGAAGATCAACTGCTGGCAGTGTTTAAAGAATTAGAACAATTAGGGGTCATTGAGAAAATTAAAGAACCACCCTGCTTAATGCCAGTGCAGGCAGTACCAAAAAAGGACGGTACCGTTAGGCCTGTCCATAATCTGAAAATGTTAAATGACGTGACAGTGAAAGATACTAGACAAATAATCAATCCCCGACAAACCATGTTAAAAATACGCCCGGGAGAATATAACTCCAGTATTGACCTCGCCAATGGATTCTGGTCAGTGCCACTGGCGGAGGAGAGCAGGCCAAAAACTTGTTTTATGATAAAAGGACAGGGCTACATGTGGACCAGGCTGCCCCAAGGATTTGTAAATTCCCCAAACGCATTTCAGGAAAGAATGGAGAAATTGTTGCATGACTTGCCAGTCACGTGTTATATAGACGATATATTTATCTCCACAGAGACAGAAGAAAAACATCTCGAGCTTTTAGAGGAAGTGATCCGGAGACTGAAAGATCATGGAATGAAGATTGGAATTGCTAAATGTGAGATAGGAGTACCGCAAGTTAAGTATCTGGGTGTTTTGGTTACAAAGCCCGCGATAACTTCCACTAACGAATATCTCCAACATGTGCACCCTACTACGCTTAAAGAGCTAGAAAAATGCTTTGGAAAATCGGGGTGGCTGCGAAGCATGATTCCTTATTACTCTACTTTAGCGAGACCTGTTGAGATAATTAAAAATAAGGTCACGTCATTCGACAAGCGGTCCCTAAAATTAATAGAGCACAATAGAATGCTAACGCCGGAAGAAACAGAAACCTGGAACTGTCTTATTCAACACATTCTTACAGATGGGGTGAAGCTCGCTCCGTATCGAGATGGACAGAATATCTCCGTGGTAGTGTTGGAGGAAAAGGAAAATGGGGGATACTCGGCAGTCTACGAGGAAAGTAATGACACACCGATTTGCTACGTATCTGTTAGATATTCACCCACTGAAAGTCGATTTGCCCCAGCAGAAAGAGAACTGAGGTTATTATGGAAAGTCAATACTGAACTGCCTTCTAACTTAGGCCAGGTTTATGTAAAATGTACAGTACAGAATGACCTCACCAAAGAAATGGTCAAGGACACGGTGGAGTTTGCTAAAGCTTATGCCTCTAGATGGGGAAAGTGGAAGCAAATGCTTCTAGATCCAAATTGGTCATTTGTAATGGCTAAGTCTAGGCAGCAGCCTAAAATCCCTACGATGTCTCAACCAGACTATATAGGGATATACACACTTTTTCCCGAGGGATATTGGGGTTTTCTGTTATACAAACGAGACAACCCGATATATCAGGAAAAAGGAAGAATAGGCAAAACAGCACAGGAAGCCGTGCTACAGGCAGTTGTCAGCGGGCTACAATATGCGAAAAAGAAGGGAATAAAATCCATACGGATTGTGAAAGTGTGAAAGATAACCTTAAATACTGGCAGCAACGAGACTTCCAGAATTATAAAGGTAAAGAGCTGGAGCACCGTGACTTATGGACAGTGGTGAACCAGGTGCTGGAACATATAAAATTGTGGGTGACACATGTCAATAGTCACATGGGACTACAAGATTTTGATCACATGGGAAATGATGTGGTCGACAGACTAGTGCAGACGAGAGCAGTTGTAGTGGGCACCTTGATTTTTCCTGATAAATGGAAGAATGATCAAGGGAAGCTTGTCATCCCTCAGGAAGAGAGGCTGGATTATGTCCAGCATATATATTGCGCTTTGCTACATGTTGGTAATGAGAGAACGCGGCGATGGATGGTTGATAACGGGATTGAGGCCGGCCCTCTCAAAGACACAATATCGCTGGTTAGACATAATTGTGAGATATGCATGGAGAAGGGATTGTTACCTCCTATTGCTTATCAAGAAGGCAAAATAGCTGAAGAATTCCCAGGCGTCTATGGACGTAGGTGTCCTGGGGAGTCACTTTGGTCATTATAAAAAATTCCTGGTAATAGCTGATAATGGGGGAGGACACACCCGAGTCTACCCCATCAAAAAAGAAACCACAACGACAGCAAAATAGTGTGTGATGTCATTTATTCAGGGGAACCCAGTCAGAAGCCTCAGATCGGATAATGCCGCCATGTTTACTTCTCAACACTTTCGTTCGTGGTTGGAACAGGAGGGGATACGACATGTCTTATCTATCCCGCACCAATCCAACACTAATGGAGTCGCGGAAGGAGGAGCTGAAAACCTGGTGGGCGGGGTTGAATTAATGAGATCTGCCCCTTTCACGTTCTGCATGTGGTGCTGGGAGTCGTGGGGGGGTCGATACCAAATATTACGTAAAGACACCAACTGCAAGCCATGCATCTGTGGCCGAAGTGCGGGGGACTGGGCCGTGTGTGATACAGGCACCCCCTGGCAGATAAACCCAGCACAATTTTTGGCGCTACGGCATCGTTTTCATTCAAACGATCACCTCATGCAGCTCCCGCTTGCCTTAAGGGCCAGTACTGTTGATTCCTGGAACTGCCCCATCCTGATATATCAGACTATGATGTCTACTAGTGATGATAAATTGTCATCGAAGCTGAAAAGGAAACTTTCATTGATCCCCAAGGATACCACCATGAAATGGGAAGACTTCCTCCCGTGGAAGTGGGAGAATGGCTTACATCTGTCTAGAGACGGAAACCTATCTTTGCCAGGCTTTAGTTGGAGAAATTGGGAATCCACCTCTTTGGGAAGGTGGTGGACCGAACAATTATGGCCCCACAATAAGGAGGTTAAGGGGAAAGTGTACCACCCTGATGTGTACAACTACCCCCATTTATCCAACAATAAAAGGATTTTTACAACTTCTGGGACCTTGCCCAGACATCCTAATGAAGCAAAAGAAGTTAGGGTCTGCACTATTAAGCGTACTCTTATTCTTGTTACTGAAGGTGGCCCTCGAACAGTGTCCGGGGCGGCCCATGTCCTTATTGCGTCCACCCGCATCGCATGGTACCCGTTGGGGGTCTTCATAGAGGTAAAGACTGGGGATTTGATGATTTTGACCAATGTCTCGATCCCGGTTGTGCCCTTAGCAAAAGAAAAATTGACTTGGTGGAGGTCAGCTTGGCTGAGGAAAAAATCTAAGCTAAGTCGTACTGGATTTTCTGAGGCTGTTCTGGATCTGGAGATGCCAGGCAGCACATTTTTCCAGCAGCACCTGAGGCCCCGCCTAGCTGTATATGAGATTGGTCCAGAGGGGGAGAGGAATAATCCCAAAAACAACTCGGCTATTATGAACCAATCAGGAGAAAAAAGGGAGTCCGAGTTGCAAGAATTAATGCCACCGCCCACTTCTCACCCGCAGGATCTCGATAATCCTGGGTCAGAAGAGGGAGGGCCCTTAAAAAACGCGATAAAATTAAAAACAGTACACTGTAAAAACTGCACCATTCTGACTCCAGAAACTAGAGAAATACCCCTACCAATTGCAACAGAGAAAAATGGCACTCAATTTGATCAAGCTTTATGGATGAGACAAGCAGTTGTCTACCTAATATACACGGAGCTGTAAGTGGCACGTGTCAATATGCTGAGCAAAAATCTGCTGAACAGGAAATGACAGGTCGGGCTGTCACCGCAAAACCCAGACAGAGACAGCGCCGGAGTGTGAAAAGCTCTGTGAACAAAATCACAGAAGCAGCTACTATTTGGACAGCTACCATCATGACAATTACCCCCACTATAAATAGTCAGAAACAAAATGCCAATACTACTCAAAACCAAATGACCACTAGCACAGCTACTTCTGAATCTGAAAGCACCACCATGGCGATAACAGATGGACAAAATCAGGAAGTCACGACCACGGCCCCGACAAATCCTGTAGCTACACCTATCTCCACCCTGATCTCTGACCAAATAGAAACCTATGTTTCCCCGCCTGCTATTAATAAGACAATCCCATTATCAAACCACATTGAAATTAATAATGACACTTCAGAATCTGCGAGTCCAGATAAGAAGGACACCGCAGATTGTGATATCCAATTTAAAAGTGCCAACGTGTCAGATTGTGATAAAGGACTCATGAGCTGGCTTCTTCAGGCATCTCAGGCAGCATATGAAAGGCTGTGTAGATACAAGGCTCAGTGTGGTCAGCAGAACGAAACCTTATGTAGTTACAATACCTGGGAGGATATAGTATCTCGTTATGGACCCACATCCAAGGAATTCGTAACAGTAAAAGTAAAGCTAATAAATCATGAGGAGATGAGACTCTCTGGATGGTCCATCGGCATTAGCCCTGTTAAAACCTGCCATTATAGAGTTTTTGCCCAACAGACGAGACGAGGCTGGACGATGGGAGAAGATAGGTATTATCAGACGAAAACATGTCAGAAGATTAATGCTACCCATATATGGGATGCCCCGATTATCAAAAGAATTGAACCAGACAGCTATGATAATAAGACATGGGAACAAGAACTGTGGGCAACCACGGAAACGCATGGAAATGATGAATGGGATAAATGTAATCAAATAGGACAGCTCCTGTTAGATATAGCCCCCCTGCCTTTTTCGGCCAACCCTGACCCCGATGTGTTAAACACTGATCCGTCTGACCCTGCTCCTAGAAGAGTGAGAAGAGGGCAGGAGTACACACTTGAGTGCCTATGCACTAAAGGAATGTTCCAAAAGGTAGAGGCATAAACCACGTTGTTATCATCTAGTGTTATTTTTGCCTCTATAGTAGCAGCGAATCAAACTAAACACAAAGGAAAGAAGAAACAACAAATTGCGTTCCTTCTCTCCAAACACGAAGACAGACAATTTGAGAATTGTTTTTATTTGATGGCAAATGGTTCCAGACCATGGTCGGACGGCAAACCTCCACCTGACACTCATTTCAGAGAAGAGGAGGTGTCAACCAGGAAAAAATTGCAGAAACAGAGGACCTGAAAATGATGGAGATGATGCCGACGCACGAGACACCGGATTACGCAATGTTTATTGGAGATGGCATTTGCTATCCACCACCAGTGAACTAAATAAGAACAAAATTAACGGGACAGGAAAGGCATACATTGCAGATCAGCACTCAGATAGTAAATTTTGGAAATTATGGCTAAAATACCCTGTCGTGCAGCGAAGGGTCATGTGGTACAAATTAGGGGCGCTGCAAGAAAATGGTATATTTTGCCATAACATGCAGTTTAATGATAAAGGAATGGAAGAAGGAAATGATTGTCACAAAGAGCCCTGTGAGTGTCGAAGGGATCAGATAGGACTAGCAATTCCCATGATGACTCAACAACCCTGGAGGAATTGGGTCAATAATAATCAGTCGACCTGGTGGGCTGAGGCTAAGCAATGTTTGTCCAAAGTACTAAGGATAAACATTACTCATGTAAGATATGCATATCAGCTCATTAATGAAAAACCTAACAATACAGAAAACAGAATATTTTATCCTATGAGGGGAGAAGATTGGGCAAGAGCAATGGAGGACTGTACCAAAGACCTACCGGTCAATCTATCCTGTCCACTCCCATCTAGAAACTCCATTGGTCGACGACCTAGTGGTCAAGGGCAAGGAGACCATAAGTATACTATTTCTCCGACATGTCTAAATAATGAGGCTGAAAAAGACCCCACGGTTTTCTTTAAAGCATGGGAATGGTCTCAGTTAGCCGGCCTTTTGTTAGGAAAAGGATTAGGATGGAACTCGTTTGACACAGAAAGCTTAGGAATGCTGATATGGCCCCATATTGTGTCATATAAAGAACTAAAAGAAAATACTCTTACTGCTCACCAGAAAGGAAAAAAGAATACTACGATAATACATCAATTTCTGGTGGGCTCCGGACTCCCACATCTAACAAACCCATTGAACAATTTGAAGGAAAGAGCTAAAAAATATGAGATGGAAGTACAGACTGAGCAAGGGATGTGGGGTTACGACTCAGTGTTCCAAGAAAATATTACTGAATGGAAGAGACCATCTACGGAAGGACTCCGAGATAATGACCAAAGGACGTGGTATGCTACACTTAAAGAAGCAACATTATTGTTTAACCCAAGCCAACTGTGGGGAGATATTACACAAATTACAGGAGGTGAAAGAACCTCGGGAATGGCCCTTCAGGATCAATTAGCTAATTATCAGAACTTTCTCAGAAGGAAAGAAGTCTCCTGGAATGATTCCAATGGAGAAGTGTCTATTCGGGCCTGGCCCCATTTTAATAACATGATAATTGTCCCGGGGAAAAATAGTGTACAAAAGGAGGGAATGGGGGTAGAACCTCCCATGAAGTACACAGCGCAGTTTCTGTTGCCCAATCATCTGAAAACAGTCAGACAATATTTTAAACGATACTCGGAATGGCACCGCGTAAGAACAATTCAGTCATCATTCCCGTTTGTCCACACTACTCTAATGACTACGGAGAGGTTTTTAATAGCAGGTCTAGACCTCTTTGAGATCAATAATATGAAGAAGACAAAAAACAAAAGATTTGACAAAACTGAATTTAGGAAAACCTGGTTCCCCATCCTAAGCAACATTCAGTACCCACAGCTCAGATGGCAACCCAATGACCCTGAGTATTTTAATTTAAGTATTACAGGATACCAAAAATGCTTTCGTGCACCTAATTTGAAACCTGAGGCGGTATACAGTCATGATTCTAATCCATGCGATCCACACCTCTGGGGTTATATTCCGTGTAATACCTCCAGATGTTTTAATGGATCTCGAATAGCTAAACAATTAAAAAGAAAACATGAGTCCTATTTTACCACAAGGTGGGGGACAAATGGTATACTGTCGAAAAATAGGGAAGAAATGTGTGGACGACTAGGAGTCCATGTAGCCGTACCACACTGGCCAAAAGTAGCAGCTCCATTCGGGTTTCTGGAAAGCATAAACCCGGGATTCTTAATGTACAATCGCTATGAAACATACCGGGATCAGCTATGTGATAAAGACAATGTGCATGCTAAATCACGGACACAGGTATACTCTATAGATGATAGGATTCTTTCAAAAATATCCTATGCCGAAACATCCCCACTAGGAAATAGGAGTTGTGTCTATGAAGATTATAGTGCCCCTAAGATTGATACAACTCAAGATATATTTGCTTGTGAAAAATTGGACGACTATTGGCATATTGTACGTGATTTCCGCACTAAAACCCCGACAGCAGGATGGTTAGGATTCATAGGTATGGTAGCAGAAGCGACGGTGTATGGGGTAGGACAAGGAGTTCTAGACACGGTAGACGCCGTGTGGGAAATAATTGAATTAATGTGGTGGTACATAAAATGGATACTTATTGTGTTAGCAGTCCTCATAGGTCTTGCTGCAATCTCTAAAGTAGTCACCTCATGTCGGTGTTTTAACAGTATATGCTGCTATCCGTGCCGTGCAGCCAGCAGACGAAAAGATAGACAAGAAAGAGAGTTCTTGAAGAAAGCTCTTCGAGACGTTAAGGAAGACATAAGGAAAAAGAAACAAGGAAAATGGAAAAAATCATCGGACGAAGGCTATAGTGAGGTTTAACTCAGGGACCTTGCTTATGTCTTACAGATATGAAGACCAAGGTATCGGCTACAAAAGTACCTGAGGGGGAAGCGAATAAGGAAAACCTCAGGATTAAATTTATGACCTTAATATGGGTGTTCGGCACCATCATAATAATATATGAATCACTTAATTTTAAAATTACCTACTTCTCCAACAGAGAAGATTGGTGTCAGAGAGCAAACATTACTCTTTGTAGATCCATAACCACTCAGAGTACTTATAGATCTCTACTGGAATGGAGAAAGGTTGAAACAACCACTATAATAACAGAAAAATACATCCTAATCAGTGCCAAGGCATTGGTTTATGACATCACTGTAGGATTGACTAAATGGCAAAATGATACAATGTTACAGAACGATACACTGAGCTCCATGGCTTATTACCCACGTTACATTAAACACCCAAAAGTGTTTGAACACTGCACGGATCCAGGAGATAGTGTTTGGACTATCATCTGGATGATGCTGACATGGGCATACATTGGAGCAGACATGCTGATGTTCCATCTACGTCAACAGGAAACTGAAGGTAACACCTCCATCTACAAGCACACAGGCAAAGCTGTGCAGGAAGTATCTCACATTTAGTCGCACTGAGCATGGCAAGCAACCAGACGAACAACACCGGGTATGACCCAGCAAATCCTCCTCAGGTAGGGACAGATTTTATTGATCTTATGATACTGTCCATGTTACAAGTAGTATTTGTTCCTCCATTACACAAGCAAAAAACTTGCCTAGGGTGCATCTTCGGATTAGTAGTAGGATGCATTCGTTTTTTAGTTAGGAAAGTAACCCCTTTACACACATCATTCGGCCTCATTGGAGTCGCTGCATTGAATCTTAATCCTCAGAAACCGTGGCTTTGGCCGACCGCGGTCACCGTAGTATACATTCTGGACAGTTTGTACACCGAATTGACTTTACTATTTTGCACAGATTCTCAGTGCACCTATTGCAATATAGCAGGGACAGTGATATATCTTATACTCATAGGTTTATTGCTGACATTAATTTGGTCAACCCGGGGGAGGTATAAAAAGGCAGCACTAAATCTTACAGGACAATGGATGATTCTGATGATATGGGTCCTGATTAAAAAATTAGCTGGAGGAACTTCCTTGTATGTCTCTATGTTTTATATAGGTTATCTGATGGGGACTTGTTATCCCATGAAACTATGGAAAACTCCTAACGACATTAGGTTGTTTGGAATGGCGTCTGCTGTTAGTAGACCTTCTCAAAATTGACATTTTGTAATGTTTCTGCAGGGCCCAATTGTGATTACGGACGGGAACGACAAGGCGGATCAGTGGGATCCATGGGGCACAAAGGAGACGAATGTGCTGTTAGCTCTGGATGTGATCATGGAGCCCCTTGATCCTAAAACCAAAGTCCACCCTGCAGACATAGGACGCCGTAGGGTTTTTAGTTGGGGACCCTCCACCAAAATGATTGAATATTGGAGGAATAAGCCCCTCATGAGATTTACAGCAAAAGTATCACGCGGCGTCGTCACCCAAGAACAACGAAAGAAGGTCCAAAAGATATGGGTGCCCCTCGAAATCAAACCAACGAGAAAGATCGTGTGGTCATTTGAAAAAGAGACCCCGTTCATCCTCCAGGCATGGCCACGTTTCGTGGTAATGTGCCAGGAGAATGAGCCATTAGTACACTGGCTTCCAGTGGTATGTGCCGAACACTGGGAGTTCACGTTCCCAGGGGATGATAAGCTGCCCCCATTGACCACGTACGCCCTTAGGGTGTACCACTGTACTATAGGACCTGGGCAGACATCCTGGATTGAACAGGGAGGATTTCATCCTCCATATGTGGTGCAGGGAATGTTGTTGAAAACGGAACAGGTGGGAGAAGTGTATGATAAAGATTTGGGGTTCATTAGTCCCGCTAGACCTTGGGGGCCGGGAAACATACAGCCAGGTTACCGACGTCCAGGGGACCAGATTCACCTCTGTGACCCAAACTTACTGATGGTGACTCAGTGGCAAAGAGACGCTGTGAGCGTGTATGAGGACTGGGAGGACTTGATACTCAGTGAACATGGTAGATTATGGCATGGGGGGTATAGTCTACACCATTATCAGGGAGGATTTTGCCCTCGTGGTTACTTCGAGTGGATGAGCGAATTATTGAAAAATAGAACAGTGCCCACCGCATTGGGGTGGCATGTTCAAGGACCAGTCTCATGGCAGAATTTTGCCCAACTGGTAATAAGCGGAAATGAGAAAGAAGCTCTGGCTGTGTTGAAGGGAGAACGTGACTGGAAGCGCCCTGCTATGCTCGAGCAGCGCAAGCAGAGATTTAGGCGCGGTGGGAGGCCCTTTCCTCGGAGAACAAATCCGGCGAGACGCTGGGTAGAGAGAGCTGCGACATCCAGAAGCGGTTGGGTATTTCAGTTTGCTTCGCCTCCTGGGCAGGGGAACAACTGTCTGCCTGATAAAGGACCATCTGCTAACTCGGATTCGGGAGCTACTCCCGCCCCAAGGGCACCCAGACGTCCAAGGGCCTCCGTGTCCGTACCAACGTACGTACACCTGCAGTCCTTTCCCCGATCACAGCAGAGTGACACCTCGCTAACTGAAGGTGAGACGGATGAAGAAAATCCGAAAGATCAATCAAAATCTCCGGAAGACACCGGTGCAACAAATTGCAACTATTGTGAAGGTAATGTAATGACTCTCAAAAATCTACTCCTATGTAAACATGAGGGCCATGTCCTGAAAAATTGTCATCAATGTGGGTTAAATATGATAAAAAACAAATTTGTCTTCCCAGACTCAAAACAGCTCACAGATGTCCCAGCTAATGTTACCTCCACAGGGTCGGCTGACCCTGTGAACACATCTTCAGGGTCGGCTGATCCTGTGAACACATCATCTCCGGTGCGTCCGAATACCCCCAGAGTTTCGACCCCTGTTACGCCTGAGCGGAACGAATACTCTCCTACCACCCCCCGAGATGAGAGTCCAGATCCCACCATGCCTAATCGTCCGAGCAGAGGAAGCGACCTCACTCCTCCTTCAACGCACGCCGCCGCGACATCTACCGGTAGAGGCAAGGAGTCTGCACAGAAATTGTTCGATTACTATATGAATGTGCTGAGAAGGCTGAAGGAGGAAGATTTGAAGGAGCTTGAGTCCCGAATGAATGAAAGAGATGAAAAAGATGAAGAAGATGAATCAATGGACTTAGACAAATGGTGAAGGAGGATATTTTGGGAGGGGGATGTTGTATATACTGGAAAATCGAAAATATTATAACCATGCTTTGCACTTATTATGAGCACTTATTGAACCTGTATGCTTTGCACTTTTGAACTTACAAGCAGGGCATGCTCTAACCTCAGGGTGAATTTGTAAGCAGAACATGTTTTTAAGCCGAGCTTGCGATTATGGTTAACACTTGTGGAACGTTGTATTAATAGAACATTGTGGTCTTCACTTAGAACATAAGTTACATTTATCAAAACAATGAAACTAACACTCAGCATGTTCAATGAATCTAAAACATCTGCATAAGACATAAGGGGTGTCTCTAATGAAGTTAAAACTTTCCACTAAGGACGACAGTTAGAACACGTGATGAAAGTTAAAACTTTCCACTAAGGACGACAGCAAGAACACGTGATGAAAATTAAAACTTTCCACTGAAGATGACAAGAACACGTCACCCATTAATGACGCACTGGGGGATTGTTTATTGAAATCGGCAATGTTGCTATAAAGGTCTAGGATAAACTGACCTCTCGCTCTCGCTCTTGTTCCACGCTTTTGGCTTCATCCGTTTGCTGTAAGGTCTTGTATCTTAACTTGGGACGGTGCTCTTGCTCTTGCTCTTAGGCCATTTGATTTAACTCTTTTTGTTGTTCTCTTATGGTTTTTTATTATTGATTGGTTGATTTTTATGATTAATTCTTTTGACTAAATCTCTTTTATTGCATATACTTTGAATATATTCTTAGGATCTTTGACTTAATCCTTTTTATTGTGTATGCATTTTGATTATATGATTTTTGACATTTATGTATGTGCACTAGCGTCTGGCAGTGCCTTTGACTTTGTTGGGTATTAGCGTCTGGCAATACCCTTGAGTTCATTGATGTTTATTGATTTTATTGTTTTTATTATCCTTTTTTGAATTTTATAGTTTTATTACCCTTTTATCATTTTTGTATTGAATTTTGTTCTTTATTGATTTTACTGTTTTGTTATCCTTTTTATCAATTTTTTGGAGAAATACTTTTGATATAAAAACAAAATAAAACTGAGTACGAATTAAGTACTGAAAAGGCACAACGGCATTGATCCCTGACTACTAAAGAATCGACTGGCTCCTGTACTACCATCAACTGGGTTATAGGTGAGTTAATGCTGGATTGAATTAATGTTT